>NC_083097.1:33264570-33618019 GCF_949774975.1 Lagenorhynchus albirostris | reverse complement strand
CTAGAGACTGAAATATTTTAAGAATTCTAATCTCAATTTACTAACCACCAGCATTGAGAACATGAGGATCTTAGTATACGGCAGCTTTTCGGATAGTTTAGATGACAGGAAAATTTAATTTTTTGAAAAGTAACTGTTCTTCACTATACTACTGAAAGTGAAAACAAAGAAGCTAAAGTTTGCTTACTAGTTTTTATAATTAACTTTTAATAACTTTTCATTCAAACCATGTTTCTTTGTTTGAATGTCTTACATCCTGATTAATTTAGAATGCAGAAATAGAGTAGTATTTTCTTTCTGTTTTCATAAGCTTGCTTGCCTAGACTGCTCAGAGAAATTATATTTGTGTTAAGGCATGGTTATGAGTAAGGCAGAAATATTTTAGATTTATCAAGGTTCATCATTACCTTTTTATACTAACTTAATGTTTAAATTATTATTTCATGTGGGTTGTCTATTTGGGGAAGAAAACAATTTAGGACCTGGATACTGGGGGCACTGTTAATTAAATAAACAAAAAGAAATGTAATTGTGCATATATGTAATGGGCCATTACTGAAGTCTAATTTTCCCAGTTTGGATAAGGTCTTTCTGTGAGGTCTAGATGTATGGAAACTATTACTTTCAAAATAGTATATATTGATCAGTTCAATAATTTATTTGACCAATTTAAAGAAATCCTTCCCTGAAGCCAGACTTTGAATGGGTTATCTAATTAGTCAGTAGCTAGTTAAGTCAGTGGGTTACAGTGTATTGCAAATAAGAGTTTCAAATCTTCTGCGAATTAGTTAGCTGGGCTTCATTCTACAGCCTCAGGCCCCTTTTACCTTGGTATGAGGTCTCGGGTTATTTCGGAGAGTGGCTTTAAAGTCAGAACATTCTCACTTGATGAAAGATCACTTAATCTCTCCTCTGTAACCAAAAAACAATGGTTTTAAATTCAGTAATGATATGTTTGTTCAAAGTTTGACCCTATTGATTGGATATCATGAGGACCCTTGTGAGGTAGTATGGAGAGAATTTTAGCTATAGTTTGTAACTTAAAAAAATTCTTAATTTTTGTTTTCAAAGATAATACTGATAGAATTAGTATAGAATCTGTATGTGTAGTACACAGCAGTGACTTACAGAAACCATATTCTGACTAATAATTCTTTATGAAGTCTCTATATTTAAAATGATTAATTGATTTACTCTTTTAAGTTACTAATGATTGTTTAATCCAACTGATATTTCCTGTTACAGATTGTATGCTGGTCCAGAGGTAGATATATGGAGCAGTGGGGTTATTCTCTATGCTTTATTATGTGGAACACTTCCATTCGATGATGATCACGTGCCAACTCTTTTTAAGAAGATATGTGATGGGATCTTTTATACCCCTCAGTATTTAAACCCTTCTGTGATTAGCCTTTTGAAACATATGCTGCAGGTGGATCCCATGAAGAGAGCCACAATCAAAGATATCAGGTGATAAAGCAACTTGATTATCAGATCTAATAGTATCAGTGATATAAGTGAAAGAAAATTTTGCAGAACAGTATGTACAATGTAATCCTGTTTTTATGTTAAAAATAGTGTATAGACTCATTTATTTTATTTTGATATTTAAGAACACATACTAACCCAGCTGCTTTAGGGAAGTAAGATTGGTAGGAGGAAGGGCTTTCACTTTTTTGCTTTTGTTTCTTTATTTGTTTTGAAATTGTAGCAGTGAACATTATATTACTTTTTTTTTATTCCATACATCTACAAAGTTGCTTTAATGAAATTCTGAATACAATATTTTTTTATTAAAGTAAATGTGTATACTGTAACTAAAATAGAGGGGAATTCACTCTTAGCTAAGTATTGTAATAATATACTTGGGGTTCAGTAAGGAAAATATAATCTCTTCTAGGCATTTCAAACAGGATAATATCTGATCAGAAAAATAGGTGCTTACAGAATAAGGTGGAGGAGTTAAAGTCAGAAGTGGGGGAAGGGTGCTTTGATCTGTCAGTTTTGTCACTCCTCACTAGTTCTTAGGACACCAGTAAGTTACTTTTTTTTTTAACTTTTTTTAAATTCAAACAGAAAGTCACAAAAATTATAATCATCCTCATCAGTTCACTCAGTCCCATGTAATTATTATTTTTTTATCTTGATCTTTTGTTAGCACTTTTATGAATTCATCAGTTTTCCATTAGAGTTCTGAAAATGCTTATTCATTCAGTTCAGCAGTATAGTCAGTTACCAGAAACCTGAACTTGTCAGTGTATTACTTTTTTTTTTTTTGCGGTACGCGGGCCTCTCACTGTTGTGGCCTCTCCCGTTGCGGAGCACAGGCTCTGGACGCGCAGGCTCAGCGGCCATGGCTCACGGGCCCAGCCGCTCCGCGGCATGTGGGATCTTCCAGGACGGGGGCATGAACCCGTGTCCCCTGCATCGGCAGGTGGACTCTCAACCACTGCACCACCTGCGAAGCCCAGTGTATTACTTTTTAATTTAAAAAAAGAGCTAATAAAAAGGACCCTGGTTGGGTATTAGATTTGGTAGTGATTCTTTAAGATTTTCTATAGTATGCTTCATGTTTGACTTTTACATATTCTCATGGGGACTAATATTTTTTCATAGTAAATTTCTGTGTTGCTATTTGAGTTCTGATCTTATAAATTATCATATTTTTCCCTTTTGTTCATCTCAGGGAATGAGAAAATTTTGATTCAATCAATGACATGTTTGTTTTTGTAGTAGTATACATTGAATTACATATGAAATTACTGTTTTGTAGGTAAAAAAGTCCATCAATTTTACCAGTTGCATATGGTTCCACGGAATAGTTTAAATAAGGCAAAAGTGATGATGACAAATCTTCTCAAATTTGGGCAGGTCATTTCTGATGAAGATTTTTTAAAAAACTGCAAACTTTGTTTCTTCTACCATCATTTTTCTTTCCTTTTTTTCCCTTATGGAAATTTCTCTTTTGGTCTTCTAACGGCTAGACAGCACACTTCTCTGAGATGGAGGGCGAAGGAAGAAAGAAATCAGACGTATATCTGGGAATAGTAAAGAAGAAAGCATTAGGATAATGAAGAAGAAAGAAAGATCATATGTAGAACTTAAAGCTTGATTCCTAAAATAGATAATTAATAAGGACCTACTGTATAGCACAGGGAACTCTACTCAATACTATGTAATGACTTATATGGGAAAAGAATCTAAAAAAGTGGATATATGTATATGTATAACTGGATTCACTGTGCTGTACGGCAGAAAGTAACACAACATTGTAAATCAACTATATTCCAATTAAAAAAAGAAGAAAAGAAAAAAGCTTCATCCCTTTCCATTTACTTCATATGCTGCAGACTAGCTAAAAAACAGACTGTGAGTGGCGGGGCATGACTTTACCACTAGAGGAGAAGGACTAGTCATTCTGTAAAATTTATATTTCAGACTATCTTAGTGATAGCTTTTTCTTGTGTTTTACATGTTTTTTCCAATTTAAATGAAATATGTGACAATTGGAAAAGACTTAGAAAACACGAAAAAAATTAGAGAAGAGAATTAAAGTGATTTTTAATTCCATTACCCAGAATATAATCATTGTTCTTTTGGGTGTTTTCCTCTCTTAATGTTTTTAGTTTTAGCATATTTTTTTTTACATAGTTCAAGTCAAAAATATCCTTTTATATATGAAGTTAGGAAATCCTCAGTTCCTTCATTAAAATAAGGGGATATTATCTTCACAGAGTTGTTTGAAAATGAGGTGAGATAATATATATGAAGTGTTTAGCCCAAAATCTACCACATAGTAAGCACTCAATGAATAACAGTTGTCTATTTTTGTTGTTGTTATATATTTTGTCACTTAACATTATATCCAAAGAGTATTATAATGAATCCACAGACTAATTTTGTTCTCTTTCTGAGCTGGAAATAACATGGTCTTTGCCATTGCCATTTGTTCCAAAACTTTGAAGTGTAGACACTTTGTTTCTGGTTGCTCCAGCAGTGTTTTCTCCCTCTTAAAATCAGAGGAAGGCTGGAGAATTTCCCTTAACATATACAATGAAATGTGAGCCAGAAGAGGAAAATCTCAGTTTTAAAAAAATGATAGGGCTTCCCTGGTGGCGCAGTGGTTGAGAGTCCGCCTGCCGATGCAGGGGACACGGGTTCGTGCCCCAGTCCGGGAAGATCCCACATGCCGCGGAGCGGCTGGGCCTGTGAGCTATGGCCGCTGAGCCTGCGTGTCCGGAGCCTGTGCTCTGCAACGGGAGAGGCCACAACAGTGAGAGGCCCGCGTACCGCAAAAAAAAAAAAAAAAAATAATAATAATAATACAGTATGAGTATAAATATAAATGAATTCATATCCTAAATTCCCCCAAACTGTTACTTTCAGTCTCATCTCTCCTAGAAGTCCTTCTGACCCCTGCCATTTTCTCTCAGGGAACATGAATGGTTTAAACAGGACCTTCCAAAATATCTCTTTCCTGAGGATCCATCATATAGTTCAACCATGATTGATGATGAAGCCTTAAAAGAAGTATGTGAAAAATTTGAATGCTCAGAAGAGGAGGTTCTCAGCTGCCTTTATAACAGAAATCACCAGGACCCTTTGGCAGTTGCCTACCACCTCATAATAGACAACAGGAGAATAATGAATGAGGCCAAAGATTTTTACTTGGCAACAAGCCCACCAGATTCTTTTCTCGATGATCACCACTTGACCCGGCCCCATCCTGAAAGAGTACCATTCTTGGTTGCTGAAACACCAAGGGCACGCCATACCCTCGATGAATTAAATCCACAGAAATCCAAACACCAAGGTGTAAGGAAAGCAAAATGGCATTTGGGAATTAGAAGTCAAAGTCGCCCAAATGATATCATGGCAGAAGTTTGTAGAGCAATTAAACAACTGGATTATGAATGGAAGGTAAGAAAGAAAGAGCATTCTGATTATTAGCACATTTGACAAACCTGTAGTCTATACAATGTTTTCTAGAAGAATTCCTTTTGACTTTGTTTTTCTCCATACCATATGCTAGGTTGTAAACCCATATTATTTGCGTGTTCGAAGGAAGAATCCTGTGACAAGTACATTCTCCAAAATGAGTCTACAGTTATACCAAGTGGACAGTAGAACATACTTATTGGATTTCCGTAGTATTGATGGTATGTACGTCACACAGAACAACATAGATGACATATTAGACCTTTTTACCTAATTTGGCATTTTAGTAAATCTTTGATTCTTTTGAAGCTTCTTGAATTGTTCCTAGTAATTCAATAGCAAAAGAACATAGAATATAAGATTTTGTGCCTTTGTTGACGTGAACATTTGTGTATCTTGTGAATAGTTTATTGTCCTTTTAAGATTATCTTCTAAAATCCTTAAAGCCTGATACAGCCTGATCCTAAAGTGATAGTTCCTTCTACATTTCTGTTTTTTGTAGTTCATTTTGGTAAGATAAAATATTTTATTTAGAATAAATGTTGACTTCTAGTAAATGGTGCAAAATCATACCATGGTTTGAAATGTACATTAATTCAGGTCTCCCATGCATATACACTCTTTTTTTTTTTTTTGCGGTACGCGGGCCTCTCACTGTTGTGGCCTCTCCCGTCGCGGAGCACAGGCTCTGGACGCGCAGGCTCAGCGGCCATGGCCCATGGACCTAGCCACTCCGTGGCATGTGGGATTTTCCCGGACAGGGGCACGAACCCGTGTCCCCTGCATCGGCAGGCGGACTCTCAACCACTTCGCCACTAGGGAAGCCCCGACTCGTAAAACTAATTTACCTTATCTACTAAAAAGCCTGATGGAACACATTTGACTCATAATTCAAATAAATATCAATAATAATTCTACCCCAGCATTATGAAAAGCTATAGCTGTGTGTGTGTGTGTGTGTGTGTGTGTGTGTGTGTGTGTGTGTGTGTGTGTATATATATATATATAAATGTTCTCTCACAAACAGAACCTTTTTAAAAAAATAATTAATAATTTTTGGCTGTGTTGGGTCTTCATTGCTGCGCGTGGGCTTTCTCTAGCTGCAGCAAGCAGGGGCTACTCTTCATTGTGGTGTGCGGGATTCTCACTGCGGTGGCTTCTTTTGTTGCGGAGCGTGGGCTCTAGGAGTGCCGGCTTCAGTAGTTGTGGCACATGGGCTCAGTAACTGTGGCTCACGGGCTCTAGAGCACAGGCTCAGTAGTTTTGGCACACGGGCTCAGTAGTTGTGGCTCGTGGGCTCTAGACAGCAGGCTCAGTAGTTGTGGCGCACGGGCTTAGTTGCTCCGCAGCATGTGGGATCTTCCAGACTAGGGCCTGAACCTGTGTCCCCTGCATTGGCAGGTGGGTTCTCAACCACTGCGCCACCAGGAAAGCCTCCCAGAACCTTTAATTAAGTAGAAGTTTATGGCAATTCTTCATTGGCCAAATCAATTGAATTAAGATATGTTGCCACTTTTGTTCATTTAAGATTATATGGAATTATTAGATGAGATTTACCTGTGAATTTTTTGTCTTCTTTGTAAACTCAAAGATAGTACCTGCATAGTATCAGAAAGACATAGTTTTGAGCTATGATATGTTGGCTAAACCTGTTTGTCTATGTCTAGATGGTATTTTTCTTCTAACACTTACTAACACAGTCTGAGATACAGAATGGGTTTTATTTTTTTCCGTTGTATTTGGATTAAATTCATGAACCTTGGGGCTTCCCTGGTGGTGCAGCGGTTCAGAGTCCACCTGCCGATGCAGGGGACAGGGGTTCGTGCTCTGGTCCGGGAGGATCCCACATGCCGCGGAGCGGCTGGGCCGGTGAGCCATGGCCGCTGAGCCTGCGCGTCCGGAGCCTGTGCTCTGCAACGGGAGAGGCCGCAACAGTGAGAGGCCAGCGTACTGCAAAAAAAAAAAAAAAAAAAATCATGAATCTTAGGTTTATTAGTACCTGGGTTTACCAATTGAACAGACATTTACTGTTTTTATATTGTGTTCCCAACTTAGGTTTTCCTTGATTTTTGTTCATTGGAATTGTTCTTTTATAAGATCTTAAATCAAATATGAAGACAAAGTGGGAGAATGAAGAGCACCAAGATGAGAGTAGGAGACTTGGGTTCTAGATTTACCTCTCTGTTCATTTGTCACTTAACTCTTAAGGGGTTTATGTTTTCTTATCAATAAAACGAGGAGTTAAATGAGATGATTTCCAGGGTTGAAATTTTAAGTGCATTTATTCTATGATTTTAATATAGAAAGATTGACTTTTATTGCTAGGGAATGATGTTTATTAAGCCTCATTATTAGTTTATTGGGCTCTCTTAATCCTGGATCGCAAGACTGATGAGTAGCCAAATATGTACCCAATCTTAATAAGTCATTAGGGGAATACATTGCTGTGTGTAAAAAAGGCAAGTGGCATAATACAGATTCATTGCTTCTATTTTAGGAGGTATTCAAAGTAAACATGCTCTTGATAGCTGGTCAGTGATCTCACTAAAAGAAGCAAATTAAATACTATTAAAATTTTCGGGAGGGTGTCATGGATTATAATAAATTGAATTTTCTTTTTACCCAGATGAAATTACTGAAGCCAAATCAGGGACTGCTACTCCACAGAGATCGGGCTCAGTTAGCAACTATCGAGCTTGCCAAAGGAATGATTCAGATGCTGAGGCTCAAGGAAAATCCTCAGAAGCTTCTCTTACCTCATCTGTAACGTCACTTGACTCTTCTCCTGTTGACTTAACTCCAAGACCTGGAAGTCACACAATAGAATTTTTTGAGATGTGTGCAAATCTAATTAAAATTCTTGCACAGTAAACCTAAAACTTTGCTTATTTCTTTGATAGCAATAAGCATGCATAATAAATCATAGCCAAATGTTTCCATTTATAATCAAGTTATACATAATTATAACTGAGGGTTGGCCTTTTGGAATGCAGTTTGCACAGGGACTGGAACATGATTAATAGTTAAAAGCATAATGTGCAGAAATGAATTACGATAATTTTGTTCATTGTTCAGTAGGCATATAGAATAATATAATATACACAATGAATTATAGATCTCTCAGGCTCACTTGATTTTTGGCTATTTTATATTTAGTGTATACAGGGCTTTGTCAAATATTAATTTACCATAAAGGCCTTCATATATTAATTACGTGTTGATGTGTTATATATTTGCTTCATAAATTTATTCAATAAATATTTGCCTAGAATCCCCAGAGAACTTTACAGGTGATTTTGTTTTCTGGGCTCCTTAAATAGCAAGTATCTTCAACAGTACGGACAGCCTGGATGATTCTTCCATATCCCCTCCTTAATATTCTTCTTATTCTGTAGTATATGGTAAGTCACCTTAAAGATATTGGACACATTTAAATTTTTTTCTTTCATTTGTTAAGTCCAAAAACACACAGAACTTATATATTCAGATACTCTAGGCACTAAGTTTAATTTTACAATTTGTCCCACTATATTCTGTACATAAATTGCTCTTTTTGTCACAAGAGCTGTGTTGCATATACTGTAAATAAATCATGCTGGTTTTGCCAATATCACAAAGTCCTCTGCTCATCATGTCAGTCAGTATTAAATGTATGCAAAAATTTCTAGTCATTCAATCATGTATCTTTTAAATTGATTCAGTGCATAGAACATGTCTTGCAAACTATTTAAATGCTCAGATATGACTTTTTTCCCTAGACTTCATTATGGACATTTTTTAAAAGAAAAGTTGAAAGGCTGTAAGGTGATCACATGTGTATCTACCACTTAGATTCAACATTTGTTAACATTTTGCCATATATGCTTTATCTATATCTGTATATAGATACAGTTATATATATATGTGTGTGTGTGTGTGTGTGTGTGTGTGCTTTTTTCCCCTGAACCATTTGGATTTTGCAGATATATTCATCACCCCTCAACACTTAAAGCATCTCCTAAAAAAATGATGACATTCTCCGAAAAAAACCCATAATACCATTAAAAATTAATAATTCTCTAATGCCATCTAATCATGCATATTTAGATTTCCCCTGTTGTACTACAAATTTATTTCAAACCAGGCTCCAATTAATGTTTATACATTGCATTTGGTGTCTCCTTCATCAGCTATTACTTTATTATTGTTTTGATAAAATATGGAACAGATCAGTTAGTTCTTCTAAATAGTAACATTTGCTTTGGATTTTAATTACTTTTTAAAAAGTAGCATTATGGAAACTGCCTAAAGTTGCTTAATCTTCCTAAGAACTCTGATTTATATTTTCTTTCTCTTGCTCTTAGTATAATGCATTACATAATAGGTGTAAGAAAAAAATTTAGTCACCTCAGATAAAATTCGTATCATGTGTATGGTAATAAAAAATTACTGTGTCACCCATAATTGCCTTATACTACATTTTAACTTCAAGAAGAATTTTTTGGTGTTATTTTTCCATTGCAATGGAACTATCTTTTTTTCTCTTTTAAGACTCTTTGTATTGTAGTTTTGTTTTTGGCACCTCTGTAACCAGATGATAATGTACTCAAATGTCATGATAGCTCGCATAGTTACTGTAGTTGTAGATTTGGCTCCAGTACCCCTAGAAACATGCACTGAATTCAAAAGAAAAACCTTGCTTCCTTTTGTCCAGGGCTTATTCTATTCAACTTAGAATCTGAAAGCTGTATAAAATTATAGGAGTTCCATTTAAATATAAGTTCAAACTGTATTTATAACTTGTATGTGGCCCTCTGTTTTGAGGATATTGACTTCATGTAGGCTCTAAATGCAGCATTATGTTCCTAATGTTAAGAACAGAAGACTGTATTTTTAAAGCTACAGATTTGTATATAGAACTAAGACATCGTTGTAATGTCTCTATAACCTGTTGTGGGGAGCAGGGAAAAAAAGAGGAACCAATTAAATAGGACCTTCTAAAAATTGTTAATTTTGTAAACTGCTTCTTTTAAGTTATTGTGGTTCCTTTTAGTTACTGAGTTTTATTTTGAAGATATTTAAATATTGCACTTGTACAAATAGTATAATAAATGCACAGACTATTGCAGTAAATTCTTTTTTTAAGCTGGGATATTTGAAATGACAACTTTTGGTTGAGTATGTCAAGGTTGCATCAGAATTTTCAGAAATTTACTGTGGTTTGCAAATTCTTACTAATTGAAGATGTAAGGGAGTCAATGCAAATGATTTTTAATCTTTTTTTATTATCTTTTCAGCAATTTATATTTTTTGTGATTTTATGCAACCATATTTTTACTTTGTCTTGACAACTGAAAGATATATAAGGTTTTTGCCAGAAATGTACTGTATACATAGTTTTAAATATAACAGATTTTACTGATATGTAAAATTTTTGCCATTAAAATAAATGATTTCTCACTGAGAGGAACTTTTCTACCAGGTTGGGGGATATGGGAGCTTAATATATCATATCTAATTTAAAATAATTTCACTGAAATAAACTCCATTGCTTTTACTTTGATTATATTTTTTCTTTGGATGGTTCTGTAGTTTTTCAGAGTTTTAAATGATTTTGTACAAAAAGTCCTGCCCTCTCACCCTGCCCCCCCCCCCTACTTTTTGACCTTGTAGTGATACCATTCACACTGAATTAATGACTGGTGGACTACGGGTGGATGTAGAACTCCATGAACCTTTGGAATGAAAGAAAAAAAATGTATTTAAATCTTTTCCCTTTAACTCCTTCCATCTCCCCCATCCACAACAGAAATCATATTTTCTTCGTGAGTTCTCTTCACTAGATGAATGAAAGTCCACATAAAACATAACTATAAATTGGTAGTATGGTAGAAATCAATCTTTGTGGTACAATATTTCTGAGACTTGTTCATGTATGTCTTGACCAGAGTATATTTAAGGATACAATTTCAAATACTTTGATTTGGAAAACGGATAATAAAGAAAAACATCATTTTTCATCGGCTTACAATGTGCTTAACTTTTTTAACTTCTGGGAAAACTACATGGAAAAAAAAAGGCACTTGTTGTGGCTGACCATCTGTGCACTTTTTAAACAATGTGCCTAAAGTATAGTGCTTGAACAGATTTTAGCACTTAAACGTGGTGATTTTTGTCTCATCTAAATTAGTGAGTTTTTGTTTCATCTAAAAACTAACCACCTGAACAAAATATTAAGTTATATACAATAAAAATCAGAGCAATTATCTTTGGCTGCTAACATTAGATTTGATTAGTATTCCACTCCTGTTAGAATTCAGTCAGTATGAAATCTTATACGGCGTTGTTGGCAGGGCTTGTGTTAGATTGCTGACATTCTGAATCCTTAAAATAGCTTGATAATTTTAACAGAACACAGTACTAGACTGTTATGAACAGCACATAGATTGTTCTTTTAGGGAACTTAATTACTCTTAAGTAACCTGACTGAACAAAATTGTACAAGAAATTCTCTTGTCTGAAAAATAGTTATTGAACTGTTCTATTTATTGTAAACAAATGGGCTGTTCTATTTATTGTGGATGACAATAAATGTTAACTATGACAAATGTAGAGGATTTCTAGCAACTTGGAAGATGATCATGTTGTCTATACAGACAGCATAGGAAATTATTAAATATATAAATAGATGCATTATGATCACAGACCAAAGTAAGTAGGAAAGTGGTGGGTGAAGTGTGAAACCTTAGTGTTGGAGGTCGCCTTTACTAGGGTAGAGTGGATCAAGATTAAGTTATTTGAGAGATTTAGGAAAGACTCCTTTTAGAAAGGGGTACAGCTTCGAGCACCGTTTAATTATTTTACTCTGCAAACTATATCCCCTCATAAGGCAACTATGAACCAAGCACTATGAATGTGACCATAAGGCATAAATCCTGCTCTGAATGCCTTGTTAGGGAGATATATATTTTTTAAAGAGTTTTATAGAGGTATAACATATACAGAAAAGTGCACAAATCATAAAATATTTGGCTTGATGTATTTTCAGTGTTTTAGGTTTGCAATGAACATGGCCATGTAAACCTCTAACCCAGATGAAGTAACATTGCCATCACCTTAGTAGTGTCTTTTTTATTAATATCAGAAGTGATATAATATCAGAAGTGGTATACTATCACTTCTGCCCTATCCTACAGGCCACACAGAACAATCCTGGTATGATGTAGGAAGGAACTACACAAGAGTATGAATGCCAGGATTAGAGATCATAGGTGGCTATCTTGGAGGTTGGCTACCATAATTGCATATTGCTCATTTTGAAAAAACTGGTTCACTTCCACAGTTCTTACCAATGTTGAAACATTTAATCCAACAATATAAATAAAAATCGCATCTGATACCACCACTGATCTCACTGGAAAAATCTGAAAGTACTGGGAAGCTGGCAAGCTCACTGTGGCAAATACATGTTTTCCAGAATGATGATTTTTGCTTAAATTCTTGAATTTTATTGGTAACTGTCGATTGTTTTCCTTGATGTAACAGGCTCCCTTTGTTCATTTTCACGAAAAGGCCTGTCAGACCCAAGCCTGAAAACCAGCAGGGGTGTCAGCCCTTCTAAGTAAAAATTGTATTCCACAAAAAAAGCATCTACTTCAGTTTATAAAGCAATTTCACGAGTGCTTTTATCTTGAGACATCATACTTCAATATACAGCAAAAGTACTTTGTACCTCCCATTTTTGTCACACAATATTAAAAAAATGTGTGTACTCAAGGGTCATTTTAATAAAATAATTTTTACTGCTTCTTCAAGGACATTGAGGGACTGCCTCTTCTTTTTCTTACAATGAGTGTGTACAGTGGTGGAGAATACAATGACTACTAGTACAGCTTGGTAGCATTGCCCTGATTCGGGCTGAGGTGCCAGTGGTTTTAGCCACCATTGCTTTTGCACTCTAAGCGCAAATGTCAACATTGTGAAAAAGGTAAATGATGTCTTCATGTTAGTATGAAAATAGGGATAGTTTTGACTTTAAAAGGATCTTGACGACCCTCAGGTCTGAGGATCACCTTTGGAGAATCCTTGCTTCCTATCAGTGGTTCTCAATGGGGTAGGGCTGAGGGGGTCCATCTTTTTCCCAGGGACATTTTCTCATGTCTGGAGACATTTTTGCTTGTCACAGCTGGTGGGGTGGGAGTGGATGCTAATGGCATCCAGTGGGTAGAGCCCAGGGATGCCGCTAAACACTCTGCCCTGCACAGGAGAGGCCCCCTTCTCCCAACAAAGAATCATCCCGTTGGAAAAGCTACAGCCTTGAGGTTGAGAAAACTGGTCTACAAAAATGATCCACAGCGACATTAAGAAATCAAAACGATCTTAATTTTTCAATTTCCTAAACACTTCCCCGTATTACATGTCCCCACTTTTTAAAAATTTTCAAGACAGCTACTTTCGGGCCATATTTTTTTCTTCTTTAGAGAAATTGAGTCCAACTTTTTGCGGGTTTTTTTCCCCAACGGTTGAGCCACGGTCGTACCCTTTTTCAGTCGGGTTTGCCTCTGTCTTCAGAGTCTGGACGACCTCATCAACTAGGTTGTAAAGTCCTTTAGGGAGAGTCGTGAGTCAATGCTCTGGATTCCCCCCAAATCGTTTTCCCGGGCCTCTTCTCCTTTACCTGCTGACTGGATGGACCTCGTGGTACCGCCAGGGCTGTCCTCTCCGCGCGCACTCAGCCGGCGCAGCCGTAGCTTCCCGCGCTTCCGAGTTGTGGGCGCCCACGCGCCGACGCTCTCGTCTGCCGCTAGAGGGCGCTCCTTGCCCGGGCGGCCCGGACTACCAGCCTCGGAGGGTAATAATGGGGTGGGGGCGGCCGCAGTGACTTCTGGGATTTGTGGTCCCGGGGAAAGGATTGCGGAAGAGAAAAGCGCTGAGTCGCCTCTTCCCTGCCAGCTTCTCTGGACTGTTCGCACGCCCCATATCGGGCAACCCCCTATCTTGGGACACCCTGCACCTACGGCAAGCAGGCAGGAGGTCAGGCGCGGTAATTTCCGTTTCCGGTGGGCAAAGGGCAAGCGGAATGTAAACACGGGACCCGGGGAGTGGTCATCAGGTAACAGGGGTTACGGGTCTGTGGTGGAAGCGGGAGAAAGTTGAGGAAAGCGAGGCTGGTGGGTCTTGGGGTAACGGGAGAAAGGAGCTTCAGAAGTCGGAGTTGAGGCCCACCGCGGGTGTGGCAAAGGCTGGACGCTAAGGTTGGTCACTAGGGACCAGCAAGTCTGGGGATCGGGCCCTCCCTGGCACCCGTTCTGAGGCGGGCGGTGCGGCTTTGACCCGTCCTGAGCGGCGGGAGGAGCGGAAGCGAGCTGGCTTTGCCCCCAGCGGGGCAGGGGCCCGCGGCCGCGGGCGGGGCTGTGAACTCGCGGGTGACGTCCTGAGCAGCCTTTATGAACTTCGCTCTTCTTTACTGTTGTGCAAAATGAGGGGAAATCGCTAATGCTGTTTTCTCCTGTGCGGTAACATTTTCGGGTAAATCGGTTCTTGAATTCCTCACCTCTGACTACATCCCTATACCCGGAAGGATGCTGTTTTCATTACCTGTTTGTGTTCATCAGGTTTCTCGTCTTGGGTGCTGCATTTTACGTCTCAGTGAAGAGAAGCATTCTCTAGCTTGTGGCAGGGTATAATGTCTGTATTATTAGTTCCCACACTTCTTGGTCCCTCACATTGCCAACTTGGAAACTTGAAGCCAGAAAACGTAATCATCCTCATCCTTGTCTCCTTTAGGGACAGTCATAAATACAAGACTTCTTTCTTATCTTGACTTATTTTGTTATCTCGTGAGACCTTCCTAACGATTCATTCTCTCATGTTGTTCTCTTTCTGGGCCTCCGAACTTGTGTTCCTTAGTAACAACACTTACATTTTCAGTCATTTCTTGGTTCTTTCCCTAAGTTACTTGCAGTCATCTTTAAACAGAGGAAACTCATTCTTCTCTTATAATGGGTCTGGGGAGAGAGTTTGGCGTTGTCCTGATTCCCTAGTATAGCTTATAATCCATTACTCCTACAGGCTTTTCTAGAAATCTCTGCTCCTGTGGAAAGCATGTGGTTACCCGTATCAACCTGTACATTTCTTGATTGCTGTAATTTATTGGACTTTGTCATATTCATTAAGAACTTAGGTACATGACCCACAATTTTCTTACCCCTCCAAAATCTGCCATTATCTTGGGCCTTTCCACGTTAGTGACCTCATAGCCAACCTCAGTTTTTTTGTCTCCTTCATTCTAGTGGTTACTTATACTTTACTGCAGCATGTGTATCAGTGATAAAGATCTTGGTATCTGCTAGAACTTACTTGCTATTTCATTTCTCTCCCTCCCTTACTCCCACAATGCCCATTCTTTGATAGTTTTATGGAGACCTCTGGTTCATTGCTTTTCCTTATCTTGATAGTTGATCAGTCAGTTGATCATAATCTTCTTGGGGTTATAGGCTCCTTTAAGAATGGAATGAAAGCTTAGAGACTCTTGTGCAGATTGCACACAAGCATATAAAAATGTATATAGAATTCCAAGGGTTTCTCAGTATCTTTAAACCCATCCATGTAACTAGCAAGAGCTCTCGATCCCTCAGCAAATCCCTTCTCTAAATAAATATTTGTTCAATTCTTCCAGGGTTTCCTTTAACTTTGTTCCATTAGTTATGCTGTCTCGCTTAGCCCTTACATTTGTATATTATTGCAGATTTACAAAATAGTTTAACATTTCTTATCATTCTGATTAACCCTATAGTTCTGTGAATTAAGTCATTTCCTAAGTTTGAATCTTTCAGAAACTTTTTATGGAAAATTTCAAACATATATGAAAGGAGAGAGGAAAGTACAGAGAATCCTGTGTACTCACCACCTAATTTCATCGCTTATCAACTCAAAGCAATCTTTTTATCTATATCTCTCTTCTATTGCACTCCCCACTCCCACTGATTACCTTGAAGCAATTCCTAGATATCGTGTAATTTCATGTAAAATATTTTAATATGTATTCCTAAAAGATAAGCACTCTTTTTGTCAACATAATCGCAATACTGTTATACCCAAAAAAAAAGGAGGAACTTCTTAATATTATCAAATATGAAATCATTGTTCTGATTTCCCCTATTATGTCGTAAAGGTTTCCTCCCCATTGGCTTGTTTGAACCTGTAGCTAAGCAAGCTCCACACATTATATTTGATTTGTGTGTTTCTTAAGTCTCACTTTTCTTTTTTTCTTGAAGAAACCTGGCAGTTATTTCTTGAAGAAGCCAGTTTTTTCTTTAGTTTCTGTTTCTTGCTGTCTGCATCTCTGACATCTTATTTAGCATGCTCATCTGTATCCCATATTTCTTGTAAACTGGTAGAGGTTTGATCTGATTGAGCTTTAACTTTCGGCAGAAGTACTTCATGGATGCTGCGTCACTTCCATCAGGAGATACAATTGTGGACTTGTCTTTATGATGTTAGCAGCCTTCAGTGATTATTGCCTAGATCCACTATTTTAATTAGGGGTCAAAAAAAGATGACAGTCTAATCCTATTATCCTTTCTTTACCTATTTGTTGGAATACTTCTATAAAAGGCCAAGTTTGAAATTTCAAGCTCTTTCCTTGTCATTTTTCCAGAATGGCTTCCTTTGGATGGAAAAGGAAGATTGGTGAGAAGGTCTCAAAGGTCACTTCCCAGCAGTTTGAAGCTGAAGCTGCTGATGAGAAGGATGCAGTTGAGAATGATGAAGGGAACTGGCTTCATGCCGTTAAACGGAGGAAAGAAATTCTCCTTCAAGGCTGTGCTGAGAAGAGTAAACAGCTGAAGGACGAAGGAGCCACTTTGGCTGAAAATAAAAGGTATGTTTTTAGCGTTTTCTTTTCGAGAACAGTTTTGGTCTTTGGTAGGACAGAATACTCCTCAGATCATCCAGAGATCTACGGTCAGGCCTTTGTGCCTTTGACTGGTGTCTCCCTTGTGGTGCTGAAGAGTTTGAGAAATTAAAAGTAGTGCTGAACAAGAAGAACTTTTTAAAAATTATTTTCTTTGTTCTTTATCTTCTTTTTTCTTTCTTTTTTTTTCTGTTGGTAAGGATGGTTATAAGATTCCTGTTTATCATTTTTGTCATAATTGAGTCAAAGTTGAGGAACCAGCATTTTTGTTTCTAGGCATGTTATTATTTTTGATTCTGGGAGTAATCTTATTAACTCATTGTAATATAAAACATAAAATAATGCTTAAGCTATAATATATTAGCACCTCAAATTGGGAGTGAATGGTAGACAATAAATCAAGGACAACTAACAGCTTAATGGCCTAATGTTAGATTGTGAATTCTCATTTGCAGTGTTTTAGGCAAAAATTTTTCTCTTGTAGAGCTTTGCAAGATTGGCCATTCTGTCTTAGTCAGAAGAAAACCAAGTATAAATTTTCCACGTTTATGAAATCATTTTCAGAACATCCATAAAACATCTTTAGAAATTCCTGTAAATGCCTGTTAAAAGTTCATTAACTTTGTTGTTTTTATCTTTTTCTCTAGACCACACTAGTGTGTAGAAGGGAAAAGCTATTCAGTTATTGCCATGGGATTCCCTATGAATTTTCTGTGGTAGATGAGAGATACCAACTTTGTGTATAAACAAAATAACTCATTTTTTTTTTCCTGCATGTCAAAACACTGAGTCATTTCACTGAAATCAGCTGGATTGGATGCTTTATTTTGAATGGAGAACACTGTGAGATGATTAAGTTTTTTAGCTATTTAGCACTTGTTTTGGAGTAATGTATACACAGCTTTAAAAGATAACAGAATTAAAGGAATCTGGTAGAAATGAGTCGTTCAGCTACTCTAAGCCCAAAATAAATAGAAATAATGGTTTAAAAATATCTAAGAGAATATTCAGTTGATTGAAAGTAATATAAGGAATAGGAAATAATATAAGGAAGAATAGTGAAGTTAAATTAAGAAAAATAAAACTCAGTCCCTGTCTTCCAAATCAACTTTATCTTAAACCACCATCATTTTCACTACATTTTTAGCCACATTGGTCTTCCCTGTGTTTTTGAACACAGTTCTTAATACAACTTTGTCTTATGACTCCATCTGAAAAGCTCTTATTTCCTGTGTTCTGATGTCTGTCATCTTGTCCTTCAGATCTCTGCTCACATGTCCTCTTCTCAGCAAACCTCTCCCTGACTACCCAGCAACCCCGTACTCCCTCTTCCTCCATTACGTCAGCCTTTTTTATTGTTTCTTAAATATTTATTTATTTATTTGACTGCATTGGGTCTTAGTTGCGGCTCGTGGGCTTCTCTAGTTGTGTCGCATGGGCTTCTTTCTAGTTGTGGCGTGTGGGCTTAGTTGACCCGCGGCATGTGGGATCTTAGTTCCCTGACCAGAGATCGAACATGCGTCCCTTGCATTGGAAGGCCGATTCTTAACCACTGGACCACCAGGGAAGTCATGTTTTTGTTTTTGTTGTTGTTTTTTAAAGATTTTTAAACTTCTAGGACTTCCCTGGTTGTCCAATGGTTAAGCCTCTGCTCTTCCACTGCAGGGGGTACTGGTTCGATCCCTGGTCAGGGAACTAAGATAGCACATGCCGTATGGTGTGGCCAAGAAAAAAAGAAATTAAATTTGAACTTCTATTTTGTGATTAGGTGAAAGGAATACTAGTCAAATAAACCTTACAAATGACTGAAAAATAAAATTCTTTACTCATGACTTATGTGTATGTTTCTAAATCTGTGTTTCAAAGGATATCATTAAGTTGATCTCAACTATGGTGACAGATCAGGAAGTAAATTAGTTGCTAGGGTGGCAGTTATTGGTTCAGGAACAGTATTAGAAATTTATTGATGTACCAATGTGTATAAAATGAGTCAACTTTTAAGAAATGTGTAATGTCATCATTAAAATATAACATCAAATAACCATTCATCCATCCATCCTTCTTTAAAAAAAACATTCAAAGAGAGGTAAGATATATTATCAGACTTTAAGGAGCTCAGCCTTTGGTAAGATGCACAGAATACAGATAATTATCAATACATTGCAGAGTAGTGTATGCAGTAAGACAGGTGAGTTCATACAGAATATTTCAGAATCACAGGGAATGGAGCCACCAGTTCTGTCTGGTATATCAAGGAAGTTCTGACAGATAAGTTCAATCTTCAGCTGGGTTTCAAAGAAGTAGTACTTTGCCAAACCAATAGTGGTGGGAAGCATTTCAAGAAAGTGGGAACAGAATATGGAAATGCAAAGAATTTTCCTAAACCTGTAAAAGAAATTGTTTTACATGTTTAGGAAGATTCTACCAACTTGGTGTTTCTGGAGCAAAGAAATACAAATAAGTTTGCAGCAAATACTGCTGAAGAAAAAAAACTAGACTGTGATCTCCTTATATGCAACAGTAAGACCCTTTTCATTATATTCTATTGGCAATGGTGAAAAGTAATTTTATGACTTTAACAAAGTAATGAAAAACCACAGTCACATCAGCATATTAAATTTTCTTATAGTATTTCTCCCTTTTTGAAGTTACCTGATACGCTTATTTAGTTGTTTATATTTAGTTGTCTTTCTTCTGTAGAAATGTAAGCTCCAGGAATGTAGGGACTTTGTCTAGACAGACTTTTGTCCTCTGCCTTCAGCTCTTAGACCAATTTGTGGCACTTCCCAGGCCCTCAGTAAATATTTATTGAATATTTATAAGGCTGCTGTGTTTTGCTATATTATGGCTAAATAGGTTTTTGTGGATTAACTACCATATATTGCATTGTACTATAGGAATATATATTTCAAACTCCAGATTAGAACACAGTATTCTGAGAACATATTTTATTTCATATCCCAACCACAAGGACCTTTGGGAATAGAATTTTCCTATCTGTATGAGAATATGACACTTGAAAATTATTGTTCTTTTCTGAATCTTATTCCTTTCCCTATAACCTATGATGGTAAGGATTAAGTAATAAAATACGGAACAGCTTTGAACTTGGAATGAGTAATAATCCTTAGAATGGTAGAGAAGTAGGGATGCCCCTGGAGGAATTGCTAAAGAAGGAGAGAGGGAGGAGGGAGCACCTTCTACTTCCTGGGATGCATTCTTTTGCCTCCTTGTGATTTTCTTCATTTTTGCCCTCAAGATTCTCTTATTTAGTTTTATTTAGCACCGAGAGAGTTTTCTGAACACATTGACTATGCGTGATCCAAGTGTGTTAATGTCAGCCTTCCTCCAAAGGAGGCATAGTTCTTGAGCATCAGAGTCTCCTGTTGTCCATTTTATTTCGTTAGTAAGAAACTATAACTGCTCTTAGAAAAATTTGGTTTGCAATGGAATGGTTTTTAACTTCTGAAGTTCTACCTTGTAGTATTCATGATTCTTTGTAACAGAAGACTAGTTTACTTTTCTACGCAAGCCCTAAGTAATGTTGGTGCCTTATAGAGACAGTATAGTAAGTCTAGTGGTTACGAGTGGGGATTTTGAAGTTATTTTAGCTCCGTTCAGATCCTAGTTTTATCATTTATATCTGTATAAACTTGGGGTACATTCTTAACCTTTCAAGGGTCAATTTCTAGTTTCCTTATATTAAAATGGTGACACTTACCTCATAGACTATTGGGGTATTAAAGAGCAAGTCCATGTAAAAGAGCTTAGCATGCCACCTAGCACCTAGTAAGCACTCAGTAAATATACTTTAGGTAATTTATTTTCAGATTTTATATGTGATTGGTAGATTTCATGCAGTATTAAAGGGTTTTTTTAATAAGTTATTTTGTTCAAACAGCTTTTTCTTGAATTAATTCTAACTAGGATATGTCTTCTCAAGAATCACAATGTGGGTCCCAGCTTTGATATGTTGGCTTTTAAGGTTTCAACCACTAGATGGTGATATTTGATTGTGTAGCTAAGTGGTTTCATTTTTTCTTGTGAGTATTAGTGTGTATGTGTGTGAAGCTAGAATATAATTAGAATTTACCATGAATTTTGTTCCTTGTCTAGAAAAGCATACTTACCAATGTGAACCTGAAGGTGACCTGGCTGTGTGAAACACATTCTGTTGAGTGCCAACCTGAATATATTTAATGACTGTGATCTTGCCTCTTATTCTTTGGAAGAGAATAGATGCAGTCAGTGTAGAATGCCTTTATTTTCTCACCACCACATCTCTTAATCTGAGTGCATCTGCGTCCAAGCCATCTGCGTTCACTGTGTTGTAATGAAGTGCCCCTTCTTTTTTCAAAGGCCCACCCCTCCACTTGTGCACTAGACTTCATCTCTCTTGCCTTTTCAGGAATATTGTTCCTAAAACCCCCTTTCATTTTGATGTCATCTGTTGTCTTCTCTCTCCCTCTCTCTTTTTTTACCCTTTTTTTTACTGAATTATAATTGATGTACAATATTATATAAGTTACAGGTGTACAGTATAGTGATTCACAAGTTTTGAAGGTTATATTCCATTTGTTATTATAAAACAATGGCTGTATTCCCTGTGTTGTATACATAATAGTTTGTACCTTCTATTCCCCTACCCCTTATTGCCCGCCCCGCCCCCCCCGCCCCCCCCCGCCCCCCCCCCCCCCGCTCCCTCTCACTGGTACACAAACATACCCTGATAGCATCCATTTGAAAACATTCCCTTGACTCCACACACCCTACCATTTCTTTGCTCCCCCTTCACAACAAACTCCATTTCTTTTTTTTTGCGGTACGCGGGCCTCTCACTGCTGTGGCCTCTCCTGTTGCGGAGCACAGGCTCCGGACACGCAGGCTCAGCGGCCATGGCCCACGGGCCCAGCTGCTCCGCGGCATGTGGGATCCTCCTGGACCAGGGCACGAACCCATGTCCCCCGCATCGGCAGGCCGACTCCCAACTGCCGCGCCACCAGGGAAGCCCCCAAACTCCACTGCTTGATGAATCATCTTCTCAGTCCATTCCAGTCAAGTTGCTGTCCCCACTAATCCACTTCTGAAAGTTGTTGATGACCTCCATGTTGTCAAATCCCGTCTTCATGTCTTGGTTCTCATTTAGTGTGCCTCTTGGTATTCAACACAGCTGAGCACTCCCTTCTTAAATATATTGCCCTGTAATCTGCAACACCACACTCTCATGAGTTTCCTTTTGTCTCAGTGTCCACTGCTTGTTAATCTTCTTTGCTTGCTGTTTTCTTTTGCTCATTTTCATTGCTCATTTTCATTTCATTTTCTAAATATTAGTGAGCCACTTTTAACATCAAAAGCCAGGAGTCATCTCTGCTGGTTTATGTGCCATTCCAGAGCTAATCAGCCCCACTCACCTCCAAAACCCTGCCCTTGAGACAGCTCATGGTATTCTTTTTTTTAATGTGTTTTTAAAATTGAAGTGTAGTTGATTTACAATGTTGTGTTAGTTTCAGGAATACAGCAAAGTTATTCAGTTTATATATATATATATATTTTCAGATTTTTCATTATAGGTTCTTACAAATATTCTTATTACCATAAAGTCCTGGTAGCTGCTGCTGTCAGCACAGACCAGAGAGCCCCTATGTACGGTGCTAACTGATAATGAAAGACCATCACACCTTGACACTGGCCAGGTTGGACCTATAGGTACTTTAGAGGCACTGGGTCACACACCCAGAAGTGTGAGTGGGTTAAAGCCTTGTGGGGCTGACTTTGATCTAGGGGAGACAGGATATGGGAGGGAGGCTGCAGATAAATTCTTTTTCCTCCTTTCCCCACTGGGCTGTTTCCAATACAAAGAGGTTTCATACTGTCTCTGAAGAAGTTCTACAATATTAACAATCATCTGTGTTTGTTTTGAAGCTGTTGTCAGCTTAACATATGCCTTATATTTATTCTCGCTCCTTCCTGCCTCACTTTTCTTTCTTTTTTTTTTCTCCCTTGGATCCTACGCCCCACACAGCGGTAGCCTATAAGCTTAGGCCTCAGGCTTTATTTCCCAGGTAACCCAAGCTAAGATTTCATCCTGGATTCCTTTCTTTTTTTCACTCCTCATATCCAATCCAAGTTGAGATGATTTTACTTTTTAATGTATTCCAAATCACTTTTATCCTCCCTTCTGTTTTCATGGCTGTCATCCTAGTCTAATCTACCAGCAGCTCTTACCTAGATTACTCTGGTAGTCTCCTAACTAACAGGCCTCCCTGTGCTCATTCTTATACCTCTACAGTTCAGTCTCCTCCCCCGGGCCTGACTGATCTTTTCAAAATGTAAAGCAATTCATGTCTCTGTGTTGCATGGAAACTTTATGGATTCATCACTCATACAGTGAAATCCACACTCACAACTACGAACTACTAGTTTCATGATCATGGCTTTGGACTACCTCTCTGGCCTCGCAATCCCCTTCCTCCTTCTTTTATAGCCATGCTCGTTTTCTTTTCTTGCCTCAAAAAATGGGGTGTTTGATCCTGCCTTGGGCTCTTCCTTTGTCTGGAATGAACTTCTCCAGGTTTTCCATTGGCTGGCTGCTTTTTGTCATTCAGCTCTCAGCTCAGATGCCTTCCCAGAGAGACCTTTTCTGACCATGCATTCGCCCCATCACATCCGTCCATGTGTTTTTCATCATGGCACTTAACCATGTTTTAACTTATGTTTGTTGCCTTTCTGTGCCTTCTTCACACACATATACAGTCTAGAATGTAAGCTCTAGAAGAGTAGTAGGGTCCTTTTATATCTTATTGAATCTGCATCCTCAGTACCTAGAATACTACCTAACCCAGAGTAGTATTCTGCTCTGGTGCTCAATAAACGTTTATTAAGTGAATAAGCTGGTAACTGTATAGCTCATTAAACTTGATGCTACAGTAAATTACAAACATAATTGGGAGCAAAGTAGCTAAACACCTTGATATTTCTGTCTGGTAGTAAGCGTGCTGACTTATTTGGCTTAATCACCAGCTGTTCTTTCTTTTTAATTTATTAAAAAATTTTTTAACATCTTTATTGGAGTATAATTGCTTTACAATGGTGTGTTAGTTTCTGCTTTATAACAAAGCGAATCAGCAGCTATACATATACATATATCCCCATATCTCCTCCGTCTTGCATCTCCCTCCCACCCTCCCTATTCCACCCCTCTAGGTGGTCACAAAGTCAGCTCAGTGCTTTGTGACCAGCTGTTCTTTACCTCAGTGTAGGGTATTATCTCACCCCACCCTTGGGCAGTCCCTGGAACTATTCACTCTGCTTCCTTCTTTGTGCTAGTTTGGTTGCATACTGTTAAGGTTGTCTTTAAACTGGCTGAATCAGACTTTGGTCACTTATTAGCCACAGTGACTTTAAACCAAGTTTTTATCTTTTAATGTTTCCTATCCAGCAGCTGCAGTAGGGCTATGCCTGTTCGGTCTGTTCCAAACCAAAGTTGAATTAAGAGATATGCTGTGGAGCTTACGAGTGACCATTGATTTATTAGGTGCCAAGTTTACTGTGATCCAAAAGTGGAGGAACTAGATGGTGCCACCTTTTATTTGTAGGCCAGGAGAAGTAAATCAAAGAGGAAATGAGAAATGAGGGAGGGGAGGGAATTCACCAAGCCGACAGTAGTGAAGTAAATGCCCACCAGTTCTTGCTTCTCTTTAGCCAGTGGAAAGCAGCTCACTTGTTCCTTTAAACCTTTTTATGCCTTGGTGAACAAAGCACGTTTCATTTGGCAGTGTCTCTGCTAACAGCAGTGGCTATGTTTTCAAAACCAAAACAGTGCAACAGGAAGAGGACATTTTTCTTTTTGCCTCAGATCTGTGTATTTGCACAGGTTTGCACATGTGTGTTTGTACGTGTGGGCATGTTTGCATGCCTGCCTAATGAAAAGAGAAAACAGAACTAGGGATGGTCAGTGTCATCTTGAACTTCTTGGTTTATTTTGTACTTTAGGACAACTTAAACTTAGGTGCGTAAGCAGCTTTGTGGCAGTGGGTGGATGAGCCGGCCTGATTCTCAGGAATAATGCTCTTGGCATCTTGGGCAGGACAGTGTCTTGTGCAGGATTGCCTTTTGCCTTGCAGGATGTTAACATCCCTGACCCCCTGCCACTAGTGCCTCCAAGTCTTTGACAACCGAAAAGTCCTCTATAAATTGCCATACATGCCCTCCATGGGGTGATAACTGCCCCTGGTTGAGTTAGGCAGAAAATAGGACTGAAAGAAAAAAGGGCATTTGCCAAATGTGGCAGTTTAACAGTGGTTGGCCCAAGTAGAGTAGGTGTTGGCAAACCTTAGTCTATTTTTATAAATAAAGTTTTACTGGGACACAAACATGTCCTTTTGTTTGTGTATTGTCTGTGGCTGATTTTGTGCTACAACAGAATTGAGTAGTTGTGTCAGAGACAATATGGCCCACAAAGCCTAAAATATTCACTGTATGGACCATTACTATGCTGACCTTGGCTTTAGGCCCTTCCTCAAAAGCCACAACGATGCCTGAAACCTTAGACACCCCAGGGTCTTAAGGTACCTATAATTCTTATCTCTTGATTCTTTCTACCCACGTTGCTATTCCCCTAGTCTTGGGAATTTCTTGTAATATCGGTACGTGGAATGGTGAGATGAAACAAAGTAAGAATTAAGGTGTTTGCTACTTTTGTCTTAGGGTATAATTTGTTTTTACGTCTTTCCATCTTTTTTTTTTTTTATGTATTGTAAGCATGCTAGCTTCTGTCCTCTTTTCATGTCTTCCATGCTTCTCTCTGCTGCTTTCCAAGACTTCTCTTGGAGAAGGTAGGACAAATGAGATAGGTAGAATCTGTGATATTAGCACCTTCTATGTGCCCGGTCATGTTCTGGGTATCGTAGAGAATACAAGCAAATCCACCCTTTGGTCCCTGAACTCATGAGTAAAGAGAAGATAGAAATACATGGAAGAATTAGAGAAAAATTAAACGAAAACAATATTGGGGTAGTTAGAGAAAGCATTGGTCAGGTAGTTATAAGAGCTAGCTTCAAATCCTGGTTTGTGTAGGCTTAGTACCATGTGCCTTTGGACTAGTCCTGTAGTTGCTCTCTACTTTTGTTTCTTCCATCAGTAAAATGAAAACAAGTAATGCCAATCTTATAGGACTTTTTGTGAGCACTAAATGAATTAACTTTTTACGAAAATAATTATATGTTAAGTAATTGTATGGAAAGTGCTTTGTAAAACGTAAATTACTTTAGAAATATAAGTGTGACTGTGTGGTCAGTTAAGTGGTACTCATGGTCTTCATGGGAAAAGGGGATTTTCACTTGGTCTTAGAGGAGAGAGAGCCTTTGACTAGGTGAGAAGTGGGGGAACAGGAACCTAAATGTGCACATGTTTGTTCACTGAGGAACCCACACGAACAAAGGAGTGATGTGTAGGTAGAGACGGGGCAAAGATGCAGCTAAGTGAAGCAAAGGAGTGGTGGGGAGAAGAAAGACTGGATAGGCTAAGACTGGGAGACATAGACTTGCTACTGTTAAATCCTGTGGAATTTACTACTATGCTATTAGTTAGAAAATTATGAGTATAAAGATTATTATGAAGCAACAATTGAATTTTCCAGAGAAAGAAGGTAGAACATAACATACTTCCGAAGTTTTGTGTTGTGTTGTGTATATAATAACATTTGGAAATATTATTTAGAGACCAGCTTATAATCACCTGTAATATGCCTAAGAAGTACAAACACGTTTTTTTAGGTGACACAGTTAATGCTTTTAGAGGTAATACCATTAATACTTAGTGGATAATAGCACCAGGGAACTAAATTTCTTTAATATTGTATATACATTTTGTTAAAAACATTATAGATGATAGCTATAAATAATCAAAATTGGGTATTAAATTATAGTAAGCATTGTTGAGTGTCATATACTTTTTTTGCTCCATTATCTATTACGTATGAAACGTTTTCTAATGTTTTTCTGAGGCGTACCCTACATGGTCATGTAGATTTTGTACTTTAGCAAGTTGCTGGATTTAATTGCTAATCCTTTATTTAGGATTTTTACATTTATCTTATGGACTAAAAATTCTTCAGTGATCACTAGGATTAATTCTCATTTCTCAAATAATGTATCTTTCTTAGGACAAAAGTGTGCTTTATTTTTATTGCTAGATTCTCCACATATGCTGCGATGCATTAGGACTCTTAAGACTACACTTCTAATTGTGGAATTTACAATTTTGGATTAGGCAGTGGCTGCTATTTTCCAGTCAGGGCCCCTCCCATACTGTCCCAGTTCGTCCTGTGTTAGCTGATACAGCTGCATATACTTTGGGGAGCAAAGTACCTATTGCACTGTCTACATAGAGCTTTTAGTTTAAATAAGCACAGAGATAAATATAAAGTTTCAAACAGTTTTACAAAGATAAATAACCAGGTACCATGAGCCAGAGTGTTTTAGATAAGGGGTCACAGAAGGCTTCTCCAAGGAAGCAAGAAGACAAATGATTGAGTTCATCCAGGCGAAGGGAGTTCTACTTATTGTTTTGCCTTTATTGTGATTTTATATTTATCATTAAAATAAGGGAACTACTGATTTATTTGTAAATGTTTTTATTTAATCCAAATTATACTAGAATTAATTTCTGGTGAATTTTATTTTGTGACATGTATGTGTATGCTAAACGAATGAGTAATATTGGTGGTAAAATATTTCAGATGATTTTTGTATCTAAAGTAAAAATTGGGATATTAAAATGATGACTTTTTAGAAATTTTTCAGAAAATTCTCATTGCCTAGTGTAGCAAGGAGTAGAACAGGGTAATTGCTTTCAATACAGTAACAACTAAGAAACGTTCTGTACTAGTTAGACGTTGGCATTGTTGTTTCAATTTGCTTTGGAAAATGACCTTTATTCAGTGTGTGTGCACTTCCATGTAATTTCAGAGGACCTTCCTACTGTTTCCAGAGTGAATTGATCTGCCTTAAATTGGTTGTTCTTGTCTATAATAAATTAGAAACTTTTAAAGACGTGTTTGTTCTTTTGTGTAAGTAAATTGTTTAAATTATTACTGAAAGTAGACTTTATGACTTAACCTAATCCTGTGTCCACATAATTTCAATAAGTGATAGTGACTAAAATTCAGAGCAGTTTAGTATAAAATAAAGTATATTTATATCGTGTCTCTTGCTCTTGCCTAGTAAAAACATACCTGGGACTCCAGTCTGAGCATCATTTCAATACTTCTTCCCGTTTCACATCCCCTTTCCTTCAATATGACTGTCTTGAGAGAGTATGCAATTAGGTAGTATATTTTTTTCTTTCATTGTTTTTGCTTCTTTTTTTCTTCCTTTCTGAGCCTAACTGAAGTTGCGAGAAGTTAAGTTCCTTACGATGAATGATCATTATATGGAACTGCACATTATTTTCTCCTTGCTTTCTTCAGAAAAGAAAAACTCAAAGTAATTTATGGAGGATTTTTTTTTTTTTGGTTTAATTCAGGGAATTGACTGTTGTCTAAAACTTGGAACCTGATCTACCTACACTGGAAATCGCATGATTTTCAGTCAAATCTCAACAGATTTCAACATCATTATAATTTCTCTATGAAAGCTCCCACAAAATCAAGGAAGCAAACTAAACTTTAATTTCAAATATTATATACTGAACTTACAATAACAAAATCTAAACTAAGCCAGAAAAGTTATTTCTGTCGTTAAACATTTTGGGGAAACAATGATTATGAATATTAGAAAACACAATATAAAATAAGGTGAAAACTTTAATGTTCTTTTTTAAAATTTTTTAAAAGATTTATTTATTTATTTATTTATTTATTTTTATTTATTTTTGGCTGCGTCAGGTCTTAGTTGCAGCATGTGGGATCTTCGTTGAGGCATGCAGCATCTTTCGTCGCGGTGTGGGGGCTTTTCATTGTGGTGCTTCTCTGTAGTTGTGGTGTGTGGGCTCCAGGGTGCCTGGGCTCTGTAATTGTGACATGCAGGTTCCAGGGCGTGTGGGCTCTGTAGTTTGCGGCACGTGGGCTCTAATTGAGGGGTGCAAGCTCAGTAGTTGTGGCACGTGGGCTTAGTTGCCCTGCAGCATGTGGAATCCTAGTTGCCTGACCAGGGATCGAACCTGCGTCCCCTGCATTGTAAGGTGGATTCTTTACCACTGGACCACTAGGGATGTCCCCTTTAATGTTCCTGACGATATAGTTTTTAGTAAGGAAATAAAATGATGAATCATATATTAGCTGCTGATTTACTGAAATGTAGCTGTATAGGAATAGCTTTTAAATTTGTTTTGGTATTCCCACATGAGCACATAAAATTGTATGATAGAAGTCTATCATGATATTAGTGGAAAGTGGTGATCAATATGTTTAGTTACAATTTATTTGACATTGACAAAAATGCTCTAACATTTGTTCTTAAATACAGTCAGTCCTCATTCATGGATTTTGGATTTGTGAGTTCACTTACTCAGTACAATGTATTTGCAACACCAAAATCAGTACTCATGGTGCTTTCCCATCTGAGTTCCCAGCTGAGTCAAACAAGGCAATGCTCCCTCTGCCTTTGTGTTTTACCTCTCATAGTGAAAGCAAGCGTACTGTCTGTGGTCTAGTTAGTGTTATGTTTTCCCCTTTTTTTTTTTGCCTTTTCTTGATGATTTTGCTGTTTAAAAAGACCCCCAAGTGGGGGGGGGCTTTTTAAACAGCAAAAGAAGTAGTGCAGAAGTGCTGTCTAGTGTTGTTAAGCCCAAGAAGGCTGTGATATGCCATATGGAGAAAATACGCGTGTTAGGTAAGCTTCATCCAGGCCTGAGTTACAGCGCCGCTGGCCACGAGTTTAGTGTTAGTGAATCAGCAATGTACATTAAAGATGTCTTTAAACAGAAATGGACATAAAACGGGGTTATATGTTAATCAGTTGATAAAAATGTGACCAGAGGCTTGCTGGAACTTAACCTTAGAACCAATGATTCAGTATTCATTAATTCAGTCTTTATGGTGACTTTATAGAACAAAACTACTGGGAATGGGAATCAGTTATATCTAGAATAAAGATTTTGAGTTTAGCAGTGTTTTCATGTATGCAACTTTTCTTTTGTCAAGAATTTAAATAATCAGGACAAGTAATTAAAATTTACTTTAAAGCTGCATAAAATCTAGCAGTGTGATTCAGCAGAGATAAAATTATGTTCAACATCATTTGTCATTTGTTGTTTCATATTCTTCTCCCCTCACTCAAATTAACATAGTATATTAATGTCTTGTATCTATTTTTACTCACTGAACATTTATTTAGTGCTTTTGTTAGGCATTGATGCCACAAAGAAAATATTAGATAAGCATCTTTTGGGGGACAACACAAAGAGGGAAACTGTTTTGATATGGAGTAAAGAGTACAGTTTTAGAGAGTTCCTTGGATGATATAAAAGGAGGGCGTTTAACTAAATGGGGGAATGGAAGAATTAAAGCGTGTTTTACAAGATTTTTTGGAGGAGATAGCATCAGAACAGTCATAAAAGGTAAATGGAAATTAGCTGAAGAAGGGACAGAACAGTGTTCCAGTCGTAGGAATCTGCGTGTGCAAAGCCAAGAAGAGGCCAGAGAAAATCACTCCCTTTGGAGTATCAAAAATAGTTCAGGGGCTTCCCTGGTGGCGCAGTGGTTGAGAGTCCACCTGCCGATGCAGGGGACACGGGTTCGTGCCCCGGTCCGGGAAGATCCCACGTGCCGCGGAGCGGCTGGCCCCGTGAGCCATGGCCGCTGAGCCTGCGCGTCCGGAGCCTGTGCTCCGCAACGGGAGAGGCCACAGCAGTGAGAGGCCCGCGTACCGCAAAACAAAACAAAACAAAAAAAACAGAACTGGAAGGAACATAATGCACAACGTCAGTGAAAGGAGCATCTAGGGGAGAAAGGGGATTTGGGGCCGAAACGTGTCTATTGGATGTCTAGTGAAATTTAAGAGGCCTGAACTTGAGTGTGTTGAAGGTAACCCGGAGCTATTGAAATATTTTTATCAGTAGGTGAACTCATCAAAACTATGTTTTGGAAATTTTTTTCTGAGATAGAGTAGAAAATGGATTGGAGTCAGGCAAGACTGATCTCAGGAAGACTGGTTTATTGAATTTTTGACCATCCTGGAAGACTGAGGACCTACACTAGTAGCAGTGACAGTGGATTGAAGGAATTGAATTAGAGAATTGAAGACTAATGTGACCTAGAGCAGGGAAAAGTATAGTCAAGAATGAATGGCTTCAGGATTTTCTTAATGCCTCGGTGGTGCAGTTCTTTAAGTCAGGGATATACGGGTAGAGTAAATTTGGAGTAGGAGATGATGGTGAGTTCAGTTTAAACACATTGTGTTTGAGATATGTCAATCACCTCTTTATTTTTTTTTAATAAATTTATTTATTTATTTTTGGCTGTGTTGGGTCTTCGTCTCTGCGTGCGGGCTTTCTCTAGTTGTGGCGAGCGGGGGCTGCTCTTCGTTGTGGCTCAGGCTTCTCATTGTGGTGGCTTCTCTTGTTGCAGAGCACTGGCTCTAGGTGCACAGGTTTCAGTAGTTGTGGCACGTGGGCTCAGTAGTTGTGGCTCGCGGGCTTTAGAGCACAGGCTCAGTAGTTGTGGCGCACGGGCTTAGTTGCTCCGTGGCATGTGGGATCTTCCCGGACCAGGGCTCGAACCCAGGTCCCCTGCATTGGCAGGTGGATTCTTAACCACTGTTCCACCAGGGAAGTCCCTGTAAATCACCTCTTGATCTTATATTCTTATATGCGTAATCTTCTCATTTCTCTATTTGGTATTCACAGAAAAACCTCCCAAGTGAGTCATTCATTGTCCCTACTTTTTTACTTCCACTTCACTATTCAGTCTGGCTTCCATTCCAACAATACTGTTTTGGTCAGTGTCACCAATGACCTGCGTGACATTAGAGCTTTCTGAAGTATTCAGTACAACTCGTCACTCTCTCCATGACAGACTTCTCTCTTGGTTTCTATAAATTCACACACACTCCTGAATTTTCTCCTTCCATTCTTTCTCTGCTTCTCAGTCATCTTTGCTGGTCCTTCCTTCTTTGCTTGATCTCCACATTTTGAAGACTCCAGCCCTGGTATCTTTTCTCTTTCTTATCTACTCTCTTCTTAAGTGATCTTTCCCAGATCCATGGTTTGTTTAATTTATTCTTAAAATTTTTACTGAAAAGAAAAAGGCAATGAAATATACTCATGATTTTTAAAAAGCAAACGCAGTAATAACAAAGGATACACAGTGAAGAGTCTTACCCTTACTCCTGTCCCCTAGCCTATTATTTCACTTTCCCAGAGGCAGCCACAGTTACCAGTTTCTTGATATCCTGCCAAGATAATCTTTATATTTATAAGCATGTAGGTCTATAGATCTTTTAAAACATCATTAATGGTAACATTCTAAATATAATATATATATACCATTCTCTCCCTTGTCTTTTTAACTTAATACATCTTAGAGATCTTTTTTTTTTTTTTTTTGTGGCTGTGTTGGGTCTTCGTTGCTGCACATGGGCTTTCTCTAGTTGTGGCGAGCAGGGGCTACTCTTTGTTGCCATGCGCGGGCTTCTCATTGCGGTGGCTTCTCTTGTTGCAGAGCACGGGCTCTAGGCACGCAGGCTTCAGTAGTTGCAGCACGCAGGTTCAGTAGTTGTGGCACATGGGCCCTGGAGTGTGTGGGCTTCAGTAGTTGCAGTGCGTGGGCTCAGTAGTTGGGGCATGCGGGCTCTAGGGTGCGTGGGCTTCAGTAGTTGTGGCACACGGGCTGTAGAGTGCAGGCTCAGTAGTTGTGGTGCACGGGCTTAGTTGCTCCGCGGCATGTGGGATCTTCCCGGACCAGGGATCAAACCTGTGTCCCCTGCATTGGCAGGCAGATTCTCAACCACTGTGCCATAGGGAAAGTCCTTTTTTTTTTTTTTTTAATGGCTGTGTCGTAGGTCTCTTACTATCCAGACTCTTTAACTATCTGAAATCAGGAACCAGAAAGATTTGGATATGAAGGGATACTTGTATTTCATTATATGATGTTCTAAAATGTATTTAACCTTACCTCTTTTGAAAAAGAACGTTTTCATCTTTAATTTTTACAAATGATATAGTGGGTATCCTTTCAAAGATATAAGTGTGCACACATACAGTTTAGTCCAAGAAAGATTTATAGAAATGGAATTGCTAGATCAAACTGGATGTGCATTTAAAAAAACATAGTTTACTTTTTTCCCTTTTTGTTTTTGAGTATATTGTTATCGAGCAGCAAACTTGGCTTTTAGTGATTGTGTGCATGTGTGTATGTAGAAAGATAGGGGACATGCTTATAACTTTCCATTAAAAACTGTTTTCTAACTTTTTATTGTGAAAATTTTGAAACATACAAAAGAGTTGAAAATTACAGTGAGCATCTGTTTACCCACCACCTAGATTCAGCATTGTTATCTTGCCATATTTGCTTTCTCTGTATATGTTTTATGAACCATTTGATAATAAGTTGCAGACATCACGAAAGCTTATCCCTGAAAACTTCTATATGAATTTTCTATCAATAAGGACATTTCCAAAATAACCATAATATAACTAGCATGTAAGACAACAATAATTTCCTAATATTTGTTAGTATCTCATACGTATTTAGTTTTGCAGTTGTCCATAAAATGTTTTTTATAGCTGATTTTTTGGCTGAAGATCCAATCAAGACTCATACGTCGTTACTGGTTGTTAGGTGTTTTTAGTCTCTTTCAATTTAGAGCTGGGTCTAAGACTACATACAGTTAGTGGATCAAACTTTGTATGCCATCTGTTTTTCTAAATAAAGTTTTGTTGGCACACAGCACCACTCATTTGTGTTGTCTGTGGTTGCTTTCACACTAGAGCAGCAGAGTCAGGTAGTTGGAACAGAGACTGTCTTGTCTCCAAAGCCTAAAGTATTTACGATTTGGCCCTTTACAGAAAAAAGTTTGTGGACCCTTATTTAGAACATTAGAACAATTCTCTCACCTTTAAAAGTTTTTCCCATGGCATTGACTTTTTGAATTAACTAGGCAAATTGCTTAGTAGACTGGCTCACACTCTGGATTTGCCTGATTTTTTTCCTCTGGATCCTTTAATTTTTTTTCTCTCCATCTCTTGTATTTTATGAAAACTGGAAGTTAAGTCAGGCAGCTTCAATTGAAGTTCAATTTTTTTTTTGCTAGAATATTCATGGTGTTGTTTACTTTCTGTTGCATCACATCATGATATATATAATATCTTGGTGTCCCTTTAGTGATGCTAAGGTCAGTTACAGCATTCAGGGGAATATCAGCCTTATCTTCCATTGTACAGTTCTGCATCAATCTTTTCCCTAATGGTTTTAGCATCCACTGATGGTCATCATTTAGATCTATCTAGATTCATTATTTCATAAGTGATGATTTTTAAAATTCTAATATTTCTCCTGCATTTATTAGCTGTTTTCTTCCCCCGTTAAGAACTTTCCTTCATCAGCATTTGTTTAGAGTTTTATTTTTATGTTTAAGTTGTTGAAGGAAAAAAGTTTTTTGTCCCTTACAAAGGTTTTGAAAGTAGTGTTCCTGTACATGTCCTCTTATTGTTTACAGTAGTTTAAAAGTAGTTGTTCACGTCCGGAGCCTGTGCTCCGCAACCGGAGAGACCACAATAGTGAGAGGCCCGCGTACCGCAAAAAAAAAAAGTAGTTGTTCATTTGAAGCAGAGCTTTTAAGTGTATGTTTGTGTGTGCGTGCATGCACCTGCGTACTAGATAGAGGAGAGAACATATGAGAGGCTGCTGCTGTATTTGTTTTTCACTATAAGGATTTCCCCTTTTTTCTATAAGGCCAAAATTTTAAAATTATAATTCTAATTGTTAAACACCTAGACTAGTTTCAGAGGATTAAACAACCTGAATATGATTTGTATTTTAGATATAATCTTCTTATACTTAAAAAGTACTAGTGTCATTTGAATTCTTGATTAGTTTAGAGATTGCTAATTCTGATAACTAAACTAACCTGGAACTGTCCCTTGTACGTCTGGCATATTAATAGAAAATCTGAAGGGGAGTTGTATAGACGAGTAAATATAATACTTATTTTTCCCTCAGTGGCTTTTTTTCTTAATTAAAAGAAATCAATGTGAGTGATATCTTGAGCTATACAGCCTTCCTTCTAAGGTGATCTCATTTCCAGTCAGTTTTACATCAAATATAATACGTGTATTCTGTTTGACCTCCAAAATACATTTTTTCTTCTTTAATAATTATTATTCATGGCACACTTTCTTCCAAAAGAGAATTGTAATGGCCAAAGTGTAACTTTTTTCCAGATTTATTGAGATATAATTGATATATAACACTGTGTAAGTTTAAGGTTTACAAGGTGATGATTTGAACATGTATATATTTCAAAATGATTCCCACAGTAAGGTTAGTTAACACATCCATCACCTCATAAAATTACTTTGTTTGTATTTGGTGAGAACATTTAAGATCTACTCTCTTAGCAACTTTCAAGTATGTGATACAGTACTGTTAACTAGAGTCACCACACCATGCTGTGCATTATGTCTCTAGAACTTAGTCATCTTATAACTGGAAGTTTGTACCAAAGTGTTACTTTTAATATCTAACAAGGGAGGATCCATTTGGAATGGTAGTAATCAGTCTTTAAGTATTATGCTGTAGAGGGAAGAATTTGATGATTTCAGGACTTGAGAAGATGTTTTGTGTGTGTGTTATATACGTTATATTAAAATATACTGGAAGGGTATACAATAAAATGTTAAGTATATTAACTATGGTTATGATCTTTGGGTGGTGAAATTGTGTCTTTAATTTCTGTGTGTGTGTGTGTGCGCGCGCGCGTGCACACACGTGCGCACATACCCACACCCACTTTCTTCTGTTTTCTGGTTCTTCTCTATTTGTATACCCAGGGAAAAATTTTTTATATCAAAACAGATATCATTTACTCAGGTAAAGAATATAAGGAAGACCTGATTTAAGAATATTTTTTGTTCAAAAAAATACTGAATACCAATATAAGCCACCAGTGCAATTTATAGTTGCCAGCACAGATATGCTGTCGTAGCTGCCTTAAAAGATGTACATGTGCAGATCAAGGAAGGAAGAGGTCCATTGGAATCTGCAGGCCCTGTCTTCCTCCTCTTTCCCATTTCCTCCTCTCTGCAAGCTGTGGTTTTTATCCCTGTTTAAGAGTCTGCCGGTAAAGTTCAGACTTTCTCTTTCCTTCTCTGTGTTTTTTTTTTGCTAAGTGCAATACCAGGTGAAGTCCTTGTATCTTTTCTCTCCATCCTTTTTTAGAGGGACTTTTGGCTTAAAGGAAGCTGCTTTATCTAAAGGGGCTGGGAAAGGAAAGACTAAGAATGGGCTCCTTTAGGCATTAGTATATGAATCCAAGCAGTGTGACCTGATAGGTGGTGATGCTACAGAAGGAGCTAGTTAATTAATTCTGTAGAGTTGATGGTATTTTAATAGAATAATTGGAATTCGTAAATAAAGAATTTTAATGGTACCTGAAAAGATACTTAAATGTCTTACTTTGAAGTGCATTTGGTGGGTCTAAGCTAACACTGACATGACAATTATTTAAAAATAATTGTGAGCCTCAGGTTCCCATTCAGGGTAACTAGAAAGTAACAGTGGGACACAGTGGTTTAGCCAGCGTGTGTATACCACGTGCTAAGCACAGTTTGTGTGGAGAATTGTGTGCCAGCCACTCAGGCCTGTGCAGGCCAGGCTAGTGGGTATAGCCTGACTCTGCACAGAAGTGCCAGGGCCCGTGGAAAGCAGAGCAATGCATGGAGCACTGCAAAGGGATCTCTGAGTGAGACGGAAGGAGGAGCATTGAAGGACAGCGGCCAGTGAGACGGCATGTCTCCACTATTACTTCCCACTTGGGGGACCCTGGCTCTACACAGGTGCTTGAGTTTGGCAAAATCCTTGATAGAGAAGTAATTTTCACTTGGCGAAGCTCTTAAAGATTTGATTTGTGTCCTAAGAATAGGTCTGTTGCAGGCAGAGACGGGAAAACATACAGCATCGTGGTAGCACATCATAAAAATGAGGTGAATAATGGTCTCTCTGTCTTCAGATCATTGGTAGTTCCTAAAATTCGAGTAGTCTTTCACCCAGAGTTAAACAGTCTTCAAGCAAATACCTCCTCGGGGCTCAGCGGGGACCCCTGTTAGGGAAGAAGATATTAACAGTGGTTCTGATAATCATTTCTGTGTATTCAGATGTGGTTTGTCTAGAAACAAAGACTGCCAGCCATTGTGGGGTGAATCTTCAGCTTATTGTTATATTGACATCTTAGCCTGCTGCTACAGAATAACAGTAGCCATTGCTACAACCCATGTGGCAGTTAAGGCAGGCTTTCTGTAGTGCACTTGTGTGCTGTCCACCTTCACCCCTGCTGCTAGCCATGGAGTTGGCAGTGTGGCAAAATTATTCTAAGATAGCTGCCGCCCTTTTGCCGTGTGCCATGGTGGCACAGGACCCTGGAAATGGTATTGCCATTTGTATTATTTACTAGTAAAGGAGTGCTGTAGCAAGGTGGAAGCAGAGATAGAGGATGTACTTTTTTATGGTTTTCAGCTTTGTATTTTCTACCAGATTCTGCCTTTATTTCTTTAGTTTTCTGCTCCCTGCTTAAATAATAATCAGTGCAGGTGAGCCCACATTTTGGTGGTTATGTTTGGTTTGGATCTTCACATAGAAGGTAGGAAATTATACACTAGAATACATAGAGGAAAGGAAGGGTAGCAAGAAGAGATTTAAGAGAAGACAGTACATGATAGGGCTTAATATCCCAATAGAGATCTTATCAGTGGTTCTGAACTCTGGTTTTTATTAGCATAACTTGGGGAACTTTAAAAAAATACAGATGCCTGGGCCCTACTCCAAGAATTTGTTTTCATTGATCTGAGACAGGGACCAGCATATATGTGTGTGTGTATGCGTGTGTGTGTGTGTGCACGCATGTGTATTTTTTTCCCCTCACAAACCTCCCTAGATCGTCTCTATGTAGCCAGGAATGAAAACTGGTGGATTATATATTTTCTGTTTAGCTCTAGAAAAGAGAATGAGTAGCATTGAGGGGAAGGTACAGGATAGAAAGTTTCAGCTCATTATAATGAAGAATATTCTAGTAATTTGAACTTTGTCCTCCTAGAAATAATCAGGTATACATGAGTTAACTGCTTGGGAAGGATGCTGTGAAGGTGACTGCTTTGGATAATATGCAGGACTTAGTCATTCCTTAATTTTATTAAAAAAAAAGTGCTACTGTGCTTCTGCAGATTTGGCATGGAGTATGCTAAGATCAGTTTGGGGCATATTCAGTTTGAGGTGTCTATAGGGAATCTAGGTAGAGATGTTAGCTCAGAAGAGAGTTGTGACTGGGAGAACATCAGTGAAAAGATGATAGTGGAAATCACTGTCTTCATACTGTTTTTCGTTCATGTGACCCATATCTTATAAACTTACCATTTATTGATAGTGATAACTAAGACATGGTCCCTGTGTTCTTGGAGCTTATAGACAAAAAATCTTAAAACTGAAGAATCTTTACAGAATGACCTGGCAACATCTTAAACTGTCATCTCTGTCAGCTAGATTGCTGCAGTAGAGCCAAGGGTTGTAATTAGATTATAAGTTCTTGAGAGAAATCCTTTGTAATACATCTGAAATGAATGACAGCACATGCAGACATTGAGGTTGGTGAAAAAAAGAAATTCTGGTGGTGATTTCTTAGGCCAGAAAATCAAATCTTGAAAAATTTCAGAAATCTTTTTTATTTAGGTTTTGCTTTTTTCTCTTTTGCTGTCCTTTCCCTTCATGTCTTAAATTTTCCTGCTTTTGTAACATCACCATTATCAGTTCTTAAATAGAGATATTTCTTGGTAAACAATTATTCCTTATTTTCTGATTTTTAAATTTGGTCATGTACTCTCAAAGACATACTGAAAATATAATATTAATGTAACTTTAACAACCATAGATACCGAGAGGCGATTCAGAAGTGGGATGAAGCACTACAGTTAACCCCAAATGATGCTACCCTGTATGAGATGAAATCACAGGTAATAATTATGAAGAATTTCCCTTTCATTGTGAAATTGCACTCACTATGTCTGGTGAGCGGTGATGAACCAAAAGAGCATTTCCTCCCATTTTCTTTCTTTTTTTTGTAAATTTATTTATTTAATTTATTTACTTTTGGCTGCATTGGGTCTTCATTGCTTCGCACGGGCTTTCTCTAGTTGCGGCGAGCGGGGCTACTCTTCGTTGCAGTGCACAGGCTTCTCATTGCAGTGGCTTTTCTTGTAGCGGAGCACAGGCTCTAGGTGTGCGGGCTTCAGTAGTTGTGGCTCTCGGGTTCTAGAGCGCAGACTCAGTAGTTGCGGCAAAAAACTAAGTTGGGCTTAGTTGCTCAGCGGCATGTGGGATCTTCCCGGACCAGGGCTCAAACCCATGTCCCCTGCGCAGGCGGATTCTTAACTACTGCGCCACCAGGGAAGCCCCATTTTCTTTTTTTTTAAATATAGTTTATTTGGGAAAAACATATGTCACTATATTATTTATGGCTCTTCCTCATGCATCAAATTAGAAGTTTGTTTAAAACACTTCACAATGAAGCTAACTTTCATTTCAACCTAACTGCTTAAGATATGAGCAGATGGATGTCTTTTAAAAAGTCACTGGTGATCTCTTAAATGAATGAAATGTGTTAGCTTTCCTTGGAAATTAATTGTAGTGGACTTAGCAATAACTCAGTCTCTTCAGAATGAGGATGGATTGGATTCTAGATGATGCTATTTCTCTAATAATGGCCTAGTCCATAGCAAAAGGTCAGAATAGACTCAGTTTATTAATATTATAAAAATAACATTTGTACTTAAAAATACAGTTTTAATATTTTGTGGGAAATTTCATAAAGAAAACCTCTGAGCACTTGTATTAGATTATCCAAAAGATGTTTAAAATCTCAAACAGAGAATTAACCATACTTCTGGCAGGGAGTGGTTGCAGTTCAGCCTTGATCCACACACCTAGCATATCTTACAGATGATGATCCCAAACATAGGGCACATCCTTTTTCAGCTTTGATGGTAGTTTATCCAGGAAAAACCCAAATAAATTATTTCCACTGAATGGAGTGCTGTGAGGACCTTCATTTGGATAAGTCTTTAATTTTTAATCTTAAATATGTATGTATTAAAGATAGGATTTGTGGCAAGCTATATGAAATGAGTTGTTTTATTTGGAACCTGATAATGATGGTGTCACAAATCTTGTGAAATGCAGATGGGCAAAATATTATAGATAAAAGCCAACCCTTTCCCATAAATTGAGGTAGAGGGTTCTGGAACTCCCTGATTTTTCTGATGTGTGTGATTTGAAGAACCCAGTTGTGGGGAGGCTGGTGGAGTGTTTAAATGATTTTTATAGCAGAAAGATGTTCACTAGGGATAGGATGGGTAGTTGAACAAATTTAAATTTACCTTGTTTGACAGCAGGACCTGGAGTTCCCTAAAAAAAAACACATTGTAAGTAGAATAAATAGAAGGGGAATTGGGGTTCAAATAGCTGTGAGCCACCATGGCCAGAATATGACCACCTGGTTTTGACCAGATGGACAGTAGGTTTCATCAGTTGAAAAGGGAATGCTTTATATTTTTCATAGTTATTTGAGGAGTAGGAAGAATATAATTTCTAACCCTGAAGAGCAGAGAAGGGGGTCAAACCCACTAAAATGTTACATTTTCCAGACTAAAAATATATTTTTAAAAATGAAAAGAGTTGTTTACATACAATTATCCATTTTTTCTTTTTGGCTAGTATTTAGTTTGCTAATTTATGAATATTACTGATGGGTTTTGTTTCTTCTTTTTTGGCTATAGGTCCTAATGTCTCTTCATGAAACGTTCCCAGCAGTTCATGCTGCGGAAATGGCTGTCCAGAGAAATCCACATTCATGGGAATCTTGGCAAACTTTGGGACGTGCTCAGCTTGGATTAGGAGAGATAGTCTTGGTAAGTAAGTCAGATTATTACAGTGATGACATTTTATTTTGACATGCTTTTCATCAGCTGAACCAAAAAGTAAATAGTCATTTATCATGTGTACACAAAAAGTAAATAGCAAATAACCTTTTAAAGGTATTAACCCATAAACACAGATGAGTTATTACCAAACATCTTTTTCCATTACAGATATCAATTATATCAGGATCAGAATATTTTTCAGGTATTTGACATCATGGGAATTAAAAAAATATTAACATGAAATGTAGGCATTTGGTAAACCTTATTTAAATATAAAACAACTTTTAGGTTAGTTCCTTGCATCATTAAATTTACCACATTATAAAGTGGTATTAGTATCACCATGGAGACAAAAACCACTAAAAGATTATGTTGAGGAAGGAAGAAAGTGAAATACGGGAGAGTAATGGTGATAAATATTCAGACTGAAAAATTGCTAAGCTTAGTGAGGGGAGAAATGGGGAAGCGTAGAAGCTTATGAAAATGAAATACTCATTGTGTAAAGTTTACTCTAAACTGGTACTTGGTGCATTTCTCACCTTGTCTGGACTATACCTTGTAGGTAGGCTTGGTAGGTCAGAGTTGGCTGTGAGCATTGTCCTGTTTTTGTTTTTCTTTTGACTGAACTATATATACCTGACAGCTAATTTCCTAAAAGACTTCTGTAAATCTAATATAGTGGTGCCACATTTGCTCTTTGTCATCAAAAATTAAGATTTTTCATGCTTTTATTAGCTTTTTACAGTTAAAAACAAAACAAGCAAAAAAATACCAAAGAAGTTTCTTTAAAGGCTAAAATTATTGGTAAATCCTGAATTTAACATTACTAATAATGGCTTTAGTCAGTTGTAGATAACTTAGATTTTTCTGGTACTCTTGTAAATATATCATTATTTCTAATTAAGAAGATATTTGTCAAATTCTCAAAAATCATAAGGAATTTTGATGAGAAAAGGATTGCTTAAAGTAAAATAACTTAAAACTGATAATCTGAAATAAAATTCACAGTGATGGAAACAAGTTAAACCAAAGGTTGTTTTCTTTCCTTGCCATTTAACATAGTCATCTTTCCTCTTTTTTATCTGAAGACTTAAATCATATCAGAGTTGGAAAAAGAAACTCAAGGAATTTAGTTTTCTAACAGGTTAACAGCAAAACAAAAGTCTATTCTATGACACTTTTTACTCATTTCTCCTTTATTAAAAACTTACAGATCATTATCTGTTTTGCTTATAAGTACCTGTGGTAATGGGAAAAACCTCTAGGACATAATGTTTAGCAAAGATTGTCCTATAAAGAAAGAAAATAAACTGCAGGTGAGACAACAGAGATACTTTGAATAAACCAATAAAAGTAAAATTATTCAATTTTTTAAAATTGTTATTTTTTCTGCTTGATACATTTCTTTCTATTTATATTGTGAAATTCTTGGAATTAAAAGTGTTTTTCCCCCATTTAATACAGTTTTAGGGTTCTACTTGAAAAAAATCTAAATTTGTAATTTTTATGTAAACTTAAGCTGTTCTTTTGAAATACTAGAATGGTTAAAAAAATAACTTTACTCATTGTCATAATGAAGGGAATACTGTAAAAAATATATTGAAAACAAGCTAAAATTTCTAACATCTCACAGTTCTTTCTACATATACATATGGACAAAAACATAAGAAAATACATAGGTAAATAGAACAGGCAGTAAGTTAAAAGTCAATAGTTGTATATACATCTATGAGTATTTAGATTTTTATGTGGAGCTGGGTGTGTATGTTGGAAAATGTTCATAGCCTTAGTTTGTTTTTCATTTTCTAATTCTTCGAGGTATAAAGTTAGGTTTTTTCCTTGAGATCTTTTCTTTTTTTAACATAGCCATTTATCATTATAAACTTCCACTTAGTTTTGCTTTTGCTGTATCCTATAGTATCAGGATGTTACATTTTAATTTTCGTCTCAAGATATGTTTTAATTTCTCTTTTGATTTCTTCTTTGACTCACTGGTTGTTCAAGAGTGTGCTGTTTTATTTCCATGTATTTGTAAGTTTTTCCAGTTTCCTTCTGCTGTTGATTTCTAGTTTTATTCCATTGTAGTCAGAAAAGATACTTGGTATGTCTTCTTAAATTTAAGACTTGTTTTGTGACCTAAGATGTGATCTATCCTGGAAATGTTCTGTGTGTTCTTGAGAATAATGTGTATTTTGCTGCTGTTGTATGAATCATTCTATATATATCTGTTATGTCCCTTTGGTCTATAGTGTTGTTCAAATCTTCTGTTTCCTTGTTGATCTTCTGTCTGAATGTTCTATCCATTATTGAAAGTGGGGTGTTGAATCCACTACTAATACTTTATTGCTGTCTATTTCTCCCTTCAGTTCTGTCAGTGTTTATATACTTAAATGTTCTGATGTTGGGTGCATATATATTTATAATCATTATATTTTTCTGGTGAATTGACACTTTTATCATTATATAACGTCCTTCTTTGTCTCCTGTGACACTCAAGATGTGTTATCATTATTATGATCTAAACTCTTGGCTTCAAAGATATGCATTCCTGGTACCTTTCTGATCATGGGTTAGCCCAGGAAATCGCCAGATTTATATATTTGCTGATCTGCAGAAGCTGAACAATGCATTTACCTTGTTTTGAGCCATAATATCAGTACCTCTGTTTTAATAGACTTTTAGTCCTCATCAACAATTTGTCAGCCACTTTCTTTTACACTCTTTGACTCTTTTTTTTTTTTTTTTTTTTTACTGTAACCATCATCTAGTGGGTAGAGAACAGCTCTAACTTCCATCTTTACATTCTAATACATTGAGGAAAAAGAGAGAGAGAGATATGGATATTGTGGATTATATTAAATACACTCCTTTTTTAAAACTAAGCAAACAAAAAAAGTTTGACCTTTTCTCCTCCCTAGGCAATTCGAAGTTTTCAAGTAGCCCTTCACATCTATCCAATGAACCCTGAAATATGGAAAGAAGACCTTTCTTGGGCAAGAACGCTCCAGGAGCAGCAGAAGGTAGCACAGAGGATTAAAAAAAGTGAAGCACCAGCAGAGGTAACACATTTCTCACCAAAGTCAATTCCTGAGTATGACTTTGAAAGTGAGGAGATTGTAGCTGTTTGTGCAGCTATTGCTGAAAAACAGAAGACAGTTGCAGCAGATAAAACAATGGTTATTGTGTCGGCTTCTGGGACTGTAGAGACTGTGACTGAGAAGGAAGACGGTGCTGCTCCACCAGATGGCTCTGTTTTTATCAAAGCCCGATAAAACTTAGCAGGAATCATTTGAATCTATCTTTACCACCTAAATTTTAGCCGTTGGGGCATTTAGAGAAACAGGGCAAAACTCCTGTTTGTAAAATAAGTTTTTCAGATGAGGCATATGAAAACTAAATGGAAGAATTATTGTGTAGTGTTTGGACTCTGCTTTGATAAGCTATGATTTCAACTTCTTAAGATTAAAATTCTGAGTACAGTGGTTTTTTGATTAATAAGCTTAATTTAATCCAAATATATAAGTGAATGCATTTTAAAGATACAACTTGAAAAGTAAATTCTCAAATAGTGAATAACTTGATGGCCAGTGTTATTAAAATATTGACTTGTTGGCTTTTATGATAAAGGAAGTAGGCTTCTTGCCCTGCTAGAAATACCCTGCTGTTACTGTTCACTCTTCTTTTTCTCTTCTTTCATTAGAGTAAGTCTGTCACAAAGCTTGAATGTTTTTGACATTCATTTTGATTCAAAGTTGTCATTTGGTTATGTGTGGGATCCTTGAAAGTTTGACTGAAAATGCATGCAAATGTGTACATTCTGAATATTTTCTGAAGTTTCTCTTAATTCTGATTTGTGCTTTTGTTTTGACTTTATAATTATTTATAACAATGGTAGTTGCTAGTTTCAGTATTTGTTAGATGTGTGAAATACTGATAAATGTCAGAATCATGGTTTTATTTTTTAAATTATTAAAGTACATAGAGTAGTCCTTAGTACCAAGTGAGTCATTTTTAAGATGTGCATTTTTTAAAACGAATGGCTCTTATAGATACATCATAACAAATTGCACTGCTGTTGTCCCAGTCAAAAGCAGTTATTTTCTTTTCCTTATTTTTACAAGATTAAAACCCTTGAAAATAACTTATCTCTTGATATAACTTTCCAGCTGATGGTTTGGAATTCCTTTTCTAGTTAACTTTTCTGGAACTACTCAGTGAAATGAGAAACAATCACAGTTTTAAATAGCTAAATTATACCTTTCTAAAAATTGGAGGAAAAAAAAGTAGAGATTTATTGAAGTGCCAATGAATGAATACCTTAGGCACAACATACATAGAAAATGAAATGTGATTTATGGTTCAGTCCCATGAGTAGAAAGGATATATTGCAGAATATATTTCATTGAAAGGCCACAGTCACATCCACAAGTCAATACTGTCATTGCTAATATTAATTGTTATTTTTATGCCACATATATGTTAGTACAGTAGAACTGCTGTGTACTGTTACTTCTGAAACTCAGGAAGCTATTATTGGTTTAAAATTAATTTTATCCTTGTTAGAGAGGAAGTAAGTTATTTTAAAGAATCTCACCTTACCCTCTGAGGGCATGTACATGTAATACTGTACATTTTTCTGAGATAATTTAAAAACATTTCTTTTAGTCGAATGCTTACCTCTTTTTTTCAGAGTTGGAGAAGCCAGCACTTACCTTGGAAAGTATTATATTTTTTCCCTAAGGTTGTATCAGAAAGTTAGCTCTGGTTAAAGAAGTTAGTTTTAGAAAGACCCAAAAAACAAATATTAATTATATTTTATTTTGTTTAATAAGGTATATTCTCAAAGGGCAGATAGTTGGGTATCTAGAGAAGTGAGCACTTACTATTTTGTATGTTGTTTTGAGTAATGGATGTGTATTGTATAATTTGTGAATAAATAGGTTTTTTCTGCATTTAAAGGTTTGCCTATTATTTTGTGTTGTTAGCTTTTGAAAAATTAGATTGATTTATTTAATTCATTTCTTATGTGAAAATAAAATATGTAAGGCACCTTGTATGGTGTCTTGTGTATGAAGTACTCAGTAAATGTTAGCTATTTCTATGAAGAACTTGCATTGGTTTTATTTAACCTCACTTTCTTCTGATTTTAAGAAAGGAGGAGAACTTCTTTGTAATCTTTTCCTTTCGTGAAAGTGAGAAGTCACTACTTCTGATACTGTAGAACAGATGGCTTTCAGTTGAGGACTCTTCTTGGTGTAAGGTCTATATCTCAACCCAAAAGAAGCAAGACCCAGGATGGAGTGCATGTACCCACTAAATTCTGTTTATGAACCTAGCGTTTCCTCTGTATTGACATCAGTAGGCCAGGTTTGTCTCTTCCTTACACAGAGATAAGACATAAGATGGTTTAGATGCAAGACGGAGGAGAGAAAGAAATAGTGAATTATACAGAAGGAAGGCAGCTCATTTCTTCAGGCCCCAAAAGATGCTTAGCTAACACTCTTCTGTGTGTGAAGAGAAGAATGCATACATTATTTTATAAGGATGTGAATACCGATAGATCTTTACCAAGCTTGGTAACTATAATAGCAAATTCTTTTGAATCTGAGAGAAAAACAATTGATGTTCATGATAAAGATATAATCAAATATATTTAATATACTTTCTGAAACAGCACTAAACACTAACATTATATTGAACATAGTTTGTAGTATTCTTGTTTGAAAATTGTATGGCATAGACACTCATTAGTCAGAACACTACACATCCAGACCATGCCTGATGATTTGAGAATCATATATTATTCTCTAGACAACGGGTTCTTTTTGTTGTTGTTGTTTGGCCGCACCATTGGCACGCGGGATTTTAGTTCCCCGACGAGGAGTCGAACCCGCACCCCCTGCAGTGGGAGCACAGAGTCTTAACCACTGGACTGCCAGGGAAGTCCCGACAACAGGTTCTTAGATTATAGAGTATTTATCTTAAATGTGCTAAACATTGAAAAGTCATGCAAGGTATAAATCACAGAACCTGGATCTACTTTTTTTTTTTTAATTTAATTTTATTTATTTTTTTATACAGCAGGTCCTTATTAGTCATCCATTCTATACACATCAGTGTATACATGTCAATCCCAATCACCCAATTCATCACACCACCACCACCACCACCCGCCATTTTCCCCCCTTGGTGTCTATACGTTTGTTCTCTACATCTGTGTCTCAATTTCTGCCCTGCAAACCGTTTCATCTGTACCATTTTTCTAGGTTCCACATATATGCACTAATATACGATATTTGTTTTTCTCTTTCTGACTTACTTCACTCTGTATGACAGTCTCTAGATCCATCCATGTCTCTACAAATGACCCAATTTCATTCCTTTTTATGGCTGAGTAATATTCCATTGTATATATGTACCACATCTTCTTTATCCATTCGTCTGTCGATGGGCATTTAGGTTGCTTCCATGACCTGGCTATTGTAAATAGTGCTGCAATGAAGATTGGGGTGCATGTGTCTTTTTGAATTATGGTTTTCTCAGGGTATATGCCCAGTAGTGGGATTGCTGGATCATATGGTAATTCAATTTTTAGTTTTTTAAGGAACCTCCATACTGTTCTCCATAGTGGCTGTATCAATTACATTCCCACCAACAGTGCAAGAGGGTTCCCTTTTCTCCACACCCTCTCCAGCATTTATTGTTTGTAGATTTTCTGATGAAGCCCATTCTAACTGGTGTGAGGTGATACCTCATTGTAGTTTTGATTTGCATTTCTCTAATAATTAGTTGGATCTACTTTAATTGGAGCCTATGTACAAAATTTTATGGTACTCACGTACGAAATCAGCTTTTAAATTGATGTTGTATGTCAAAACTATAATGAAGACTTTAAATTAAAAAAAGGTTTGTTTCCGAAAACTAGAGTTTCCAGGATTATAACTAACATTACATTATATACTTTATGTAATGATGTCAAAAGCTTGTTTCCCTTCCTTTCCCAGCAGTAGGAAATTGTCAGTCATTGCTTTAATTTCAGGTTTCATGAGTCAGAAGCCCTTCTAAATTGACTCTGGACTTTGATTTCATGACATACATGTATCTAAATGAGCTGTGAGTTGACACAAAAACCATAGTTCCATAATTATCTTCAAATCATTAGGTATATTAAGTGTGTTTTTCCTCAGAGGTTATTATGAAACTGATGGTGTATTTTGTAATTGATGACATTTTAGGATTGAGAAAGTAAGGTTTTTCTTTTTTTAACCAATAATAAAATACACATGTTTATAAATGATTTACTCATTACCAAAGTAAAATGAAATGTGTCACTTCTGCCATATGCAATTAAGTATGTCCACTTGAATGGAAGAGAAGGGATGGCCCTATAGCCAGTGTACCATGAATTGTGCCTTAATGTGTGTTGTGTGTGAACCTCACTTGCTGTGTGTGCAGGGTGGAAGAAAGGGTGAGAAATGCTGGTCTACACTTTGTTGGGAAGGCAGAGGGTGGGGATGGTGCTGCTTTGGACATCCATTAACCAAGAAATTGCAATCTCTTCCTTCCCTCCCCTCTCCCACCTCACCAGTAAAGGGAGTTTAAGATAAAGAACTGGACCTGCAGCCCCTTTCTGCCTTTTTTTTTTTTTTGGTTGTATCATGCCTGCAGAGAGCCTGTGTTGTGGTTTCTTGCCAGAAATGTTGTAGGTTTTGCAGTGAAGACTCTCTGTCCCTGTGAGGGGAGACCTGTGGTTGTGCAGGACTGCCCATGCCTTGGTGAGCAGGTCTGTCTAATTCTGGGTTTGATATTGGGTGGCCATTGTTGTCACAAACCTAAATCACATCCTCTGACCTAGACTTTTTAAGCAGTAAATCTGACATATTAAATCTCTACATGACTTTTTGTCTCTCAAGCGGCTCAAAAAGTCAGGAGGAGAAAAGGGTGTTATTTTATGACTCCCTCAAACCCTAACAAAGATTAATGTAGATTATATTTCAATGTAAGCATGAGACAAAAACCAAATTTTTTTCTAATTTTAGATTTTTTTTAAACCATGGAAGTTCTATTGAAAATGGGTAATGTTAATTACAAGGCAACATGTAAACATTTGTTCAGGGTATCTAAAAGGTCTGCTGACTTAGCATTGTGCTAGACCACAATATCGACTCTAGATTTAATTTGAAGGGAAGAATATGAAACAATATCTCTGCCCACCCTGTCAACTTTAAGAGTGTAATTTACGTGTAATAACATGCATTCATTGTAAGAGCTTTGACACCATTAACATCAAGGTGTAGAGTATTTCCATTACCCAGAAAGTTCTCTAATGCCCATTTATAGCCAGTTCCCCTCCACCCCAGCAGCCAGCACTAGTCAACTACTAATTTTCTTTCTGTGACTATAAGTTGATTTGACTTTTCTAGAATTTCAAATAAATACATCATACAATACTCTTTCTGACCTTTTTCGCTTAGCATAATACTTTTGAAATCCATCCATGTTGAGATCCATCCACGCTATTGTGTATATCAGTAATGTGTTCCTTCTAATGCTCTTACTCTGTTGGATGGATATCATGATTTGCACTTATTCATATCTGTTGATGGACATCTAAGTTGTTGATGAACATCTAAGTTTTGGTCTATTATGAATAAAGCTGCTATATACATATGTCACAAGTTTGTGTGTGGATATACGTTTAAGTACCTGGGGGTGGAGTTACAGAGTTTTATGATAAGTATATGTGGAGCTTTAGAGGAAACTGAATCTTCCGAAGTATCTGTACCATCATGCATTCTGACCAGCAATGGATTAAAAAAGTTTCAGTTGTGCCGTATCCTTGTCAATGCTTGGTACTGCTGTTGGTTTTCATTTTAGTGACTTCTGTGGATATGTAATGATATCTCATTGTGGTTTTAATATGCATTTCCCCGATGATGTTGAGCATCTTTTATATGCTTATTTGACGTTTGTATATCTTCTTTTGGGAAGTACCTTTTTAAACATTTTGCCCATTTTTTAGTTTGGGTTATCTTATTATTGAGTCGTAAAAGTTTTTTCTATATTCTGGATAAAAATCCTGAGATATATGTATTGTGAATATTTTGTCCCCATCTGTGGCTTGCTTTTTTGTTTTCTTAATGATACCTTTTGAAGAGCAGAAGTTTCTAATTTTGATGAAGTCCAGTATATTTCTTTTATGGTTGTATTTTTTTGTGTGCTGAGAAATCTGTGCTTACTCCAAGATCAGAAAGATTTTATGTTTTCTACTAGAAGTTTTAGCTTTTATGTCTAGGTCTGATTCATTTCACGGTAATTTTTATGTAATATATGAGGTGAAGGGCTAGGTTCATTTTTTGATTTTCAGTTATTCAAGTACTATGTATTTTTTTAAAAACTGCTCTTTCCCATTGAAATACCTTCACCATGTATTTGAGGGTCTGTCTGAGTTCTGTATTGTTAGGCTGATCCATATGTCGATTCTTATACCAATATCACACTGTCCTACAGTCTTAAAAATCAGTGTGATTTTTCTAACCTTTTTTTTTTCCTCAAAGAATCGTTTAACTATTCTAGTTTCTTTTATATACATTTTAGAATCATTTGTCTCTATCTACATGCAGGTCTAATGGAATTTTGATTGGAATTGTATTGAATCTGTAAATCAGTTTGGGAAGAATTCCCATCTTAACAATGTCACATCTTTGAATCCATGATCACAGCGTAATTGTCATTGTTTTAGATCTTTAATTTCTTAGTAATGTTTTTTAGTTTTCTGTGAATAAGTCTTGCCTATATTTTTGTTAAGTTTATCCCTAAGTACTTCATATTTTTTTGATGCTTTAAGAGGTGTTTTTAAATTTTAATTTTCCAGTTTGATACTATTACATAGAAATATAATCGATTTTTGAATAATGACATTGTAGCCTACAACCTTGATAATTCATTTATTAGTTGCATTAACTTTTTTGTAGATTGTTTAGGCTGTTCTACATATATTATCATGTTGTGAATGAAGATAGTTTTCCTTCTTCTTTTCCAAACCGAATGCCTTTTATTTCCATCTCTTGCCTTATTACACCAGCTAGAACCTCCAGCACAATGTTAAACAGAAGCTGTGAGAATGGACATTCTTGCCATGTTTATAATCTTTTGGTCTTTCACCATTAAGTACGATGGTAGCTGTAGTTTTTATATATGTCCTTTATTAAATTGAGGAAGTTCCTTCTCTAGTCTACTAAACACCTTTTCCCCCCCCCCCCCCCCGGTACGCGGGCCTCTCACTGTTGTGGCCTCTCCCTTTGCGGAGCACAGGCTCCGGACGCGCAGACCCGGCGGCCATGGCTTACGGGCCTAGGCGCTCCGCGGCATGTGGGATCTTCCTGGACCGGGGCACGAACCCGTGTCCCCTGCATCGGCAGGCGGACTCTCAACCACTGCGCCACCAGGGAAGCCCTAAACACCTTCTATAACAAGTGGGGATTGAATTTTGATAAATGTATTTCCTGCATCCATCAGAAATCATATGATTTTTCTCTTTTATTCTGTTAATATGATGAATTACATGTATTTTTCGAATGTCAAATCAACTGCATTTCTGGGATAAAATAAGCCCTATTTAGTTATGATGGATTATCGTTTTTAGATCCTTTTTGATTCAATGTGGTAATATTAAGGATTTTTATGTCTATGTTCATGAAAAATATTGGTCTGTAGCTTTCTTGTAATACTCTTAGCTCTTGAATCAGAGTAATGCTGACCTCATTAAAAATAGAGGTTGAAAAGTATTTCCACCTACTCTTTTCTCAAAGAGTTTCTACAGATCTGGTATTTTGTTCAATAGCGTTTAATAGAACTAACAAGCGTTGTCACCTGGATCTAGCATTTCCTTTTTGGGAAAGTTTAAAATTACAAATTAAGTTTCAAAAATAGCTACAACATAGACCTTGTTGATTGTGTCACATTGAGTGATAGTATGATTTGATTAAATTAGGATCCAAAAAAAGTCCATTTGTTGCATTGTTGATATGTCTCTTAGTCTTTTATAATCTATAGGTTCCCTTTCATTTTCTCCTTGCAGTTTATTTTTTTTTAAACTGAGTTGTTTGTCCTTTAGAATTTTCTGCTTTTTGTATTTTGTCTCTTGCATCCCACCTAATATCATTATGTTACTCTGTACCTACATTTCCTATAAAATGATTAGAATTCTTCAATTTTCTGGTAAGAATACATCATGGGTGGTTTTGGATATTTAGACCAGAAGTTAAATATTTCTGGCTATCTCTTTCTCTTTGTAATGTCAGCAGCTGTTGCCTATTTTTGCCTAGATTCATTGTTTCATTAGAGGCTACAAATGGTGATAATTGTTAGAATTTTGGTGCTAGAAAACATCTTTGAAGAAAAACTTCCCCTCATCAACTATTTTGTTACCTTAGAAACAATTTATGTAGTACAGGCAGTTTCTGTAGTGGAGGCTTTGTTCTTCCCCTTTATTTAGCACTTTTCAAAATAATATGCTCGTTCTCTAGCACCCTCCAAATGTGATGGGTGAGGTGTTCTGTTTCGGTTTTGTATCATTATGAAGTCATGCATTGAGACATATGTTTCGATCCTTGCAGTTATTATTCGTATTGATGTTGTGTACATCCTCAATTTCAGTAGATCACGCCAAGTTCATTTTTTCAAAATGGTTCTAATTTTATACCCCACCAACAATGTATTAGAGTTTCTAAAGCATACTTGATATTTTCATATTATAAAATTTTTACAAATATGATTGGTGTATAAGGGTGTGAATACACACACACACACACACACATATATGTGATTTCACTGCATATATATGTATGTGTGTGTATATATAATTATGATTTCACTGCTTATTCTTTTTTTTTTTTTTTTAGAAATTTACGACGTGAACTATTTGGAATATGATTTGGCTCCCTTACATTTCCTCAATATATTATTACTTCTGCATCCATTTCCAATACAGTTGATTTATAATTTTGGCCTCCATCTATATTCATTGTTTAATATGACTATGTAATTATCACACATAGTTCATCTCACCTAGTCTATTATTTTTATTTTACCTTTCTTGTACTTCTCTTTTTCATGGAGTCAGTATGCCTTTTTTGTTGTCGTTCTTTAGTTTTCCATGTATATATTACAAATATCCCCTCTAATAGAAATATAATACTCCCCACAATATTCCAAATATAAAATAATCCATTGATTTTCTTTCCTTTTTTTTTTTTTTAACCTAGAGACACATCCAGAACCCCTTCTCCTGCCTTAGGCTACTTTCACTGTGTTCTACTGCAGAGCTGTTGCCTTGAGTTCTCTTTCATCACTGTTCTTGGAATTCTCTTTGTTTCTTCCTTGTATTGAACTCAAGAAAGAGAAATATTTACCCAGTTGTTCAGATTTTAGTGTATGGACTTGCTGTGGTTGAAAGTTGTTAGGACACAGCTATGTCTGGTGTGCTCCTCTGTCCTCCTCTTCTGTGGTGTGGAATGGGGTGGATGACCTGGGAGGGTAAATAAATATAAGGTTGTGAGTGAATGGTAGAGATGCTGATATTGATACAAAGACAAGAAGCCCAACTCTCTTTCTCTCTTCTTTTCTTCCAAAGCACTTCCAGCCTAGGGCTACAGCCCCATGTGTGGCCTAGGGCAGCTCAGGCTAAACAATAGGGTCGAATGTTCTCTCGAGCTGAGTCTATATTTTTCTCTGGTTCCACTTCTGGCGTACCTTGAGAGCAATCATAAGATCACACTTGCAGCATCTTAGACTCAGGCTCTGTGGTGGTAGGAAGGGCATGAGGTAGGGGAGCAGTGAAAAGAGAGCAAACTTCATGGCTTGTTTTGTTCTGAAACTATGACAAGTAGTTTAGGAAAAATGACTGTTTCATGTAATGCAGATATTTCTGCATTAAAGTCTAAGGCCAAAGGCATAGCTAACAGTGAATACTACTGTGCCTTGATTTTTTCCATGGCCCTTTGTGTTTGTGGCTCCAGTAAGAAACTTGTGCAGAGGGGTGGCTGTACTTTGGGAAAAGACTCTTGCATTCCATGGTCTTCTAGTCAAAGTACCACTTTAATAGCTGTACCAATATCACAGTCTTTTCTAATACACTTGACCTGGTTGGTTAGATTATGAGATTGTCTTAAAGATTATGAGATGGTGTTAAAATTATCTTCCTGTCTGCTATATCCTACTGGGACCAGGTAGGATTTAATACTAGCCAGTTAGATAATCAAAACTGTCCTGCATAGAAAGTTTGACACTCTAAATGATCAGAAACAAGTTTCCCACAACAAAAAAACTGTCTTTGCATAACATAGTTGGTAAGTCTTATAAGTAAATGTGGAATGGATGACGAACAATGCTGAAGTTTTTCTTCCTTTGGTTCTTTTTAGAATAAGCCAGACTCAACAATAAAAAGACAGTGTATGGACTGAATTGTATCCCCCTGAAATTCACATGGTGAAGCCCTAAAACCCCCAGTGTGACTGTATTTGGAGATAGGGCCTTTAAGGAGGTAATTAAGTTAAATGAAGTCATAGGGTGGGCCTTAATCCAATGTGACCGGTGTCCTTTTTTTTTTTTTTAAATAAATTATTTATTTATTTATGGCTGCATTGGGTTTTCATTGCTGTGCGCGGACTTTCTCTAGTTGTGGCGAGCGGGGGCTGCTCTTCGTTGAGGTGTGTGGGCTTCTCATTGCGGTGGCTTCTCTTGTTGAGGAGCACAGGCTCTATACATGCGGGCTTCAGTAGTTGTGGCTCGTGGGCTCTAGAGCGCAGGGTCAGTAGTTGTGGCACACAGGCTTAGTTGCTCCACAGCATGTGGGATCTTCCTGGCCCAGGGCTCAAACCTGTGTCCCCTGCATTGGCAGGTGGATTCTTAGCCACTGCGCCACCAGGGAAGCCCCTGACTGGTGTCCTCTTAAAGAGATACCAGGGATGCATGTGTACAGAGAAGGCCACGTGGCAAGACAGCAATAAGGCAACCATCACAAGCCAAGGAGAGAGGCCTTGGGAGAAACCAAATCTGCCAGTGCCTTTATCTTGGACCTTCAATCTCCAGAACTATGAGAAAATAAATTTCTGTTGTTGAAGACAACCAGTCTATGGTACTTTGTTATGGCAGCCCTAGCAAAGTAATACAGACATATTATCCAATTTAAAAATGCACAAATGATTTGAATGGGCATTTCTCCAGAGAAGATATACAAATGGCCAGTATGCATACGAAAAGATTCTCAACATTGGGACTTCCCTGGTGGTACAGTGGTTAAGAATCTGCCTGCCAATGCAGGGGACACAGGTTTGAGCCCTGGCCTGGGAAGATCCCACATGCCACAGAGCAACTAAACCCATGCGCCACAACTAGTGAGCCTGTGCTCTAGAGCCCGTAAGCCACAACTACTGAGCCCATGTGCCACAACTACTGAAACCCGTGCACCTAGAGCCTGTGCTCCGCAACAAGAGAAACCACCACAATGAGAAGCCCACGTGCAGCAACGGAGACCCAACGCAGCCAAAAATAAATAAATTTAAAAAATATATGTATATATAAAATTACCATTTAAAAAATTATAAAAAAGATTCTCAACATCATTTGTCACTAGGGAAATGCAAATCAAAACCACAGTGAGACACCACTTCATACCCATTAGGATGACCGTAATAATTTAAAAAGACAATAACATGTATTGATGAGGATGTGAAGAACTTGAAACGCTTGTACATTGCTGGTGGGAATGTAAAATGGTGCAGTCACTTGGGAAAACATTTGGCAGTTCCTCAAAAAGTTAAATATATACTTAATAAATGACCCAGCAGTTTCACTCCCAGGTATATAGAGAATTGAAAACAATATGTTCCCACAAATACTTGTACACAACTGTGGCTATCAGCGGTATTAATAACAGCCAAATAATGGGATCAACCCAAATGCTCATCAACTGATGCATGGATAAACAAAACGTGGTATATTCACACAATGAAATATTATTCAGCCATAAATCAGGAATGAAGTACTGATTCATGCTGCAACATGGATGAACTTTGAAAATATTATGCAGACAGTAAAGGCCACATATTGTATGATTACGTTTATGTCCAGAATGGGCAAATCCATAGAGATACAGTGGTTGCCAGGGTCTAGGGGGAAAGGTGAATTGGGAGTGACTGCAAATGGGTCTGTGGTTTCTTTTTGGGATGATGAATATGTTCTGGAATTAGGAGTAATGGTTGCACTCTATGAATATGCTACAATACTTTACAAGGCAAATTTTATTATATGTGTTTTATTCCAATTAAAAAAAAGAATAAGCCAGAATCAGCATTCCGGGTGGTGAACCTGAAGTAAAGGATGAGTGAGATTATGCCTTGACTATTAGTAATGCTGACTTCTGAATGAGGCTTTGTTTTTCCTCCATGAACATGGGTGATGAATATATATATTCATTTATACGTAAATTTAGATGTTGTCTCATTGTCCATATACATGGAAGAAAAACAAAAGCTTCTCTCACAGGTAAAATATTCTCTGAAAACATTGTTTCCTATTCATTGGTTAGCACGGTAAAGTAGAAAGAGCCAGATCTCCTTTTCCCTCAGCCGGAAATCACTAAGCCATCAGGACTGTGAAGATGACAGTCTAGCTTTTCTGATATCATCCAAAAATCTCTCTAAAAAAAAAATCGCAAAAAAAAAAATCATAACCTCACTCCTGGGGATTGCTACTCAGTGTGTTCTAATACTGGCAGCATCAGCATCACCTAGGATATACCCCAGACCTACTGAATCAGAAACTTCGTGTTTTCACAAGACTTGCAGATGACTGTGATGCATGCTAAAGCTTGAAAAGCACTGATCTAGAGAATTAACAAGTAGGAAGGGTAACAAGTTTATGCTAATTTTTTAATATTAAATATTTGGATACTTCACATGTAGCAAGTTAAGCATAATACTGTCTCCCGTACTATCCATACAGACTGGTAATTTTGAGTACACTTCGCACCCAGATCTTGGTTTCTAAATGCCCGTCTTCACTAAGTGGATCCAAGGCTCTGTGCTATTCTTGTAACTTTACCTTCGACATTATTTTAAAATAAAAAATTTTAAATATTTCAATTAAAAAAGATGAAAGATGACCTGAAACAAACACACAAAAATCACACAAGTTTTCCAAAACTGATGATATGGAACTCAGACTGAGTGTATTTATTTATTATAATCTCCAAAATAATTTCAGTTGGTACAACTGCTTAAAACCACATCACTATCAGGCTCAATTTAATTACAACCAAGCAATTCACAAAAACACTTTAAGCAACAAAACATGCTTAATATTTCTTTGAGAAAGTCCTTCAAATATGTGTACAGCATTACTGGGCGTTAACACAAAACTTTTAAAAGATGACCCTTACATGCCCAATTTCTGTACCCCTTCTGTTGTGACATCTGTGAAAGGCTAATTTAACCAATCCTTCCACGCCTCCAAGTAAAGCCCTTCATGGTGCAATCTGCCTTTCTCTTAAATTTTAAAGAATATTCTAGATCATTCCTTAGGAAAGTAAAACTATGCACAATTCTGGGGGGGAAACAAGCTGCTTAGACTTTTTATTTTTATATTATACACTTCAATTATGGGTTACTTATTAAACACTTTTTAAAATTTATGTTACATTTTAAAAAGTACCAGCTAGAGAAGACAGAAGTACAAAATATTTATCAGCATATTAGTTTCTCCTGAAATCACAGTTTTCTGGATAAATGCATGCAGCATCACTAAACGTTTTTTACTATGTATTACACATAGCTTAGAAAGAACTTTAATATTTTGGCCTGTAATTTTCGTGTCTTCAATAGTATTTTGCTTTATTCCTTTAATAGTGCTAAACTCTTTCTTTTAAAAATTTATCTTTTTTATAGATACGACTCTCACTGTGAATTTTCAACACCATAGCCTGAACTTGGTTATGAAAAATATCTAACATCTGCAACTTCAGCTGGTTATACTAGGGGAGAGGGGTTACCATAATTTTATTATACCTTGTATTAACAATAAACCTTCTCACAGAGAAGACGATACTTTAAATACTTTAAATCATATTTACAACAATAAAATTCACATTTCATGCTTTAGTGAGACACGTAAATCATCCATAAGATAGTCCTCCTAGTTTATTGGAATAGAGCCCTTCTGTACCTGGCCTTCTGCTGTGTGCCAGATATAAAGCTCTTGATGTTATGAAAATAGCAAACTTATGCCATCCTCCTATCAAGTAGAAAAACTGAGGGTACATCCTCCCAGCCATCAAGTTGTAACCGAAATCCTGTATCATAGCGAGATGGCAACCAATGTGCTTCAGACCTCGGGACCCATAGGAATCAACTTGATGGTTTGAAAAGTGCCCAAAAGCCAGGATATTCTCTAATGTGCATTGTAGAATGAAGAGGGCCCTTCTGAGCACGGCTAAACAGTTCATTTATGTGTCTATTGCACAGGATCTTAGAAGCTTCCAGAAATAGTGCTGTATTTCTTTCCTTCACTACTATATACATTTTTCTGATAAGTTCAGTGTTTCATTGGGAAATGTGACTTGCAGGGAGCTCCCCTTTGGGGCAGGTCCAGCCCTGCCACTCCCACCAACCTCGTCCACCAGTAAGACACTCTCCGAGTCCTGCCCCTGTGAGGAGTCTGAGGTTTCTGATATTCGCAGAGTCCTAAGTGATGTGCTGTCTGTTTGGGTCAGGCCCATGCCAGGCACACCCGGAAGCAAATTCCTGCCTCCAAGGCTATTTTCACTGAGGTCTGGCATGTAAAGGAGGGTCTGAGACGTGCTGCTGACCTCCTTCAGCTCCCGGGAGAAAAAGGAGCGAGAGTGGCTGGACATGGCAGAGGATGTCCTTCTACTGTCTGAGCAGTGCTGCCCCGAACGCTCTCTGCGCGAACCCCCGATGCGGCAGAAGAGGCATTTGATCTTCTCTATCGCTTTACTGAGCACTGTCTTCCGCAGGAGGATGTATATCCAGGGATCCAGGATGGGGTTCACAGCAGCAATTCGGATGGCCTGCAAATCTGGGTTTTTGCTGATCACTCGCTCCAAATTTGGCTGATATAACTGGTTGACGAACACCCGCACCTGTGTAAATGAGATGCCCACATTTTAGTGGTTATCATTAAGCAACTGGGAGAAACATTTTTATGCAACGTCTAACTTAGTAACATTAGGTAGCTGCCCTCTTTTCTGTTAATAAGTGCCAGGAAAAGAGCAGCATACACAATTAGCTTCAGAAGAACCACCGATTAACATTTATGTTTCAAGTCAGTGTAACTTTAATATATTTGTAACTACCTTATGAATATCTTCCCAAGATCAAAGAGGGTATAAAAGAATGTAATGTGTGTACAGGCAACATATGCATGAAGTTCCCTGGAGAAGAATTTTATTAACTTCATTTCTGTGAGTGCTTTCAAGTTTTTGTAATTCTAATGAAGTATCTTTTTTTCCCCAATAGGCACTCATTTCCTTTATGCCAGTTGGCTTTGTATATATTTAAATGAAACTTATTTTGGAAGTCAGCTAATCATCTAATCACAGAAAAGCCCAGAAATTTATTTTAGGATCTAGAAAGAATAGCCTGGAAACTTTTAAACCAATATCTGAATCTAGTATCATCTAGAATGACCAGAGAATAGTTTTTATTTTCTCTATATGAATCTGTTCCCCGGTTATAATAATCATCTAGTGTTATCAACTCTTCCTTCAAAAATCTTTTCTATAAGCTAACTGTATGTCAATAAATAAATACAATAAATGAAAGGAAGAAAAAAAGAAAACCTTTCCCCTTTTTTCCCTCTAACTGCATTCCTCACCTGGGTAACTGTATCAACCACCAAACTAGCTTTCCCACCTCCGATTTCTGTTCTTTCCAATCCATCCTCCAAACTACCACCAGGAGGTTATTTTTAAAATGCAGATCTGATTATGCTACTTGGCTGCTAAGCCTTCACTGGCTCCCTGCTGCCTGGGAACTATAGTTTTGCTCAACAACTGCCACTCAGGGAATCCATCCCTCCTTTGTGTCTCTGGAGCATTTGAGCCAGTAAACAGCCAAGAGCACTCTGGACAGCCCAACAGGGATGACAACTCATTCTAGTGCAGTTTGAGCTATTCAAGGGAAGGGGCATGCTGCCAGCCCAGCACAGGCCGGGATGGCATGAATGAAGTAAACACAAGGAGACCCTAACAACCTTTTTGCTGTTGTGGAGTCTTATTTTTGACAGTTAAACGTTTTTGCTCTTACCGTAATCACTTATTTACTCATATTCTTTCATGCATTTAATCATTTAATAGTAAGCCTTTATCGTGTGTTAGGCGTTGTGATGGGTTCTGGGCACAAAAAGTTGCATTAAAGACCCAACAACACTTGAAGGCAGAGAGTAACCTCCAGCGTGCAAAGCAGGAAGGTAGATCAACTATTGCTGGGGATAAATGATGAGAGGCATTTACAGGGGGCACAGCTAACCCAGACCTGGAGGGGAGGGCATCAGAAGATGCTTCCTGTGGGAGAGGAGCTTGGACTGAGTTTTGATGGATGAGTGGGAGTTTGCTGAATTTAGAAGGAAGGACATAGCATTTTATTTTATTTATTTTTGGCTGCGTTGGGTCTCCGTTGCCGCGCACGGGCTTTCTCTAGTTGCAGCAAGCAGGAGCTACTCTTCAGCTGCGGTGCGCAGGCTTCTTGTTGTGGTGGCTTCTCTTGTTGCGGAGCACGGGCTCTAGGCACGCCCGCTTCAGTAGTTGTGGCACATGGGCTCAGTAGTTGTGGCTCGCAGGCTCTAGAGCACAGGCTCAGTAGTTGTGGCGCATGGGCTTAGTTGCTCTGTGGCATGTGGGATCTTCCTGGACCAGGGCTCGAACCCATGTCCCCTGCATTGGCAGGCGGATTCTCAGCCACTGCACCACCAGGGAAGCCCAGACATTGCATATAGAATTACTCTATTTAAAATGCCAAGTCATGGAAGAATGAAATGATATGCCAACTTCTGGGAACTTCAGATGACTCAATGAAAAGAGTATGAATTTGTATAAACTGAAGGAAGACTATCATTTTATTCCTTAGAGGTAAAAGCACTTGTTTTTACCCTTTTTAAAAAATTGAAGTATAGCTGATGTACAATGTTATGTAAATTACAGGTGTACAATACAGTGATTCACAATTTTTAAAGGTTATACTCCATTTATAGTTATACAATATTGGCTGTATTCCCTGTGTTGTACAATATATTCTTGTACCTTATTTAATACCTAATAGCTTGTACCTCTTAATCCCCTACCCCTTTGTTGCCCCTCCCTTCCCTCTCCCCACTAGTAACCACTAGTTTGTTCTCTATATCTGTGAGTCTGCTTCAAAAAAGTACTTGTTAAATGTACACTTTCACATTTACTCCTGAAGAGCAGATCTTAGAAGTTCTCATCATAGGAAAAACATCTTGTAATTATGTGTGGGGATAGATGTTAATTAGACTTATTGTGGTGATTATTTTGTAAGATATAAAAATATTGAATCCTTATTCTGTGCACCTGAAACAAATATATATCAATTATATCTCAATAAATAAATATATGTGTGTGTGTATATATATATAAATTCAAAAAAACCCCAGAATTTTTCTCTTAAAGGATGATGATGATGATGATGTCTGGGTCTTACTTTTAATTCCACCAGGATCCTTTATATAAAAATCTCATTGTAATTCATATAAAAATAGTGGTTTTAAGATAACTGCCATCTGTCTTTAGTAATTATTTGATAATTATTATTGCCTTCAGTAATTATTTAAGGTTAGGGAGAAGTAAGAAGTGAGTCTCACAGCCAAGGAGGATGCATTAAAAACCATAAAAAGAAGAAAGAACTCATAAAAACATAGCTGGAGCCATTTAATTAGGGACAAATATCTCTAACTTTAATAAGAGTTGATGACATTGCCACTTTGCCATACAGTATAATAATTAATGTTCATGGTGTATGAGTCACTAAGAAAGAATAGGGATATTTTAGAGATTTATAACAAATTGGATAAAAATGTCTAAAATGTGTAAATAAATTTCATTAATCTGCAAAACTCAACTTATATGAAACTTATTTCTAGATGATGCTATAGATCAGTGAGGTGTAACTGCATTTCTGTTTCTTCCTACACTGGAGTTTAGACCTCAATCAACCACAGGCTTATAATCCTTTATCAAGAAGTTGTTATTGTTTTGTTATTCATTTGTTTTGTTTTGTTTTTGGTTGTAAAACCTGAACTGACTAGACCATGAAGTGATTTATAATTTTATTTATTCTACTTAATGTGAATATTCCTATGTTTTGCTCCAGAGGTCCTGTTCCAGTTCTGATGGGGATATTACATTTTATACATTTATACATTTAGTATATTACTAAATTACTCTTCTAAAAGCCAAGAAGTTCTGAATTTAAAACACATCTGGTGCTAAATGTTTTGAATAAGCAATAGCAGTCCTGCAAATCTCATAGAATAATGCGGTCACATGGCTCTAAGATGAAATTATTACCTTGATCTCTGGAAGACAGCTAAATAAAAACTGAACTAGAATGAACAGCAGTATATGATGACTACTCTTAAAATATTAGAAACCATGTTTGGTTAAATACTATCAAGACAAAGGATGACTGATTTTCTATCCTTTCAAAAACCAGTGAAACAAAGCATCTTGGTTTCCTCCCACCATACTCTTTATTGAGGTTCTCAGCTGCGCCTGGGCATCGAGATTCCCTCAGGTCTACGGACCTTTTCTCAGATGAAGTGTTACAGAAACCTGGACGTTTTGAGAATCTTATTTAGATCCCCCACCCTGTTGGTGGGCGATTTTGGTCTGGGGCTCAGGTCTCCAGATGACTTCCATGTTGCTTTTTCTGCTTTAAGGCCGGCTGGCCTTCTGTTTAAGAATTATTTCCTGACAAGGGAATTATTGGTAAAAAGCATGACATCTATATTTTACTCTCACACAGTAGGTTCCTAAGGGTAAAAGAAAGGATAGATTTAAATCTGTTAGTATCAGGCCCTCCCTGGTGTATAGTAGCCTCTAGTGAAAAATCTAAGGCAGGATTTGTGCGAATTTGAGACTTCCAACCTCTAGGTGGCAGTGTTGCTCCACTTGGGAGTTTGTGGTCCCACAGGCCGCTTAAGAAGCGTTTTGCAGGCTTCCCTTCCCGCAGTGGTTGAGAATCTGCGTGCCAATGCAAGGGAACACACGGGTTCGAGCCCTGGTCTGGGAAGATCACACATGCCGTGGAGCAACTAGGCCCGTGAGCCACAACTACTGAGCCTGCGCGTCTGGAGCCTGTGCTCCGCAACAAGAGAGGCCGCGATAGTGAGAGGCCTGCGCACCGCGATGAAGAGTGGCCCCTGCTTGCTGCAACTAGAGAAAGCCCTCGCACAGAAACGAAGACCCAACACAGCCAAAAACAAATAAATTAATTTAAAGAAAAAGAAGTATTTTGCCCAGCCACCTCCAAGACCCTCTTTCAGAACAGAATCTTGGTTAATTCTAAACTTTGCATTTCTCAAATTTTTTTTTCAAATTTTTAACATAGAAATGTTTTGTTGCTAGTTGTTTCTCCCACCGCTTCCTTACTACTGAAAGGAGGAAGAATTTTGAACAGCTGAAATGGATATAGAAGGAATGAAATTTGTAGCTATTTAAGGGAATGTAATATTAGGAGTTACCATTCAATTTTTAAATTCCCATGACCTTTCAGAAAAGTCAGAGTGCTGTAAAAAAAAATTAATAATGGACTTACATAATCAAAGGTGACGAGAGGCAAGGAAAGAATCATCTTTGTGGCTCACTTCATATTCAGCAGTAATTAATTCTGACTACTGTTAAGGGAATGAAAGAGCCTTATTTCAGAGTTCCGTGGTGGGGGGGCCGGTGCTTACAATTAATACAAGCTACTGAACCTGGTCATTTAATGTCTTCTCAGGAAAGGAGACCTCACGGGGTAGCATAAACGTGAGTTTGAAAAGCAACATTCCAAATTCGGGTAAAAACATTCTCAAAAGTTGGTCAAATCATTGGAAAAAAATCAAGATGAAAGAGTTTTCCTTTGCAGCATGTTCTCAATGGAGACTGACTTTAAGCAGAGAAAAAGAAGGCAAAAAAGAACAAAATGCCCACGTACTTCATAAGGTTTGAAAAAAACACAGCCATCTCTGCCTCACTTTAAAGGCTACTTGATTTGCTCTGCTGAAAGGGGGGAAACCCCAGATTAAGATGGGACTATCCACAGCAGGACTTCAGTGTCATGTAGGGAGGGGAAAGCACTTTTCTGCAATTCTTGTCCAATGGGCTCTTGTTACACAAATAAACATGTTCAGGCAGTTTTCAGTTTTGGAAGAGTGTGCTGCTGAGAAAACTGAACCTCTGAGTCGGAGGCGGGCGGGGGAACACCTTAAAAGAATTCACTGAATACAAACAACGCATACAGTCTCTTGCAATTTTAAAAGTTAGTCTACTTTTCAGTAGCTGCAGATTTGCGCCTATGGCCTCTTGTTAAAATTGGCATACACGACAATATTCTAAACTTCTCAAAGATGACTAGACATTAGGATTCAGGAGCATTGGAACATAACTTGGAGAAAAGATGATAAATTCAAAATTAGATGTGATGACAGGAAAGCTATAAGGGAGGCTACATGTTGTAAAGATAAATGCCCACGTTCTGTTCAATTCCTGGCCCTGCTCCATAAAGAATTTATGAGCAAATTATGAAAGGGCTTAGTACAAGTATGTGGAGGCTTGGCCACTGTGGAATATACCAATAATTTTTAAACCACAGCTTAGAGGTAGCTTTGGGGTATATAGTTAATGACACGGTATCAAAAACACACACTTTCTGTTTAAGAATTAACTTGTTGGTGGGGAATGTCTAATTGAAAAAGAATGTTGAAATTTTGATTAGACTGATTTGGTAGATGACTGTCGAGGCAGAAATGTTTTCCAACAAATGACAAGAACCTGTAACTGGATTTGTGTGTGTGTGCTCCTTGTTCTGTTCTGAGCACATAAAAGGAGTGATCTGTGTGTGCTCAGTTATCTAACTGCCCTGTGAAGAGTCCAAAATTGACACAGCTGTTACTAGAAATGCTTACCTTTTTTTTTTCAATTTAGTGACAAAAAATATCTCTAAGTAAAGGAGAGTGGAGAGAGTGCTTGGCTGTGTGGTGGAGTGAGAGCTCTGTTCTCCTTCCCTCTGCCTCACTAACTGGCCATTTTAACTGCAGGCGAATTGCCTCGTCTCTATAGGTCAGGTCTGTACATTGAAAATTTATTTCTGCAGTGTTTGTTTTTTTAAACTCTAACTTTCAACATTCTAATAGGAACCTGCAAGAATCACTTCAGCTCTGGGGGAAAAATATCTTATTAGCAGATGTTCCATAACCAAGCCTTGACAGGTCAGCACAGCATGGCGAAAGGAACATTAGACTAGGACTCACCCACAGCCACCCAGGAAGTAGCATGATATAGTCTTCATCTGCAGTTGAGGAATCCTAGAGCTTTTTTTAAGACTCAGATGAGATGCAGGGAAAACACCTTACTTTTACGTGCTGCTTTGCAGTCTTCAAGGTACTTACTACTGCTGGGTCTGCAATTTTATGTTATGGCTAAAAATCTGCTTTGGGGCATTGCTATTTTTTAATTTAGCCAAATATATTTGAAAACAATAATCAGATCCTTCAGGTAATCGTGCCTGGATTTATGGTATTCCTCGTGTACCTCTAGATATGATTTTTACGCATCTGAAACCCCATCAGTTGTTTTAAGATTCCAATTGCAGTCTGCCTACAGTAAACAAAAATCTACACAGCTTTCCTCTGCTCTAATAAACCTTTACTGATCAGATGCGGATGAAGTCTTTATGCAGACAACTAGTTTATAGTAAGGAAACAAACACTCACAGGAAGCTATTTTCCTGAAGACCTAAGTTTCACCTGTCCCAGGCAGAAGATGAATCAAATTGGCCATTCTGCCCTTAACAGAGATGAATGCTTGCTACTTCAAAGTAAGAAGAAAATAAAAGAAACGAGTAAGCAATAAATACTGCCATGGCTTGCCTGTGCATGGGGGGAAAATGCCTTTTCAAATCCTACAGTGTAACTGTTTAGCCCTGAGGCAAAAGATTGGATTATAATCATTATCGTAACATTAGTAACTGCAAAATTAGGCACCAGACGTTGATCCAGCTGCAGCATTTAACACCAGGACCTTAGGAGGCTGTCTCACATATTTCTAAAGAATTCAATCCCTTTTATTATCTTAAGCATAGATTCTTTCATTTCTTTAGCTTCTCTTGTATTTTAAAAACCAGAGCCTGGTTATAAATAGAATAGACAAAATGACAACCGCCGCCTTCCCACAAAACCTTGTCATGTAATGTTCCCTGTCCATTGTATTTACATCTTTTCTGTTCATTGTTTATGACTCGCTTTAGAAAATTTTGCAACTTCAGCACAGTTCCTTATATATCCACAACTAATTTTCCAACCTTTCTCAAATTTCCATTCCAAGTTCTATTTATGCAACATATATATTTTGGATAACAAATTAAAATTTACTTTTGATCCTAAATTCAATACCAACTGCCCTCTAAGAGCCACTGTAGTTTTTCCTTCCCTGGTGTCCAAAAGATAAAAAATGTGGGTCATTTGCAGTGACTGCTTGTTTTCCTATATGTTGTGAGTCACGCTTTGCTAAACTGCACATAAACTGTATTTGCTCTATTATTTCCAAAGCATTTTAAATGTTTCGAAGGGTTTGATTTGCCTCAGATAGGATTAGTGACCAACTTTATTTGATAAAGTTAAAAGAGATGCTTCATTAGTTTCCTTGGAACTGAAGATAGATCTGACTATTTTAAATGTCAAAGTTCAGAAACTTTCAACTTAAATTACAATATGAATAAGAGAAACATGAAAAACAAGAAAATTGTAAAAATAACCCAAGGAAGGTTACAGTTGTGGATGTTTCCCTTTTAATTCTTTCAGTAATTGCTAAACTGTGGCTGGGTGAGTAGTACAATGACACCGTTCTTATCATTAATTTACAATTAAATTGATTCTGAAATTAGATTTTAGTGGCCAAAACTAAAGGCTAAAAACTGAAGCTGCCATTACTTGTACGATTCCTTATTCCTTACAAAGGTATGTCCATGTGATTACTTCTCAGCTGAGCCATTGTCAATTTTCAGGGTAAAATGACTTAATATCTACTACTTGATACTGACTTTATATAGAGTATAGTCCCTGTTAGTTAAAATGTGGTTAATTTGCAAACCACAAATACAGCTCCTATAATTTCTTGCCTCTTACTTCTCAAATAATGTCAAAGGCTTTGTGATAAATGGCCCTGCACCATTGGGTCAGATCTGCTATTTCAGCTCATAAGAGGCTTGAAGAAAACAATTCATCTGTGACTGTGCGGTAATCAACAGCTTCACATGCTTATCTCCAACCAAAACACATTTTAAAAGTATGTGCATGTCGCTAAGCTTCTGGCTCTAATTTGTCAGTTCCTTCAAGTGCATGTTCTGCAAACAACAACAACTCACTTTGGCATTTACTGTTCTGTAAAACATAACGCAGAGGCCACAGAAGGAAGCCCCAGCAGGAGCAGAGCTGTTTCTTCCAAAATCTCACTTTATTCTGAGTTGCCATTACAGACAGTAAAATATATTTATGTGGCTCGATCAATTCTGTAAATTATGCTGGGTCCTGCAATGGTTTAAAGGCCCTTCTGGCCAATTATATTTACTTCTGTTTATACAAATTGGCAAGAAGCTACTGTATGCTGGCTCTCAGCCACTTCGAAGTTCCTTCCATTTACAGTCAATTTTACGAGAGATATAATATTTTTATATTAAAGATCCCCCGAACGGCATTAATAAGGGAAAAGAAGGAATAATAAGCTGTTACATTTATTTTCTTTTGCTCCCAGTCAGCATAAAAAAAAACCCAAACTTTTTTGAGTTGATAGTTTAGAATTTCCAGGAATGAGGTGTTTTGAGAGATGGAAAAACTCAGAACTAGTTGCTTTCAAGAGAAACTCTAGATACAGTCGTATGTGCATCTGCCCATGGGTTTCTAGTGCAAACAGAGGAGAACTAGGTAGGGCTTTCAACCTTCCTGCTTATGACATTTTAAAACACTTTGAAAGTTAATCCAAAGGCAATTTAAAAGAAGGTGGTGTCCTGAAAATAAAGTGTACCAAAACTCAAATACACGCACTGCTGCGAAGGCCAACATTACAAGCGTTCTCGGAGGGAGACATGACGTAATAGAAGAGAGGCAGGGTTTGGAGTCAGAAGGGTCTGAGGTTCATTTCAAGCTGCACGGCTTTGGCTTGGCAATAAATAAGATGGCCATCTCTAAAACCCCATTTCTCTAGAAAGGCACTGTACCTCTCACAGCTGATGATTCGAATTCAATACCCCATGTACATCAGCCTGCCCTTAATATGCCCCCTGAGAAACCTTGCTTTCCTGGCCCCTAGAGAGAATGACGGAACCCGAGTCTGGACCATGCCTGTGTAGGGCCACATGTGCACTGCGATGTGCTTCTCACCATGGTAAAGAGCAGGGAGTTCAGCTTGATAGACTAGCTCTGCTGGATTATTTTAAGCAAGTCACTCCCTGTGTAAAGTGAAGGAGTTAGACTAGACCAAAATGCATCCAATGTCCCTTCTAGCTCTAAAATTCTACATAAGCTACCAAAAAACCCGACATAAATAAAAACCCCACTATTGTAAGGAGTGTACACCAAAGAGATCACCACCTGGTGTTTCGGATTCTGCCCTAGACAGTGCAGAGGACGGGGCTAAGTCACACTACAACGGTTTCCCCTCCGCATCTGACAGAGTGCGGCGGGTGTTCCCGGAAGGCTGAAGACCAGTGTCAGGCATCAAGGGGTAGGGGCTGTCCCGAGAGAGTGAGAGAGAGAGAGAGAGAGAGAGAGAGAGCGAGCGAGAGATTGAGAGTGAGTGAGAGAGAGTGAGAGAGACAGAGAGAGAGAGAGAGAGAGAGAGAGAGAGAGAGAGAGAGAGAGAGAGAGAGAGAGAACCCGGGTTTCGGGGAAGGAAACGGCGATGTAGGGGAAAGGCACCTGCTGCATCTCTTTAGCGACGGGGCCTAAAAAGAGGTCGGGGCTGCTCTGAGAAGCAGACCGTGCAGATCCAGCCCCTACCTGGAGGAGACGCGTTGGTGGCCAAGGAATGAGAGGAAGAGGAGGGAGCGGGAGATGGAGGGAGGTGGATGCAGGAAAAGGGCCGAGTGGAGCCCTGGCCCCAGCCACTCACCACAAGCGGGATGGAGCAGATCAGCACCACTAGGGAGGTGGCGATGAGTAAGATGACCATCTGGATCTCGGCGCCCGCGATGCGGCGGAAGCTCCGGCGGCGGCGAAAGTCGCTGAGGCGCGGCAGGGCGGGCGAGGCGGCGGCCGAGGAGCCCCGGCAGGCGGCCTGGACCACGGCGGCGGTCGCGTGGTGCTGCTCGGTGCCCAGCGAGGTGCGGCGCATGAACTGACGGTGCATGCGGAGCAGCGCGCCGCACACGAGCACGTTGCAGAGCACGGTGGCGAGAATGAGGAAGGAACTGAAGCCCGCGTACATGTAGGAGAAGGCGGCGTGCGCCGTCACATTGGTGGTCCAGTCGATGAAGCACCAGGTGTCCGGGTACTGCAGCCGCGAGCTGCCCAGGCCCATGTTGGGCAGCGCGCAGAAGAGCACGTTGGACGCGTAGACCGCGAAGAGCGTGAGGCCCGCCAGCCGCTTGTCCACGTAGTGGCTGTAGAAGTAGGCGTGGTTGATGGCCAGGTAGCGCTCGATACTCATGGCACAGATGATGCTGAGCCCCGACAGGCCGAAGAAGAGCAGGATGAAGGTGCTGTACTCGCACAGCGCGGGGCCCCCGGGCCACTGGCCCTTCATGTACGTGGCGATGGTCACCGGGCTCACCAGCAACGTGCCCAGCAGGTCGGTGACCGCCAGCCCGCATACCAATGTGTAGAAAGTCGTCTCCTTTTGCTCTTTGCGCGACTTGCACAGCACCACGATGGCCACCAGGTTGCCCACCACCCCGAATATGAACATAACCGCCGGGATGGTCACTGGGCTGTTCAGTCGGTCGGAGGCCAGGGCGGATGCATTGCTTCCAGGGGTGGCCATGGTGGTGGCCGGCGGTACACTGCCTTGGAGCGCGAGGCTGGTCTGCTGTTGGTAGGAGAGAGACAAAGACGCGGTGAGCGGAAATTACCACTTGCAAAAAGGTGTCAGACCCGCACCCAAGAGACAATATGCTGATGAGACCAGGGCAGCAACTCGATCCTACTTTGTGGATTGTAGCCACTTACCAACTGCGGCTACCGAAATCTCCAGGCTCCGGATACGTCCTGCCAGCAGCACCACTCTACTGGCATTAATATTTATACGTTAGTACTGCCATTCTCTCCTCCTCCAAGCCAACTCATCCACTGCCAAGATGAACAAGACTTATCTCAAGGGAAAAGTGTTTTGCTCGTTTTCCCGACAGATTCTGAGTCAATAAAAGTCTCACAGAAACCAGGTTACGGAAGATAATTTGGAGAGCGCGCTCTTCCCTCCCTGGCTCGGCTCAAGGGGCGCCCGCCCACCGCTCTCTGCCCAGTGCCTCCAACCCTATCTCACCTGTGGTAGCCGCGGAGGTGGCAGCCACGTAAGCCCCCAGGGTCAAGCCTCGGATATCCTGGACACGCCTTCACCCTGCCCTCAGCCTTGCCCCGCTCAGTGTGGAGCTTACCAAGCCTTTGCCTTCTCAGAGCCTGCTCTCGGTGGCTGCCAATTTTCCGGTACAGGGGTCAGAGCGGTCAGCTTTCAAAAACTTGGAGAACCAGAAGGACAGCGAAATGGGTCAGTGAAGCCTGATCTTGGATTTTTTTTTCTTTCTCCTTTCCTTCGTTTCTTCAAAGACGATCCAAGCTTTGCGAAGCCCGCGGGTCTCGTCCGCGGACGGACGGCGCTCAGGTGTACTGCCGCGCGCGCAGGTGGCACCGAGCCTCGATCCCCGGCTCGGGCCGCCTTCCTTCCCAGCCCAAGGCAGCGCGGGCGGCTACCGGGGCTGGCGGCTGCAGCTGAGGCCGCTTTTGGCGCCCTGGGGGCGGCTTGAGGTCCACTCGGCCTGAGGCTCTGACCTGGGGCCGTTCATCTTCCTCTCGCGCTGCCTGTTTGGAGCTCCGCTCTTACCCTTCCAGCCTCTGTACAAACTTTTCTCCTGCTTCAAGTTTCCCTGGCGGAGGCGGGGCCACACTGTGCGCGGCCCGGGCGCCCATTGGCCAGACCGGGAGGGGGCGGGGCGCGTGCTAGCTCCTCTGCGCGGCGAGGAAGCTCCGCGGGCTGGAGGGAGGGGCTCCGGGCTGCGCTGATCCCACCGCGCCTCGGGGGGCGGCTCCCTGCAGCTTTCCCGCCCTCCAACGAGGTAGGGGAGGGGGTGTTGGAGACTTGGTCCTCTCGCCTCAGGCAGGTGGTGCGGAGAAGCACTGGTCCGCGGGAACCCTGGGGAAGCCCCAGTGCTCTCTGTGCACCCTCTTAGGTACTCTGAAGTCGGCATCCAGCGGGGCCAGCTCTGAAACCGGCATCTCTTCTTCCTCACTGCCTCCCGCTCCAAGTGGGCTGTTTCTCGCACCTACTTCACGCGGGTCGCAACATCTGGGTGCTGGGAAGGGAGGTCAGCGGCTTAGGACTCTACTTTGGAACGCCCGAGGTGTGTGTGTGCGCGCGTGCGCGCGTGGCCCGGGGAGGAGAAATAGGGTGTGTGCGCGCGTGACCCCGGGTCAGCAGTAGGGTGCGCGCGACGGTTGTGGTGGGTGGATGGGCGGGTGGGCGCCAGGCATGGGCGGCGAAACAACGAAGAATCCATCTTCTCACCATGAAAGAAGTTAGTTGGCCCAGGCCGTGGGCTGCTCTCGGTAGGGCAGTCCCAGGCAAAAATCAGGAGCCGGGACAGCAACCGCTCCCGGCGCAGGTGGCAGAGCCCTGCGGCTGCGGAGAGGTGGCGCGCGGTCCCCCAGGGGAGGGGTAGTGAGGGGGAAGGGCTGCCTGTCTAACCGCGGAGGGCTTTCTCCTCCTCCGGGGAACTTCTCCGCCTGGCGACAATGGTTAGACTGAGCTTCGTGTCTTGGCCCTGTTACGTTCGTGTTTAGATACCTTCACCACGAATCCTTGGAAAGGCTGATGCAGAGTGAGACTGGGATTTGAAAGTAAAGGAATCAACTCTAACCCTGGTCAACTCTTGGAAAAGCCCAATTGCTCTACCTTTTTACTTTGAATTACACTATAATTTCTTCTGTGATGGGAACAGTCTTTTTGACGACGCGTTATTCACTTCTTTCTATTCTACCTCCTGAAGTAAGAACTGAAAACTAAAAAAAGTGGTTGTAAAACTTTATGGCATAATTATAACTGCTTCACCATTTTTTTTTTTTAAACCATGAAGTGAGATTGTGTGAGCCTTCACAATTTCAGTTCCTAAGAAAACCTCTTTCCAGGGGTTGTATACATGCATTTTAACATATTGCATCTCCTCACAGGGTAGGTAAATAACTTGATTCTTCTTACGATGAGCAGGTACTTATGCCTTAAATATTATTTCATGAATGAACAAACCTAAGAATTTATCTGGTTCTCCAGTTATTCTCAAATGACACAGTAACAAATAATAGGAGAAACAAAAGAGGGCATTTCAGATTTCAACTAATTACAGGACATATTAGAATTGTATTTACACATTTTGTGTAAGGCACCATGTGGATATATTGATACATCATTCTGTTGTTTGTATTGTTTCCTCATGAATATCAGGGATTCAGAAAGAAAAACACATTTGTTACCCAGTATAAAATAATTGATGGCTATTTGTCAGTTTCTCGGAGTCTTAATCATCACTATAACCACTCCTGTTGTCTGTGCTTCCCATGAGTAGTAAGCTCTAGGATTGTGTCAGCACTGAAATCAAATCAACACTAGAAAAAGGAAACTGCACCTTCTAACCCCCAGTCTTCTCTGACCACATTGTATCACTATTACCCTGTCAGGTGGTTGTCAGTCACAATATGAAGACAAAGTGGGAAGTTCCACTTACAATCAATCACTTTCTGCTAATAAAAATTTTTTTCCAGTTCTCTTTCCACTTGAAGTTCCTAAAATGGAGAACAATTAGGATTAGTACTTGTCAACTTTTCACGATGAAAAGTATACTAAGTGTAAAAATTGAGGCACACTGTTGTTAAAATTGAGGCACACAGGTGTTAGCGTGTCGTTGATAAACTGGGCTTGTTATCAATAGAGCTGTGTTTCTTACTAGTCCTTTACATTTTATTTCCACAGTAGCTTAGGAAAATGAAAATAAATAAGAATCCAGAATACAAGACTAAAAAAATGAAGGTTTACCTGTAACTTCTTTTGGTGCATGATTCTTAAAACTTAAGTTTAGCCTTCAGAAGTAGAAGTTGAAGATTTGGGAAACAAATAATTATTTTATTTTCTTAACTTGAAAAGCTGAGACAGTGTAGTTCAGTTTCCCTCACACTCTGCCAGGAATCTACATTGCACAAGGAAATGAAGAATCGCCATGATTATGTGGACAATTCTTGTCACTGTTTGTATATTTTAATGAAAAGACTTTTTTTCTAAGCACTGTTTGCTATCCTCCCTTGCAGTTGCTGCCTCAGTCCCTATTTCTCTGCACTGGAAGCCCCTAGTTCAGTTCTTTAGAACTGTCATTAAATCCTCTCTGAAGGTTTGCACTAGTCTAAGAATGGCCTGACTGATCAGTTTGATTGCGCTGTGCTAGCTAATTACTTGACTACTCTTTTAAGTAAGTACCATAAGGGGGGAGCTCGTTTAAAAGCACAGTCTGCTTGCAGGGTACCAACCATGTTCCCTTTGGTTGAATCTTCCTTGGGTCAAAGGAATGGGCAACAAATGGGCTAATTCCTGGAAGGAAGGCAGCAGGATGAATCAGATCTGGCCTGGACCCCCTACTAAGCCGAAGTTGGCCACATCTTAGAGCGTTTCTAAAGCGCTAACATTCACGTAGCAAAGCCTGTGCAAACTGTGTTTGCTCTCTGTCATTCTGGACAGGCCATTACGGATATTCAAAACAGTGAAAAAAGCATCTATCTGGTACAAATAACACAGTGCCTTTGGATACATCTGCCTTCTACACCCTCACCCAGTTGGTTCAGTAAATTAGAAGCATGGCATTAACCTGACCTTGGGCATGAAAAGAGGTCCACGGTGTGGTTGTGGTCCTAAGGACTGCCCTCCCTTTTTAGTGGTGCATTTCAAATATGCACCTAATTATTTTCATTTTATAAGCATAAATTTTGTGCTGAGTCTAGTGCTTGGAGTTGTTACACGTGTCAGTACTGTGATTAACTCCCCAGCGTCTTCATGTGGGGATAAATTACTGCTGTGGAGGCTGGTGGCCACCAAGTGACAGCCTCAGGCTGCCTTCTTCTCCGACAGTTAACACTCCTCAACGGCATGGCTTTCTACCCTTTTATTCTTCCCCTGTTTTTTCTCCAAACAAATATTTCCACTGCATTCCCATTGTGAACTGGACTAATGGACAAAGAAAGGAGATTACTTACCTAGTGTTCCTCATTTTTGAAGATACAGGTGGAGAGATAAAGCCTTATGACTCCAGGCATCTCTTCTACAGGAAGATGGACATTCTGATTATATTTTAGTTTCTTCTCACACCCCCGGAATTGCTGTATTTTTTAGCACTTCAGAAAATAACACAGGGACTCCCTGGTTTAATCATCAACACCAGTGTCATCTGTAGCTTGTTGGCTGCTTTCCACAGAGCTTTCCCAGTTGCACTCGCATGTGTTCTTATTAGCAACCCCCGAGGATGTTAGGTAGGTGTGATGGAGACTCATGTTTCACCAAATGCTGTTTGCATTTCTGCTTTAACACATAGCTGGATGGTGTGTCCCAGACTTCTTGTGGTCAGGTAAAGCCCATGTGACTGTATTCTGGCCAGTGGAAAACGGGAGGATGTGATATGTGCCACTTCCAAGCCTGGTCCCTAAAAGACCCTGATCCTCTGTGCTCTCTGTCTTCCCTTTTCTGCCAACAAGATGCAAGGCCCTGGTGTATGGCAGAACCACTAGATAGAAGTTGACCGGGTCTCTGAATGCCTGCATGGAGTAGGGACCTCATTCCAATCCCAGCGACCTTCAGTGGACAATGAAGTGCAAGATAAATAATCCAGTGAGATTTGAGGGACCGATTGTTTGGGCAGTTAGCTTATACTGACTAATACAGTATAATTGGAATCATCTGTCTTCAGTAATGAGCTTGTGGGCACAGAAAAGCTATGTGACTTACTCAAAGGCACAAAAATTAGTGAGGCCAGCTGAAATTTACCCAGTGCTTAGTCAGTGAGGCACTGTGCTGAATGATTTATGCATATATCATTTAATGCTCACAAGAAACCCATGAGGAGGGTACTACACTTAGTAGGCCCAGTTTACAGATGAGCAAACTGATATTTGGTTAAGGTATGTGGAGGAGGAATGTGGAGTCTTTCTTAAAAGACCACACAGCATCTGGGGATGGTGGTGTGAAGGGTCCCACAGTGTAAGTGGCTGCTGGTTGAGGCATCCTTACCATCTTGGTTAGGCGTGACCTTGACTGAGTTTGCTGCTGCCAGCCGTCCTGTTGACTCCTCGTGTGACTGATTGTTTTCCAATAAATTATTTTCCTGCTTAAATTGACCATACTCAGTTTCTATTGCTTGCGAATAATAACCCCACACAGCACAGAGAGGTTGAGTAAATTACAGATCACAGTAGTGATAAATGGCAAAGATTTTAATCTAGGTCTGTCTGATCCCCAAACCTCTATCCCTAACCTCTATATTTCTTAGCCCAAACTGGAACTCCAGCCATATGACTCTTTGTGTTCTTTTTCTCCCCCTCAATATCATTGGCCTTGGGATAAAGAAAGTCTGGCTTCAAGGTCATAGTAGGTAAGTTAAGTTGCCTAAGCCTTAGCAAAAAGGAGTTTTTACTAAGTTGGTTCCTTTGCAGTTTAAGTAATACAGTAATCCATACAAACAAAATATCTGGCACATATTAAAAACAATAGTTACTATTATTACGCACAGTTATGTTGCCCAAGTTTATTTCTAATGATTATATGATTAGTTGTTGTGCATAAAATGTTTAGAGGGCATAATAATAAGTTGAGTATATATTACTTTTTTTTTTTTTTTTTTTTTGGTACGCGGGCCTCTCATTGTCGTGGCCTCTCCCGTTGCAGAGCACAGGCTCCGGACGCGCAGGCTCAGCGGCCATGGCTCACGGGCCCAGCCGCTCCGCGGCATGTGGGATCTTCCCGGACCGGGGCACGAACCCGTGTCCCCTGCATCGGCCGGCGGACTCTCAACCACTGCGCCACCAGGGAAGCCCGGCACTAGCAGTTTTTGCTGGACAGGGTCCCAGTGGTACCCTGGATAAGCTGATGCCGGGTCAAGGGACCCCATAGCTATAGATAGTATCTGGTAGGACAAGCTGAGTCCTTATGCCTGTCGAAGAACAGCTTCTTTCCTCACAAAGATGCTTGTTCTTTTTCTTTCCATTTTTTACTGGAAATGTTCCCCTCCTGGTCCTCCTCCCCTCTGCAAGGTCCCCACATTGGCTCCCTGCTTCCAGGCGGGTTTGCATTCATTTCTCCCAAATAAATGTGCTTCAATTCTTCTTATAAACATCTCAAAATTTAAAAATTGGAAACTTATTTTGGAAGAAAACCAGATGAATTCTGTGTCTGGGTAATATTCACTAATATCACCTCAATAGCTAGACTGTGATTACAGCCAATATTAGGTATATACCCTTGAGAAATTATCTAATAAAGTTAATCAATATAAGTAGGCAATAAAAATCATCTCTTTGGGGGCTTCCCTGGTGGCCCAGTGGTTGAGAGTCCGCCTGCCGATGTAGGGGACGTGGGTTCGTGCCCCGGTTCGGGAAGATCCCACATGCCGCGGAGCGGCTGGGCCCGTGAGCCATGGCCGCTGAGCCTGCACGTCCGGAGCCTGTGCTCCGCAATGGGAGAGGCCATGACAGTGAGAGGCCTGCGTACCGCAAAAAAAAAAAAAAAAAAAAAAAATCATCTCTTTGAAAGTAATTCTTTTCTTTTCATCAAGGGAAGGGAAGGAGATTGCCTAAATTATCTGAATTAGTACCTTAATTCTCTTTTTGTGATTATATACACAACTAGTCTTTTGATATTTGGGGCTAGGCCCAGGCAAAAATAAGTTCTTTCAAAGTAATATAGGGGGTTTCCCTGGTGGCGCAGTGGTTGAGAGTCCGCCTGCCGATGCAGGGGACGCGGGTTCGTGTTACTGCTAGTGCCCTAGCACAATGCGTGGCACATCTAGAGTAGAGTGAGTGTTTAGAACTTACCCTCTTGACCTTTGTCATCCATACACATTTCACTCTGCATCTGGTCTCACAGCAGTCTCTTCACTTCCAGTACCTATATGCATATAGATACGCATCCAACCTAAAGAGACATACACAGAAGTTGCTGCCCTCATCCCACCAATGAACACATCCCTGCATGCATCCTCAGACACAGATCTCTCCAGTTGACCCAGAACATGGAAAAACATGTTTTCATTCTTCCCTGAGCAAGGTACTTTACCTGGTGTACTCATTGTGCTTGAATTGACCAGCCACAGACATTTCTTCCTTTCAATCTGCCATTCATTCATCCATTCAACAAGTACTTGTGTAAAAGGCTGGGTTAACCTCTGACTGCATCCTTTGAACAAAATAAACAGTTCCTGCCCTCGCACAGCTTGCTGTGTAATGGGGGAAAGCTTACTGTCCAAAAAGGAAAACAGACATTCAAATAAGCACACACACTTTGATATTTACAACTTGGGATCAATGCTATGAAAGAAAAGAAAGGACAGCCTTCATTTAGATTTGAGAGCAGGAATGGCCATTCTGAAGAGGTTGTATCTCCTAACCAGGGTATTGTTTGTTTCCCTCCAAAATGGCTCTCTAGGTAACAACAGGTTATCTTCCATTCCAAGTACAGGAAGCTTTAAGCGTATTCTGGCTCAGAGCTTCACATCCACTCTGTCTGATGCCTCAGAGAAGACAGGTGCGCGTCCTACAGGCCAATATCTAGAACAGAGAAGGTTTCTGAGAATTCAGACAACAGATCTTAAAGAAATTAGGAGCTGAATAACCCGAGTGAGGTGCATTGAAGTAAAGGAAATCATCAAAGTTTGAAAAGAGGAAGCTATGACCAGAGAGAATCTGCTACTTGACTGTGAACTCCTGAAACAGAGGTTCAAAGCTCTTAACTGGGGAGGGCGAGGTGGGAGGAGAAGTGAAGCAGGATTGCTTTCTGAGGATAATACCAACTTCACTGCCTGTTGAAGTTCAAGCCAAAATTAGTCTCAGGCCTGGCCTGCTCCTTGCATTTCAGGTTAGTAAGTATTGGTCACAAAGGAAACTAAAAGTATAATTCAAACTTTGCTGTAGTTTAAGAAGGCCTAAAGGTATGAAAGTCACATTCAATGAATAAGGCTGTTCGTTTTATAGGTAAACAAAAAGCTACAGTGCTTGATCTAACAAGAAATGAGATTTGATTGTATAAACAGCAATTTTAAAAATAAATTTATTTATTTATTTATGGCTGCATTGGGTCTTCGTTGCTGCGTGCGGGCTTTCTCTAGTTATGGTGAGCGGGGGCTACTCTTCGTTGTGGTGCGTGGGCTTCTCATTGCAGTGACTTGTCTTGTGGAGCACGGGCTCTAGGTGCATGGGCTTCAGTAGTTGTGGCTCACGGGCTCAGTAGTTGTGGCTCGTGCGCTGTAGAGCACAGGCTCAGTAGCTCCGCAGCATGTGGGATCTTCCTGGACCAGGGTTCGAACCCATGTCCTCTGCACTGGCAGGCAAATTCTTAACCACTGCACCACGAGGCAAGCCCAGCAGCAATTTTTTTAATATGACTTTCTGATGTCAAGTTGTTTTGTGTATCTTCCTATGAAATAATAGATTATATATTAAAAGAGCTATAAAATTTGCCTAAGACATTTCTGCAGTAAGATTCACTCATTTAATGTAACAGAAGAAAAGCAAGTACATTTTTGAAAATTGAAGTATAGTTGACATACAATTTTATGTTAGTTTCAGGTATACAACAGTGATTTGACATTTGCATACATTATGAAATGATGACAGACATATTAACCATCTGTCTACATACAGAGTTATTACAATATTATTGACCATATTCCTTATGCTGTATATTACATCCTGTGGCTTGTTTTCTAACTGGAGGTTTGTATTTCATAATCCTCTTCACCTATTTCTCCCCACCACTCCCGTCCCCTCTGGCAACCATCCATTTGTTCTCTCTCTCTCTGAGTCTGTTTTGTTTGTTTGTTTTGCTTTTTAGATTCCATATATAAACGAGATCATACTTCGCCTTTCTCTTTCTTTCTTTCTGATTTTTGTCATTTAGCGTAATACCCTCTGGATCCATTTTGATTGTCACAAATGGCAATATTTCATTTTTGTTATTGCTGAGTAATATTCCATTTTGTGTGTGTGTGTATATATATACATATATATATCGCACATCTTTTATCTGTTCATCTATCGATGGACACTTAAGTTGAAAAAGCAAGTACATTTTGAAGATATTGAATGTGAGCACTGAGAATTGAATACGAATTATTTTTCTCTCAATCGCGAATTAGTGTAAAAGTGTCAGTTGCTAAGAAGTAAAAATTTTGTGAAATTTTAGTAGCTGAAAGAACAGCATACACATCTCAAAACTGTCCTGTTGTGTTAATGATTTGTCTTCATCTCTGATCCTATTACACTAATGCTGCAGGGATTTTAAAAGATCCGCTGACAGTCTAAATTGTCTGAAGTGTAATTCACTCTAAACTATATAAATTGAATTTAAGCTTTCATAGCAGTCACTTCTTACTGAGTGTTCTACCTATGGATTAAACTTTTTCTTATAGCCAAACAAACTGTCAAAAGAAAAAGTATTATTTAGTTTTGTTTTCCTTTTCCTGGCTTGCATCCCATTTAAAATTTTGTTTTCCAAATTGAACATTAAAAAAAAATGCCACAAAGGAATAGAAATAAAATATATCTTCCTCTTGAGGAAGAGGCCATCCTCTAGGTGAGGTTTTGCCTGGACTCACATAATTTTGGAGATCCTGTTTACAGACTCCTTTAGGTTCTTATATGTTGCACAGTCACTTGGACTTGAAGGTGTGGTGCTAGAAGTGCCCATTTTATGAAGTGTTCATAAGTCCGTGATTATCAAAGCAAGTCCAAAGGTCTCTCTTTTTGGCCCAGATGACAGACCAGTCAGCTTTAAACCCCAAATCAAATATTTTAACCCTCGCCAAGGACTGGCCTTAGGAAAGACTAAAAAATACATTTAAAAAAATTCAGTACATTCTATTTATTAAAGATTTTCTCTTGCTATTTTTTTTAACATCTTTATTGGAGTATAATTGCTTTACAACGTTGTGTTAGTTTCTGCTGTATAACAAAGTGAATCAGCTATATGTATACATATATCCCTATATCCCCTCCCTCTTGCGTCTCCCTGCCACCCTCCCTATCCCACTCCTCTAGGTGGTCACAAAGCACCGAGCTGCTCTCCCTGTGCCATGCAGCTGCTTCCCACTAGCTATCTATTTTACATTTGGTAGTGTATATATGTCAATGCTACTCTCTCACTTCGTCCCAGCTTACCCTTCCCCCTTCCCGTGTCCACAAGTCCATTCTCTACGTCTGCGTCTTTATTCCTGTCCTGTCCCTAGGTTCATCAGAACCCTTTTTTTTTTTAGATTCCATAAATATGTATTAGCATATGGTATTTGTTTTTCTCTTCCTCACTTACTTCACTCTGTATGACAGACTCTATGTCCACTCATCTACAAATAGTTCAATTTCGTTTCTTTTTATGGCTGAATAATATTCCTTGTATATATGTGCCACATCTTCTTTATCCATTCATCTGTCAATGGACACTTAGGTTGTTTCCATGTCCTGACTATTGTAAATAGTGCTGCAATGAACATTGTGGTACACGTCTCTTTTTGAATTATGGTTTTCTCAGGGTATATGCCCATAGTGGGATTGCTAGGTCATATGGTAGTTCTATTTTTAGTTTTTTAAGGAACCTCCAAACCGTTCTCCATAGTGGCTGTATCAATTTACATTCCCACCAACAGTGCAGGAGGGTTCCCTTTTCTCCACACCCTTCCAGCATTTATTGTTTGTAGATTTTTTGATGATGGCCATTCTGACCAGTGTGAGGTGATACCTCATTGTAGTTCTGATTTGCATTTCTCTAATGATTAGTGATGTTGAGCATCCTTTCATGTGTTTGTTGGCAATCTGTATATCTTCTTTGGAGAAATGTCTATTTAGGTCTTCTGCCCATTTTTGGAATGGGTTGTTTGTATTTTTGATATTGAGCTGCATGAGCTGCTTGTATATTTTGGAGATTAATCCTTTGTCAGTTGCTTCATTTGCAAATATTTTCTCCCATTCTGAGGGTTGTCTTTTTGTCTTGTTTATGGTTACCTTTGCTGTGCAAAAGCTTTTAAGTTTCATTAGGTCCCATTTGTTCATATTTGTTTCTATTTCCCTTTCTCTAGGAGGTGGGTCAAATAGGATGTTGCTGTGGTATATGTCATAGAGTGTTCTGCCTGTTTTCCACTAAGAGTTTTACAGTGTCTTGTCTTACATTTAGGTCTTTAATCCATTTTGAGTTTATTTTTGTGTATGGTGTTAGGGAGTGTTCTAATTTCATTCTTTTACATGTAGCTGTCCAGTTTTCCCAGCACCACTTATTGAAGAGGCTGTCTTTTCTCCATTGTATATTCTTGCCTCCTTTCTCAAAGGTAAGGTGACCATATGTACAAGGGTTTATCTCTGGGCTTTCTATCCTGTTCCATTGATCTCTGTTTCTGTGCCATTATCATACTGTCTTGATTACTGTAGCTTTGTAGTATAGTCTGAAGTCCAGGAGCCTGATTCCTCCAGATCCATTTTTCTTTCTCAAGATTGCTTGGGCTATTCGGGGTCTTTTGTGTTTCCATACAAATTGTTAACTTTTTTGTTTAGATCTGTAAAAAATGCCATTGGTAGTTTGATAAGGATTGCATTGAATCTGTAGCTTGCTTTGGTTAGTATAGTCATTTTCACGATGTTGATTCTTCCAATCCAAGAACATGGTATATCTCTCCATCTGTTTGTATCATCTTTAATTTCTTTCATCATTGTCTTATAGTTTTCTGCATACAGGTGTTTTGTCTCCTTAGGTAGGTTTATTCCTAGGTATTTTATTCTTTTTGTTGCAGTGGTAAGTGGGCGTGTTTCCTTAATTTCTCTTTCAGATTTTTCGTCGTTAGTATATAGGAATGCAAAAGATTTCTGTGCATTAATTTTGTACCAGCTACTTTACCAAATTCATTGATTAGCTCTAGTAGTTTTCTGGTAGCATCTTTAGGATTCTCTATGTGTAGTATCATGTCATCTGCAAACAGTGATAGTTTTACTTCTTCTTTTCTGACTTGGATTCCTTTTATTTCTTTTTCTTCTCTGATTGCTGTGGCTAAAACTTCCAAAACTATCTTGAATAATAGTGGTGAGAGTGGGCAACCTTGTCTTTTTCCTGATCTTAGAGGAAATGGTTTCAGTTTTTCCCCACTGAAAATGATGTTGGCTGTGGGTTTGTCATATATGGCCTTTATGATGTTGAGGTAAATTCCGTCTGTGTCTAATTTCTCTTCATCATAAGTGGGTGTTGAATTTTATCAAAAGCTTTTTCTGCATCTATTGAAATGATCATGTTTTTTCTCCTTCAGTTTGTTAATATGGTTTGTCACATTGATTGATTTGCATATATTGAAGAATCCTTGCATTCCTGGGATAAACCCCACTTGATCATGGTGTATGATCCTTTTAATGTGCTGTTGGATTTTGTTTGCTAGTATTTTGTTGAGTATTTTTACATCTGTGTTCGTCAGTGATATGGGCCTGTAGTTTTCTTTTTTTTTGACATCTTTGGTTTTGGTATCAGGATGATAGTGGCCTCGTAGAATGAGTTTGGGAGTGTTCCTTCCTCTGCAATTTTTTTGGAAGAGTTTCAGAAGGATAGGCGTTAGCTCTTCTCTAAATGGTTGATAGAAATCATCTGTGAATCCATCTGATCCTGGGCTTTTGTTTGCTAGAAGATTTTTAATCAGAGTTTCAATTTAAGTGCTTGTGATTGGTCTGTTTATATTTTCTATTTCTTCCTGATTCAGTCTCAGAAGGTCATGTTTTTCTAAGAATTTGTCCATTTCTTCCAGGTTGTCCATTTTATTGGCATATAGCTGCTTATAGTAATCTCTCATGATCCTTTGTATTACTGTAGTGTCAGTTGTCACTTCTCCTTTTTCATTTCCAATTCTGTCGATTTGAGTCTTCTCCCTTTTCTTCTTGATGAGTCTGGCTAATGGTTTATCAATTTTGTTTATCTTCTCAAAGAACCAGATTTTACTTTTACTGATCTTTGCTATTGTTTCCTTCATTTCTTTTTCATTTATTTCTGATGTGATCTTTATGATTTCTTTCCTTCTGCTAACTTTGAGGGTTTTTTGTTCTTCTTTCTCTAATTGCTTTAGGTGTAAGGTTAGATTGTTTATTTGAGATGTTTCTTGTTTCTTGAGGTAGGATTGTATTGCTGTAAACTTCCCTCTTAGAACTACTTTTGCTGCATCCCATAAGTTTTGGTTGCCGTGTTTTCATTGTCATTTGTTTCTAGGTATTTTTTGATTTCCTCTTTGATTTCTTTAGTGATCTCTTGGCTATTTAGTAGTGTATTGTTTAGCCTCCATGTGTTTGTATTTTTTACAGACTTTTTCCTGTAATTGATATCTAGTCTCATAGCATTGTGGTCAGAAAAGATACTTGATACGATTTCAATCTTCTTAAATTTACCAAGGCTTGATTTGTGACCCAAGATATGATCTGCCCAAGATATGATCTGCGCTGAAGAATGTTCCATGAGCACTTGAGAAGAAAGTGTATTCTGTTGGTTTTGAATGGAATGTCCTGTAAATATCAGTTAAATCCATCTTGTCTAATGTGTCATTTAAAGCTTGTGTTTCCTGGGCTTCCCTGGTGGCGCAGTGGTTGAGAGTCCACCTGCCGATGCAGGGGACATGGGTTCGTGCCCCAGTCCGGGAAGATCCCACATGCCGTGGAGCGGCTGGGCCCATGAGCCATGGCTGCTGAGCCTGCGCGTCCGGAGCCTGCGATCTGCAACGGGAAAGGCCACAGCAGTGAGAGGCCCGCGTACCACAGGAAAAAAAAAAAAAGCTTGTATTTCCTTATTTATTTTCATTTTGGATGATCTGTCCATTGGTGACAGTGGGGTGCTAAAGTCCCCTACTATGATTATGTTACTGTCGATTTCCCTCTTTATGGCTGTTAGCATTTGCCTTATGTACTGAAGTGCTCCTATGTTGGGTGCATAAATGTTTACCCTTGATATAAATTGTTCTATCTTCCTCTTGGATTGATCCCTTTATCATTATGTAGTGTCCTTCTTTGTTTCTTGTTATAGTCTTTATTTTAAAGACTATTTTGTCTGATAGGAAAATTGCTACTCCAGCTTTCTTTTGATTTCCATTTGCATGGAAAATCTTTTTCCATGCCCTCACTTTCAGTCTGTATGTGTCCCTAGGTCTGAAGTGGGTCTCTTTTAGACTGCATTTGTATGTGTCTTGTTTTTGTATCCCTTCAGCCAGTCTATGTCTTTTGGTTGGAGCGTTTAATCCATTTACATTTAAAGTAATTATTGATATGTATGTTCCTATTACTATTTTCTTAATTGTTTTGGGTTTGTTATTGTAGATCTTTTCCTTCTCTTGTGTTTCCTGCCTAGAGAAGTTCCTTTAGCATTTGTTTTAAAGCTGGTTTGGTGGTGCTGAATTCTCTTAACTTCTGATTGTCTGTAAAGGTTTTAGTTTCTCCATCGTATCAGAATGAGATCCTTGCTGGGTAGAGTAATCTTGGTTGTAGGTTTTTCCCTTTCATCACTCTAAATATGTCCTTCCATTCCCTTTTGGCTTGCAGAGTTTCTGCTGAAAGATCAGCTGTTAATCTTATGGGGATTCCCTTGTATGTTATTTGTGCTTTTCCCTTGCTGCCTTTAATATTTTTTCTTTGTATTTAAATTTTGATAGTTTGTTAATATGTATCTTGGTGTGTTTCTTCTTGGATTTATCCTGTATGGGACTCTCTTCGCTTCCTCAACTTGATTGACTATTTCCTTTCCCATGTTAGGGAAGTTTTCAACTATAATCTCTTCAAATATTTTCTCAGACCCTTTCTTTTTCTCTTCTTCTTCTGGGACACCTATAATGTGAATGTTGGTGTGTTTAATGTTGTCCCAGAGGTCTCTGAGACCGTCCTCAAGTCTTTTCATTCTTTTTTCTTTATTCTGCTCTGTGGTAGTTAGTTCCACTATTTAATCTTGCAGGTCATTTATCCGTTCTTCTGCCTCAGGTATTCTGCTATTCATTCCTTCTAGAGTATTTTTAATTTCATTTATTGTGTTCATCATTGTTTGCTCTTTAGTTCTTCTAGATCTTTGTTAAACGTGTCTTGTATTTTTTCCATTCTATTTCCAAGATTTTGGATCATCTCTACTATCATTACTCTGAATTCTTTTTCAGGTAGACTGCCTATTTTTTTCTTCATCTGTTTGGTCTGGTAGGTTTTTACCTTGCTCCTCCACCTGCTGCATATTTCTGTATCTTCTCATTTTGTTTAACTTACTGTGTTTGGGGTCTCCTTTTCTGAGGGTGCAGGTTTGTAGCTCCCATTATTTTTCGTGTCTGCCCCCAGTGTGTGAGGTTGGTTCAGTGAGTAGTGCAGGCTTTCTGGTGGAGGGGCCTGGTGCCTGTGTTCTTGGGAGTGGGGCTGGAAGTTGTTTTTCTACTGGGAAGGACCGTGTCCGGCGGTGTGTTTTAGTGTGTCTGTGAACTTAGTATGATTTTAGGCAGCTTCTCTACTAATGGGTGGGGTTGTGTTCCTGTCTTGCTAGTTGTTTGGCATGGTGTGTCCAGCACTGGAGCTTGCTGGCCATTGGGTGGAGCTGGGTCTTAGTATTGAGACGGAGATCTCTGGGAGAGCTCTCGCTGATTGATATTACATGGTGCCGGGAGGTATCTGCTGGTCCAGTGTTCTGAACTCAGCTCTCCCATCTCAGAGGCTCGGGCCTGACACCAAGCCGGAGCACCAAAACCCTGTCAGCCACACAGCCAGGTACGTGGGGATTTTCTTGCCTTTTGGGAAGTCTGAGGTCTTCTGCCAGCGTTCCGTAGGTGTTCTGTAGGAGTTTTTCCAGATGTAGATGTATTTTTGATGTATTTGTGGGGAAGAAGGTGATCTCTACGTGTTACGCCTCCAGCATCTTGAAGGTCCCCCTGCAGTAGGATACTCCACTAAAGACGCCAACCTCTGCAAGAGCTAGAGATGCAGAGGCGTTTTGTTCAAAGGGTTTGTAGCTTGCCTTTTTTTTCCTTTTTCTTTGTGCTTCGTCTAGTTTCACTTGTTCACAGGGTGCTTCATGCAGAGGCCTCATACCTGGTACTTCAGATCAGAGTGCCTCGTGAGAAATGGCTGTGCTGACACCTCAGCTCGCGGGCCGGGCTGTGTGCCTCCCTTGCTGTTTTTAAAGGGTTAGTTTTCTCTCTTTGGATATTGACAAAATGTGCTTTTGCAGTTGACATTTTTTCCTGTATTTTTCTGAGATGAGATTTGTGCAGGAGGGTTGGAGGATTGGTTCTACTGTTTTACACATCTGCCCAAGCATTCCCTTTTACAGAAAGATGCCTGAGATCTCTGCTGCTTTATAAAAGCTCTATATATTAGAAAGTGTTCAGTTCTGTCCAGGTGATCCCTACATTGCTCTGTAGTGATTAGTGGGACACTCTTTTTGTTTTTAGGAGTTTGAGGATATCATTTGTCTTGCAAAGCCAGTATCAATCCTATGATCCCTGAACTAATGTGTTAATTATAGTGGCATTTTAAGCTTGGGCAAATGCTAATGTCTTTTTCCCCCACTTCCATCCATAATAATGATAAAAGCTTTCCTATAATTCAAATTAAGGCTCTCTCTTGGGAGTTTCCTTCTTATACAACTTCTCTCTGCTCTGCAAAACTGCCTCCCGCCCTTCTTAGGATAGCTGTCCCTGAGCCCTGAATCCACAAACCCAGGAATCCAGCAGGCCACTGGTCTAAAAGGATTGAGAGAGCAATGCCAAGCAGAGCTTCCCTTCTTCTCTTTCCCCCTTTCTTTCCATTTCTCAGTAAATCAACAACCTCAATAGCTAACATTTAGTAAGCACTAACCATGGTGCCAGGCAATATGCAAAGTGCTTTTAGTGAATTATTTTCCCTATGGTACCAATAAGGACCCCGAGCGAAGTTGTGTAATTTTCCCAAGGTCCCAGAGCTCATAAGTGCTGTGGCGGAGAGTGTGTGCTGCTGACCACTGAATTACAGCATCTCTTCCTCCCCAGTGCTGACCAGGGGCCCACTCCTTAACACTTCACCCCATCCCTTAAAGCACAAAAGGGCAAAGCCGCCACATTTCAATAAAGGATAAAGGTAAAACTTCTCTGAGCAATGATGGTATACGTAGTTCAGCTACCCACCACCCATCCCTGGGTGCCCAGGAAGCGGGTCCAAAAAGCAGGAAGTAGAAAATTCTTCACAGTATTTCTGATTGGAGCTTATAGGCACTTATGTTAATTTTCTATTTTATGTGGAGTAGTTTACCACTTCTGCAACTACCAAGGGTATTTATAATAGCTTCTGTGAAGTTTAAATGATCAAATACTTCCTTATACTCTGTCTTATTCTGTTCACAAGCACCCAACCAAAGTCAGTTTTCCTGCTTAAGCTGAACCTATGAATGGATAAAGTGGAGAGTAGAGTAAATAACAAGAAAAAAACATCGATGGAGTATAAACTATGTGCCAGGGATTATGCTAAACACTTTATATTTATCTTAGATAAGCCTATGGTAAACCAACAAGGGAAGTGGCATTATTGCACCTGCTGCTCTGTGGGGATGTAAAGTCAGTCAGAAAATTTGCATCTCTTTTATGGGAGATGGGGTAGGAATGGGCATAGGCAAGAAAGATTAGCATAAACTCAGATGCAAATGGGGGGAATGGGAGATACGTCACCTACCCCTTTTTGTCTTTCTATTCTCATTATAGACGTTTCTAATCCACAGAACCATTCCTTCCTTCAAGGGCTCACCACAATCTACTAGTGATGGCACAAGAGATGGAAACTTATTTGCCATGCTTGACCTAGCATATGCTGTGTGTAGAATTGACTCCAAGAGACCCTAATACAAGGTGTTTTTGTAAACTTTGAAGATATGTTGATGAGGTCCTCCTTGCCTAGGTGATTATGGAAGGGCTCTGAAGATCTTTCATCCGGGATTTTTGCTTTGGAGGGCGAACTTTTTGCCAACAGAATATGAAAGGGATATAGCAGGAGAGAGATCATGATCATTAAATATGTAACTAGAAAAAAATCTCACCTAGGACAGAGGGTCCTGCAAGGCATATTCACCTATAAAAACAGTACTTCAAGAATGTCTGGAATGTATCTAACATTATCATACATGCCTTTCTGCAAAATACCCACATTTGCAATTCAGAGAGCAGCTGGACATAAACTGAAGAGGCAGGAACAGATTGTATTTGGGTCCAACTGTGACATTTAAGTTTTCAACTCTATGAACCAGCTAAATCTTCCATTACTTTAAATAGAATTTTGGGAGCCAAGTAGGGAGTAAATGATTTTAAAAAATAGATGAATTGCAATAATTAAAACCTAACTTTATTTAGTAGATACTTTGTGATGTTTAAACATACACGAAAATGAATATTTGGACAATTGAATCATTTGAAACCTGTGGCTTAGAAGTTTGCTATAATAACACAGCCCTTTGGGGAATATTTCCCTAAAGGATCAAACATTTATATATTATCTCTATTTTATCTTTTGTTCTTGATGCTTGTGTATTTTAATAATTCTCACTCATATAAGGTAGGAGACACATTTTAAATTATATTTATACAAGTTGAACTCTTGTTCATCTCCCTTACTGAAAGAGTGAAACACTCTTTCTTTATTATGAATACAGTGCAGTGCACAATTGACTCTAGAGCCAGAGAGAGGAGAAAACACAATCTTTAGTCTGTTTGTAGCTGCCTTAGATATTCGAGAGAATTCAGCTTATTCAGGATGATTCTGTTGCAGTGCATTAGTGTTTAATGTGGACCTTGCAAGAGCTGACTCATTTTTCTGAATGTTTTCCTGGCCTCCAGTGTTTGGTGAGGAACCTTAGAAGAACACAACTTTCTAGTTAATAAATATTTTTGAATGAGAACATAAAAAGCATTCTACAGAATAAAAATTTACTTGATAACTTGGTAACCTCTGTAAGGTGTTAGAGGAAGAATATATTGAGATTTTGTTGTTGGGAAAAAAGTAAGTATTTAAGAGTAATATACTCAACATGATCTGTGACTTCGTGCATGGTTGGATGAAGGAATACCTTGTTCTTAACACATTAGCATTCTTCCTTACTAATGGACTGCTTAATTTCATTAACAGGAATACTGAAGATAAGGTATTGCAGCATTTTCTTTGTCTTGAGTCCTAGTTCTTAATTTTATTTGAAAATGCAAGAAAAGAAATATTTGTACACTTTGGCTTTAAAGCACTAGTTTAGTAGCTACGGGATGTTTTCCCCATGATAACAAAAATACTTAAAAATGCCTAAGGATGAAAAATACTTTTTAGTTTTTTTATATCAAAGTATTTGAAAAGGGGGAGTGTGGGAAAGAGAGAAAGGAAGAAGGAAGGGAAGGGAAGGACCAGGAGAGAGAGAGAGAAAAAAAATGCCTAGGTGGTAAATCTGTTACACATTTTCCCATGGTCACATCCGCAGACCAGTGTGATGTTATGGACCTGTCACTCTTGAAGTTCCACTTAGAAGTCCCCAAGGCAACAAAAACAAGCCTTCATAAAAAGCCTGTGTGTTATCAACTACAATCAATAATGTAGGAGATTTGGATGACTTATTAGAAGTGATTTATACGTTTTTAGAGTGCCAATATTATTGCACGGTTTCATTATAAACAAGGTGAGTTTCCTTTACCCAAGAGAATGACATTTTGAAAATGACAAGAGGAAATATTGATTTTCTACCCATTCTTTTTTCCGACCATAAAAATATTCTAAGTGTTCTAATAGGGATACAAGGTAAATTATTATATACAATATCTATTTTTGTAATTTATGGGCTCAAAAAGAAAAACTGGTGCCTTTTGAAAATTAATACAGCTCAGAACATGTTTTCAATACTGATTCTGCCTAGAAAAAAGGATTTCATGGTCAGATAAATTTTGGAAATATTGCACTATATTCCCTCTTTAGTTCCTGAGGTGTCTAACCATTAAAAAAATTCAAAGCTCTTGAACTTCATTTTAGTTAGCATCCCCTAGGTTTATTGATCTTGCACTCTTTCCTCACTAATACCTATTAACATGATAAAGATTAGAATTCCTTGGAACACGTGTGGGAGATCTTTCCAAATATGGCAAAGGATGGTTTACTTTTCTGAGGAATAGTTCAGAGGCAAACATTGTAATTTCAGTAGATACATATTTATTTTGATGTGTTAGGAAAAAATACACATCTCATTCATGACTGAATGGATATTGTTGCTTAGAATGAAGCTAAGTTAATGTATGAGAAAGGAGTATATTCAAAGAGAATATAAAGTGAATAATAGTAGAGATAATATATAGTGTGGCAAAATCATTCAGGTGAATGTCTGAAGATTGGGAAATGCTGGTTTTATCTATAAATACAGCGGTCCCCAACCTTTTTGTTACCAGGGACTGGTTTCTCGGAAGACAATTTTTCCGTGGACCGGGGAGGTGGGGGATTGTTTTGGGATGATTCGAGCACATTACATTTATTGTGCACTTTGTTTCTATTATTATTACACTGTAATATATAATGAAATAATTATACAACTCACCATAATGCTGACAGGAGGTGGAGCTCAGGCAGTAATGCGAGCGATGGGGAGCGGCTGTAAATACAGATGAAGCTTCACTCGCTTACCCGCCGCTCACCTCCTGCTGTGTGGTCTGGTTCCTAATAGGCCATGCACCAGTACCGGTCCATGGCCCAGGCGTTGGGGAACCTTGTATAAATAGGTTGCAGTACTTTGGATGTGCATATTCAAAACTTGGGGGGAGGGGGGAGTTAGTGCTCTGGTTCTGGCTTAAAATAATTTTGTGACCTGGGAGGAGAAGCCCGTTCTAGACCTCAGTTTCCTTGTAAATAGGGAGAGCTGGATTGGAGATCTATGGTTGATTTCAGCTCAACATTGTTGGTGTGACAGAAGGTTATCGTGGTGGTCTGATCTGCTAGCCCCTTTATGCACTCTGAGACTCAGGGAGGGCTCTTTTATTTCTGCATAGCTGGAGAATTACAGCCTGCATTACTATCGTTACCAGGAAAATAGTGGCCAAATGTTGCCCTGACCACACCTTAGTGAATGAATGTTGACCAGACTGTCATGCTGATGCCTTGGTTCCGGGGTAGCAGTGGAGCAGAACGCTTCATTCTATGGCCTGCCACTGTTTGAGACGTACTTTTGTCTTTTTCTCAAAGTAGCCAAACCAGATTGCTGGATTTGAGCTACCTTTGTGTGAATGGAGCACCTTGCAGTTCAAGCTCCAGGGACATCCCTGTGTGACTGGCTGGAGGACTGGACTATCTGGAAGATAGAGCTTACTCACTTTTTTTTCATGCCCCCCCCATTTTTTTGTTATTTTGGAGAATTGACATCCATTTAATTTATTGAGACTTCCAATCTGGTCTTGTTTTAAATTTTTTAAAATGTGACTTTTTGGTTACATTTATTGCTAGGGTTTTGTTTGTTTTGATTTTTGTTTGTGTTTTTAATGATCCTGTATTGTTTTGTGAATGAGATCCTGTGACCTATAACATTTCCTAACTGCTTATTGTTAGGGCAATATAATGTATTGGCTATGTGCACAAACTCTGCCAGGCTCTGTCACTTACTAGCTGTGTGACCTCACAGAGTTACTTAACCTCTCTGTTTCTTAGGATTTTTTTAATCCTTGAAATCAGGATAATAATACTAACCTCCCTCAGGATTAAATGAGTTAATACATTAAAAAGCATTTAGTACAATGCTTGGTACATAGCCCTCAAAAAGTGTTAGCTGTTATTATTAGAGCTGGTGTCCAGGACAGCCTTGTCCCCTCTGACATCAATCCTGGGCTAATGGAACACTAATCAACCAGAGTCAGGTGACTAACATTGCTGTTATAGATATCATCATTAATGTACAAACTCAGGTTGTTTCTCTAGGGCAAGATGAGCTAGCGCATCCCCAAGTTGTGGACCATTGTAAACCATAGACATCCTGACTCCTGAAACTACAGTTAAATGTCAGAAATGTCACAAGCTGATGTTTAATCCCAGGCTGTTTGGTCATCCCCTTTAAAAACCCCCTAACTCAAAGACCAGGTTGGAGTGAATCTGAGGCCTGTCTCCTACTCCCTTGCTTAGATCCCTGCAATAAAGGCTCTACTTTCCTTCACTACAACCTGGTATCAGTAGGTTGGCTTTGCTGGGTGTTGGGCAAGTAGACCCCAGTTTGGTTCTGTAACACTGTCAGTTGATTGTCTTGAAAGTTCTAGGTGTATAATTATATCACATGAAAAGGATATCAGTTTAGGTGCATTCTTCCTTTCTTTTGTTTTGAGATGATTTCTGTGTCTTTGTATTGATGATCCCAACCTTCTTTTACATAATCTATATACCATAATTTATAATTAATTTTATGTCTTTTTTTAAAAAAAAACCTCACCATTATACATGAGCATGTTTCATGTTGATAAACTTTTGGTAAATATGATTTGTTATGAATTTTATAAAAATATAACATATATTTGTATATATTAGTCTATAAAATTTATGTACAGTTTAAATAATGATGATAATCAGACAATCTGTATATGCAACAAACTTAAATAGAATATTAGCAGGCACTTAGGATACCCTTGTGCCTTTTCCCAGTTGCATCAAGAGTTTTGTATCAGATGCAAACTGTTATATATAGGATGAACAACAGGGTCCTACTGTATAGGACAGGGAACTATATTCAATATCCTGTGATAAACCATAATGGAAAAGAATATGAGAAGAATGTATATGTATATCTGAGTCACTTTGCTGTACAGCAGAAATTAAACACAGCATTGTAAATCAACTATACAATAAAATTTAAAAAAAGAATTTTGTATCAATTATTTCCTTGCTTTTCTTTTTACGTTTATAACCAGTGTATACTTATCACCATATAGATATATTAAGATTTCAGTAAGAGTGCCGCTATTGTGATTATTTAGTTGGGTTTATATTTTAGATGTTGGGAATAGAGCTTTTCTCATACTGAAGATTACTTCCTTGGGATAGATTCAAGAAGTAGAATTACTAGGTCAATGAGTATGACTGTTTTAAAAAGCTTTGGACAAATATTGATCGTCAAAACGCTTACATCAAAAGGCTTACATCCGTTTATATTTCCAAAAAACAATGTATATGAGAATGACCATTTCAGTTCAACAGCCATCAATACTAAGGTTATTAGTTTGAAAGACAAGAATATCTTGTTAAAGTAGTTTCATATAGTTCCTAATGAGGTTGAATTTTTTTTAAAGACCAATTAAATTTTTTTTTGAAGAATACTTTGTATAGAGAAGTGTTTCCATATCACAAGTGTTTAGCTTGAAGTTTTTTTTTTTTTTTTTGGCCTTGCCATGCAGCATGTGGGATCTTAGTTCCCCTGGCCTGGGATTGAACCCATGCCCCCTGCAGTGGAAGCGCAGAGTCTTAACCACTGAGCCACCAGGGAAGTCCCTTGAAGAATTTTTATAAAGAGAACATGGCTTTGTAACTAACACCTAGATCAAAAAACAGAACATTATCTGGAGGTAAAAACAGAACATTAACTGTCCTTGTGCTCACTTTCAGTTTGAAGACCATTTTGTATGTGAAAACCTCTGGAGAAAGAAAATTGACGTTGCTTTGACCAATTTAGTTTTGACAGCCAACAGCAAGTTTTCAAATTATGAAGAATGGAGGATTTTGAAAGATTTATGAGTTTAATACTGTCACTCTCCTCAAAGTAAAGTAATAGATTTATACTTCTGCCTGAAAATCTCTCTTTGGAAACGATTTGATGTCCTTTGGCTATCAAACCAGATAACTTTGCATATACTTAGAGTTTTTATCAAGCCATGATAGTGTATCCTATAGTACAGATACTTAAATTCTAGTGTATATAAATTGGGTTTCCCTCAATGCTCTTTAAGACACAGGTTCAAGGGGCCCAGCTAGGACTTACTGAATCAGCACTTGTATTTTCATGAGCATCTTGGGTGATGCTGAGGCATGCAGACGGCTCCTGAACCACTCTTTGAGGAATGTTGCTCTAGAGGATAAATGTCTCTAATTGAAGAAAGGAGTTCTGAAGCAGTTACCGTCCAAGAAAACCCTTCTACATAGCGTGACCTCAGTTTTCTAAATGTGCAGTCAAGTATGTTTCGCCCTTTCTTCCTTTCTAGCCTTTCCTAGTGTAGACCTAGACACGTGGTATTTAACATAGGAGTGGTGCAGTTTAGGTAACCAGAACAGGAAACATAAAACTCAAAACACACCCCTTGATTGCAACATCTTTGGAACTGACCTGGTAGAATAGGTCTAGCTTTTCAAAGGATCACCCTTAACTTATTTACCTTGGCAATCTTATGGGCATATTATCTGTATAATTGTGGTAGCCAGGTAAAACACTGTAACTTAAGATTTTACGTGACTATACAAGTAGCAATAAAATGGAAACAGACAAACAACGGACTCCCTCCCAGATAGTATTCTATTTAACCTAAGTTCACCTCTTTGGTGCTGCAGCTATGTAATTGGATCGTTTTATAAAAGTCTTGATAATTCACATTGTTAGTCAAAAGAACAGTTCAGAAAATTATTCCTCTGTTTCCTTTCTCTAGACACTGACTAACATTAGAGTTCGTATGCTTTTGGAGAGTCATTTTAGAAAAAGCAGAATGACTATTAAGCAGTAAAATATTAGGTAATAACTCACAGAAAAATTTATATGGGATTTGACTTTGACTTTTTGACCAGGGATTGAACCTGCGCCCCCTGCATTGGAAGCGTGGCATCTTAAGCACTGGTCTGCCAGGGAAGTCCCCTAAATTTTCTTGATTAGAAGTTTTGCTTGTTCTGTTAGACTTGATGGATTAAAGTCTTAGTGATTCTGACCCCTTGGTATTGCTTGAATGCATTTACTTCTCTCCATCTCCACTACCAAGGCTGATCCACTTTCTTTCCCCTCCTGGTCTACATTCAGAGGCTCCTAACGGTTCCCCATTCTATTCGTGTCCCTTTCTAATCAATTCTCCACGTGAACTTCAGAGTGGTCATTTAATAAAATACACTGGATCATGTTATTCTTCAGCCTTCAGAGCCTTTCCTCAGCTAAAAACTCCTCATCATGGCCCACAAGTTTCTGCATCATCTGCTTCTGGCCTCCCTTTCCAACCTCAACTCAATCCCATCTCCCTCCTGCTCATGACACTCGAGTCACATTGCCTCCCTCATCCCCTTGGTTCTTTGATCCATCCATGCCTTCCCCTAACTCAAGGCCTTGGTGCAAGCTCTTTGCTCTGCCTGAAAGTCTCCTCCCACAATTTCAGCTGACTAAAGCCTGCCCCTCTTTTAGATCTGTGCTTAACTGCCACATCCTTATAGAGATCCTCCAAATCTAAATTGCATCTCTCTCATTTTTCTCCTCATTGCATACTCTTTTCTCTCCGTACTTACCACGATCTGTACATATAAATGCATGTGTTTGTTAATATCTGCCTTTCCCACTAGTCTATCTTGAGAGAAAAATTATGCTCATGTTGTTCATTACTATATCCAAGTGCCTACGGGAGCACCTGGCCCTGAATGAATAAAAGTAAAGATTTGTAATTACCCAGTGTATTAGTTATCTACTGCTGTGTAACAGATTAATGCACAAACTTAGATATTAACTTCAAATGGATGGCTGTGGTTCAGAGAAGCTTATGAGTTGTAGTCAAGGTGTCAGCCGAGAGTGTACACATCTGAGGGCCTGGGTGGGGCTGGAGGATCTTTTCTAAGAGGGCTCACTAACTAATTTTTCTGTGGGTTATTAAGGCTGTTGGCAGGAGGCCTCAGTTACCTTCCACAGGGGCTGCTCCGTAGGGCTGTTTGAGTGTTCTCCTAATGTGACAGCTGGCTTCTCCCAGAGAGATGATCCAAGGGAGAAGGAGATTAAGGAGGAGGCCATCTATAACCTAATTTTGGCTATCACACATTGTTACTTTTACTGCATCTTATTTGTTAAAAGCAAGTCAGTAAGTATAGGTCACTCTTAAAGGGAGAGAAAATAGCTCCATCTTGGAAGGGAGGAGTATCAAAGAATTTATGGACGTATTTAAAAACCATCACAGTTCTTCCTCTGGCCACAAATTACTTTTACTGTCTCCACATGCAAAATATACTAAACTCTTCCCCTTACCCCCGAAGAGTCTCATTCACTTAAATTATCAGCTTAAAATCCACGATGTTGGCTTCAAAATCAGGTCCAAGTGTGGAGAGATTCCTTGGGTGTAGTCCCCTTTACTAGCATTCCCCCTGATCTGAAGATGTATAAACTGAAGAGACATGTTATCTACTCCTCCTGCAGCCAACATGCAATGGCGAGATGAGCCTGGTGTAACCACTGTAGACCCCCCTGTTAAGAAAGGGGAACATGCAGTGTGCACAGGAGTGCTTGGTCCATGGCAATTCTGAAATCCAGCTGGACACAGGTTGAAGTTCTTGATTAGGAAGCAACGCATGGAAATAATTATTCATGGCTCTTGGTTCCACCCTCTGCTCTTATTTCCAACCTGTGAGCCATTGGTTTTGTTTGTTTAGTGAAAGGTAGTATGTATCTGCAGCTGAGTAGTTTTGTTTTTTTCCTTTAATAAATTTATTTATTTATTATTTATTTTTGGTTGCATTGGGTCTCTGCTGCTGCACACGGGCCTTCTGTAGTTGCGGTGAGTGGGGGCCACTCTCTGTTGTGATGCGCGGCCTCATCGCCGTGGCTTCTTCTGTTGTGGAGCACGGGTTCTAGGCATATGGACTTAGTAGTTGCGGCGTGCAGGCTCAGTAGTTGTGACACACGGGCCTAGTTGCTCCGCGGCATGCAGGATCCTCCCGAATCAGGGCCTGAACCCGTGTCCCCTGCACCGGGAGGCGGATTCCCAACCACTGTGCCACCCCGGAAGTCCACCTGAGTAGTTTTTTGCAGCTTACTTCCTGCTCGTAGAAGTTTGGGGGTCTAATGGCCTTTTTTTCATTTTTCACTCTCTCTGTCCCTCTCAGTCCAGGCTGGTGGTATCTCTGCCAATGTGATATATGTAGCAACATAACTATTCACAAGGCACAGAAATTTTATGGAGAAAGAGATTAATTCTGTGTGGGCAAGGAGGGACTGGGAAGGCTGCAAGATGAATGAGGCCTAAGGGGCATTTTCAAGAATGAATAAAAATCCATTAGGGAGACCACACAGAGAGGAGCAATCTAAGTATAAGGCAGAGTGTGTGCGGAAGTACAGTGGACACAAAATGTAACATATCTACAGGGACATACACATAACTTGGTATTAGTAGAACATGTGACATGTCAAGACTTTGGGGTTTTTCCTGTAACTCATTATTTCTCAAAATATGGTCTACCAACCTCCTACATTGAAATCATTTGGGCATTTATTAAAACTGCAGCTTTCTGGATGCTGCTCTAGACTTGCAGCATGAAACTCTCTGGAGGAGGGACTCAAGGATCCCTGAGTTTTAAGAGTAGCTGCTCTAGGCCATGGGTCTTAGAAGGTTTTCAGTAGGAGGTGGATTCCATGGCATGATTTGCATTTTTGATAAATTACTCCAGGAGCTGTGTGGAGGGTGGTAAGATGGTCAGAAAGGGAGATCAGTATGGAGGCTTTTGCGATGGTCCAGGTAAGAGATACTGAAGGACTACAGAGATGAAAAAAGGAAAATTGAGAGTTGTAAAGATAACGGAGAGAGCACGAACACGAATATGATACAGTGGGTTTTTTATGTATATGCATATAGATGTGTAAAATTGACAATGCATAAATGTTTCAAGTTTTGTGAGACCACAGCAGGGTCAGAAAATAACACTAGTTGTTGGGGGAATGAGAGATGGGGAAGAGTGGGAGTGATATTTGAACTAGGACTTGAAGTATGAATAGGACTTTACAAAACAAAGAAGGGAACTTAGGTGTAGCAAAGCAGCTTGCATAAAGCAAAGTGAGGACCTGACATGCTTTAGAATAATAGGAAGTTGGGTTAGATTTGAATATAGTTGCTTAAGGAAAAGTGGTGGCACATGAGGCAGAAAAGAGAAGGTAAGGTCACCAGAGAGGGGCTGGCTGCTCACCAGGCTGTTTCTTCCTCTTCCTGAGTGCAGCCATTTCCTTTGCACTTAAATGAAGCCGTGTGGTAGAGTCCTCACAATTGCCAGGTGGTTGGAAGTGATCCGCACCATTCTAGGTCTCCATCTCCTACATGCTAATCTCCATCTCACTGTAGATATGCATGGCAACCTTAGAAGCCACTTGTTGGAGATGGACAAAACCTGGGTTCCTGAATTACCTTTTGGAGCATAGGTGCCCATGGAGAAGGAACATCCATCTTAGATTGAATATAAGTAGGAGATAGACTCCTGTTTGGTTTGAGCCATGGCATATGAATGCCACGCAAAGGAATTTGGAATTTGGTTATCTCACAGGCAAGGAGGAGTCAACAGACATTTCAAATAGGGAATGATGTGATCTGGTTTGTTTTCAAGGGCAAATCACTTTCAGTATGTAGTAAAAAGAAGTCTCAAGGGGTAATGTGAGAGTCTTCCACAAACGTTCAAATGTTGTCTTGTGTGTATACATTACTGTATTTAAAATAAATAACCGACAAGGCCCTACTGTATAGCATAGGGAATACATCTCAGTATTCTGTAATAACCTAAATGGGAAAAGAATTTGGAAAAGAATTAATATACTTGTATGGGTATAACTGAGTCACTTTGCTGTACACTTGTAACTTACACATCACTGTTAATCAACTATACTCCAATATAAAATAAAATGAAAAAAAAAGCTGTCTTGTGAATGGGGAGATTAGCTCCGCTAGGGGTAGGGTGCAGACCAGACACTGAATGCATAAGTGAAAGTTGCAGGGGGAACAAGTACCACTCAAACTAGAAGGAAGAAATTTCTAAGAGAGTTGCTGCTACAAGGGTTTCCTCAGTGAGCTTCCTCTTTCTGAAGAGCTATCCCGTGGGAAGCTGGGGGACTTCCTGTTCAATTTTTTGGTGGAAGACTGAAATAGTATACCTCTAAGGTGTTTTTCAGTTTTGGGGATCCCAAGACCTGAAAATAAAATGAGACTTGGGATCAGATGGCCAACTCACCAACTGAACCCACACTTGTTAATGGTGTGACTTGGGGCAAGTCACTTAGCCTTTCTGGAACTTGATTTCCTCATCAGTAAAGTGGGGACAATAATAGAATCTACCTAACAGGGCTGTAGTGGGGGTTAAATAGTTAATAATGCCTGGTATATAATAAGCACTTAATAAATATTAGCTGTTATTGCTATAGTCCTTAAGGATGTGTCCTCCCTACCCCACACAGTGTAATTCATCTCTTCATTATATATATCACTACACATATTTTCACATTAGTTATCTAAACATAGACTTTGAATTCTTTTGTTTCATTTTGTGTGTTCAGCCGCAGTCACCCTTTCCATGTATATAAGTTTGAACCTGCAACCAAAATTAGCAGCTACAAAATTTGCATTACCTCCCTATCTACTTATTAATACTACTTTCTGTTTCCTTAGGGTCATCTCCAGCAACTTGTTAAACAGGCTCAGCTATCACATGATTATGAGAATGAGCACAGAGGTTTCAAACATTTAACCACACACCCACACACACCCACACATACATACACAATTCTCATGAAAAATAGCCTATAAATTAACTTTAATAAAAAAACAGACAGCAGTTAATTTTCTTACTAACTTTGCATCTTTTTCCTGAAACCTGTCTTTCTTTTAGTTTCTGAGAATATGGCCCACGTTAATTTGCACAACTGTATGAAATATTATTAGAGAGTTTTAGAGAAAACAACTAGATTATAATATACTAGTTTTTTGATTCCCAGGAATATAGCTCTTGACCATAAAAAAAGGTGATTAACATGATATCTATTACTTCCTATTTTTTGTGATCTGGCTGGCTGCCTTGGCTTTAAGGAGAAGACTGGACTTGACCTTACATTGCTGGGAAAGTTTATTAACTTCGCCTTAATTAAACCAGTGCCCTATAGTAGGAGCAAGGTTATCACTGCCCCTTTGTTACTTTTGGCAATCCTCCCATTTCTCTTTTGTGATAAATTACCCACCCTTTGGCCTCTGATTATCCACCAGGGAAACAGGTTATTGCTGTGTAGAACAGAGGGGGAAGTATATTATCGTTTAATTTTCAACTGCAAGGGTTGGCGTATTGTATCAGGAACAAATAAATCGGAACAGTTACTTATCTAATGTTTAAGCAATTCTGGGCTTCTTTTATTAGGACTTTAAGGAAGGCTGTTTGCAAAGGCTGATATTCTGCTCTTGCTGGCAGATATCCAGGTTGTGAGGCCATGACTTGGGTCTCCAGCCCCAGAAACGAAGACGGTATCTTTTCTTCCAAGGAGTGAGACATTTGCTAGAGTGGTGCTCACAGAATAAGAAGGTAGCCTGTACAAGTATTGCAAATGTGTTTTAGAGGAGATTCCTTCATTTAAAGCAGGGCAGGGCTTCCCTGGTGGTGCGGTGGTTAAGAATCTGCCTGCCAATGCAGGGGACACGGGTTCAAGCCCTGGTCTGGGAAGATCCCACATGCCGTGGAGCAACTAAGCCCAACTAAGCATAACTAAGTTGTGCACCACAACTACTGAGCCTGCGCTCTAGAGCCTGCAAGCCGCAACTACTGAACCCGCATGCCACAGCTACTGAAACCTGTGCGCCTACAGCCCGTGGTCCACAACAAGAGAAGCCACCGCAGAGAAGCCTGTGCACCTCAATGAAGAGAAGCCACTGCATTGAGAAGCCTGTGCACCTCAACGAAGAGCAGCCCCTGCTCGCTGCAACTAGAGAAAGCCCGCGCACAGCAACGAAGACCCAACACAGCCAAAAAAAAAAAAAAATAAATAAATAAATAAATAAAGCAGGGCATTTACACGCCAAATTGTCAACAGTGAATATTTCTTTGGAGAAGGATTTGGTGAATGGTCAACTTCCACTTTTAACTTTACATATACTCACATTGTCTGATTTTTTAAAAAAATTGTTGATGCAAATTACATTTTTAAGAAAATGATGACAAAAACTAGTGGCTCTCAAAATTTTAAATGTTTTTAATTTTGGAGAGACGCTCTGACTCTGTATACTGTCGTTGCTAAAAATAAAAAGGTTGTCAGTTTTTGCACGTATTTCAGAAATGACCCTGTCACCGGGGTTATAGTTTAGAATGAGGCTTGATTGCGTAGAGAAAAGGAGAGTAAATATGACTTAGAGAGGAAGGTAGAAAATGAGATAATGTGTACAAACCAGAATTCTTGAAGTGCTGACTCTAAGAAATTGGCTTTGTTGGAGAGGAAGGTGAGCCTCTCAAAATGAGTACGTTAATTTGCTAGGGTTGCCACAGACTGTGGCTTAAACAACAGAAATTTATTTTCTCATAGTTCTGGAGGCTGGACGTCTAAGGTGTAGGTGCCAGCAGGCTCAGTTCCTGGTGAGGGCCCTCTTCCTGCCTTGTGGACGGCTGCCTTCTTTCTCACATTGTCCATATGTGGTCTTTCCTCTGTGGGTGCACATCCCTGGTGTGTTCTAATCTCTTCTTATAAGTTCACCAATCACGTTGGATAAAGGCATGCCTTAATGGCCTCACTTTAACCTAATTACCTCTTTAAAGGTCTTATCTACCTCTTTAAATTTACATTCTGAGGTTCAGGCTTCAACATATGAATTTAGGGGGGGAGGACACAATTCATTCCATAACAATGGATAAATTCTCCCAGAGCTTGTTGTTATTCTTACAGATTTCAGTGAGAATGAGTTGGGAATGAAAATGACTGTAACTGTTCAAACGAATTGTAGTTTACTGAAGAACAATGGATAATCCCTAACCCATTGTGCAAAATAAAATTAAAACTGAAAATTAAATTGAGATGTAAACAAAGTTAGTCTACACATTCTACATACAATGGGATAATATTTAATGTATGAAGAACAATCAAGAAATGGCTCATTTACAGGGGAGGGAAATTATCTTGTTAAGAAAGCTGGTATTTCTGATATTTGTATGGTTTATTTTGAAAACTTGCTACCATTATAGTCAAGGGACTTATGTTTATTATTTTTTAAAGAAAAGCAGACATGAAAAGAAACTATAAACATTAAACACACTGAAGCTTTAATAGAAGACGTTATTCAGTAATAAAGAAAATATTCAGCTGGTATCCAATTCGAAATCCTTTTAAATCCTAATCAAAGTATTTTAATGAGTGTATATTTAAGCAAATGTTTATTTGACTATACGAAGAATTGAAAAGTGATAGCACCACAAATTATAATAGAAAATAAGAAACTTTTCACAATTTTCTAACTTTGAGTATTCCAGGAGGTTTTTAGATTCTTCGGTGTTTGGAATGCTGAATGTCAAATTATTTCTAGAAGGATCTTTTTTTTTGCACTTGCTGTCAGCCTCCCAATTTGACATGTACCATGCATTGCTCATGTTGTTGCATTTTTTCTATGTTTAAATATTGTCTCCACCAATAAGACAGTAAGCATCTTGAGAAGAACTGTGACTAATTCATGGTTTTTGCTCCAAAGCCTGGCATATAGTAGGTAGCTAGTGACGTATTTTACTTATCAAGGTCAAGTAGTATAGAAATGTTCTCATACATTTGACTCTATTTTGTAAAACTGTGAAAATGTAAACTGAATTATGATAAAAATTATCAGGTGATTGCATGGTTGAACCTTTAGCTCTTAGGTCAGTTGTCCAAATAATTATCTCAGATCCCCAAATACTTTAACCTGAAATGCCTAGAAAATGGAGGTTAAAAGGTTGTTTTAATTTCTTTTCTCAAATTTCCTGTGTTAGGTATAGCATAGTGGTGAAAATACGAACTTCTGGGTTCACAATCCCAGCCTTGCCACTTACTAGCCATGTGACAATGGGCAAGTTACTGTATCTGTGCTGAGTTTCTTATCTGTACAATGGGATAATATTAATACCTACCTCTTAGGGTTTTTCTGAAGATTAAGTGAACTAACAGTGTAAAGCTCTTAGAAGAGTGCCTAATGCATCCTAAGTTCTGTAAGTGTTTGCTTTTTTAGATGTCATTATTAGTTCCCTGAAATAGATGTAGACACTTTCCTGAATCCCAACCCAACTAATGTATTTGTCTCCCACACTTGTGATGTTACTCAATTAAACAAGCAAAATAAAATTATGTCATTGATGAATGCATTCCACAAGTAAAGTAAATTTTAACCTGGGACATTAAAATGCATGCTTCCCAGGCCAATTCTGAGAGAGTTTACCAGCATAGCAACAACGGCATCCATTCATTCAGAAACTGTGGCTCCCTCGGTCTTTTACAGTGAGTACTATGTGCTATGAATGCTCAAAAAATGAGCAGATTAAAGTGAAGTCCAGACAGGATTGATCAGAGTTCCCTTGTAAGGAATCATGTCAGAAATTTGATTAGGGCACAGAATGAGCTTTTTTTCAGGTGTGGCTTCCATGCTGTGGATCACTTAACAGAAAGGATGGAAGACTCGGCAGGACATCAGGAACCCTCACTTGGCAACCTTTCTAGGGCCAACAGGGCAATGTCCAGCAATTAAGGAGTACATTCTCACCAATAGGTCTATGGAATCATAAGGAAGTTGTGTGCATGGGTCTGGACTTACAGTAACTGAGAGATACTGGAAGCCTGTGGGAGGTTTCCTCCTCCAGCAACTAGGATACCTTTCTTTGGTTACAGTCCTGAAGTTAACCACTGGGATTTTATAAGAGGTCCTAACACTAACTGGCTGTATAGCTTTGGGCTTGTCACTCAACCTCTTTGGACCTCCATTCCCTCATGGGTAAGTGAGGGGATAGGGCAAGGTGTTCTTTAAATTCTCTTCCTAATCCAATGTTCTATGATTCTGCAATGGAAATAGAAGCATAGTCAATAAGGATCTATTTCACTAACTCACCAACACCTCTTCATAAAAGCAAAATCAGAGTTTGGGCAATGATATAGTTAATTCATATTTTTAAAAAATCCTGTTCTGTGATTATACAGTGAACTAAAGAACTGGGAGTGAACTAATTTAGACTTCTAATTCAATGGTTTTGGGTTTTTTAGCATTTGATTTTTAGGAGAAAGAAGCAAATCCAGAGAAAACAATTTATTATAAAAACCAATATCCCAAAATCCATTGTCAGAGCCTAGCAAGTTCTTGCTCCTATAATTTTCACGTTGTTAATATGCTACAGTTATAGTTGATGCTCAGTAACATGTCCCTAAAATATCCAAGGCAGACTCAATTACTTAAACTAAGCTATACTTAGAAGTAAAATGTCCCAATATATTGTATAACCTTGCAGGTATATTCTAGAAAGCATTTTGGTCATAGCAACAAATCAAATGCATTTCCTGTAAAACCTTAATGAGAAAATTCAATTTTCCAGATCAGATTTTGATGAGCAGTGTTTCATGGTACTTTCACTAATAATCTGTGTGCATTTATGCAAGTCACTTCACTTCTGTTATCCTCATTTTCTCAGACAAACAGGGTAAGAGACAATGTCTAAGATGCTTTTTTATCTGTTAAATTCTACTTTCTATTCTATCTCTATAAATTCTAATTCTATTCTATCTCTAAAATTGAATTCAAGTCCTCTACCAATTCTTTCTTCTTTTTGTAAGGTCCTTCCAGTCATTTTTATTCTGATTCTTCCCCAAAAAACTCCCTCTGCCCTGTGTAGTCTCTCTATTACCAGCAGAAACTATTATATGCTTTCATGGACAGTGACTGGGAAAAGAAATGTTGACTTCTCCTTTTCTGCTTGCAGAAATGTATCTTGAATGGTTTTATCACCCCCATGAGCCCCCATGAGGTGCAGATGGCTAAAACTTGAGTTAGTTTCCTGATGCAAGGCTGACACTTTCCATCAGTTTAATCAATCATATACCTAGCAAATATATGACAGACGAGGGATAGCACTTGGCCCTAAGAAATGTATATTCTCTACTTGAAAAGTTGGTGCTTATATATCTGGAATATTCAGAGAATTCTTAAATGCCAAACTGTATAGCCCTAACTGTAATTGCATTAGAAGTGCATGGAAGGGAGATTTGGGTTTGGAGTAGTCAGCAGAATCTGACTTGCAGAGCATATTTAAGGAAGAATAATATGTATGAATCTTTAATGCCTTAACTCAATCAACAAAGATTTATTTAGTGGCTACAGTGCATTGAACTCCTCTAAGTGCTGGGAATACAGCAGTGGGCAAAATGGGAAGAAACTTTGCCCACACAGAGCTTTCATTCTAATAGAGGTGTGTAAGAAAAAATAAATAAGTAAAATGTATATTATATCAAATGATGATAAGAACTGTGGAATTAAAAGGATATTTCAGTTAGTAAAGTAGGAATAGAGAATGATCTAAGTAGTGTTATAATCTGACCATATCAAGCTAACACTCTCACTTTATAAATGAAGAAACTAAGGCTCAGAGGGGTTAAGTAACATAGCTAAGGTCACCCAGTTTATTATCAAGAAAGGAATAAAATCCAGGCTCACCAGTTCCTACATAATGTTCTTTCCAATCACGCATGCCCGTTCTAAATGGTCAAGTCACACAGTTTAAGATGTGGGAGTGAGCAGAGCTTGTGCTCACACTGCTTGTGAGCAGTCCTTGTGTAGGACTTGAAGGGGCAGCCACTTTGTGCTGGGGGGAAGTGGAAGATATGATTAGTTGGGAAGATAATGCCAAATCTGGAAAGCCAGACAGGGAATTTTTTTTTTCGGGGGGTTGTTGCCCATCTTTTATTTTTTCAAACATTATCAACGTCATTTCATAAAAGAAAGGACATCCTATCCCCGATAAACTTAGAAGCACGTATTGCAGAATAAGCAAGTTTGCCCTAAAACAAGACCATTAGCTATTTCCATGGACCATCCTTGATTTCTCCATCATGCTGCTGAGTAGTGAAAAGTCGGTGTTCAAGAACACCTCAGATGATGGTGTGCTATCAATAGCTTCTATGAAAGCAGGAATCTGGCATCCTCAGTGGCCATATGGCAGACCGGAAAGTTTGATTTGATGTGGGGATAAGAAGGAAAAGAATATAATGACCCTTAGAAAAGTTTGACAATATTTCGTTGATTATTAATTCATCAGATTAAAAAAATGCTTCTCTATGTGAGTTCCCTCTCCTCCTCTTCCTTCTTTCCCTCATACTTTCCTGAAAAATAATTCCTTTGCCTATTGCTATTCACCATCAGGTAGAGCAGTTGTGTGTTCTGAGAATATCAAAGATACGATGCTATAGTGTATCTCAAAACTAGAAAGAAGGTATTGGGTAAAAATAAATATTTTATTGCAGCTCCACTTTTAGATATTAAACTGCTGGTGAAATGAGTGTAGAATGAGAACTAAATCTAGACATTAGATTTAGATAAAATGAGCAAGTTGAATCAGATGTAAATTAAGAGATGCTGTTGCTCATACTTTCATCATAAATTGGGAGCTAAGTACTTAAGTTCCTTCAGGAGCTAATACATAAATTATAAACCAGATCATACATTTCCTTAAGTGCAGCAGTCATGGTTGCTGATTCATTTTCACTTCAAGTTTCCAATAATTAAGAGAGAAAGAAAGAGAGAGAGAAACCACCAACAGAATGTACAAATGAGAATTTATTTGCAGATCTGAAGATGCCATAACAGCAGTGTAGGTGCAGAAATAGTTTTAGTTTTTACTTTTCTTTGAGAAAGAATAGGAGCTTCAAGTAGGGAGATAATACATGCATTAAAATACTTACCACAATTTCAACAATCAGAAAATTATCAAATAGGGCAAATAAACCTTATGGCTGTAGCAGCTGATAGCATATTAGATATGGGTGCTTACTTTGGCCTAAATCTGAATTTTGGATATGATGGGTATTTTGGAAAGGCCCTAGGAGCTTTTGTGTAAGGTTATAACCAGAGAATATGAGCCTTTATTATATGAGGGTCATGGAATACATTCGAGAATCTAGCTAGGCATTTTGGGGGCCAAGCAAATTTTTAGGAAATGCTCTAAGCCCATGGCTTTCTAAATCCAAGCAAATTTCCAATGCAATACAAAGGCTACTTAGATTTTTATGTCCTATGATTAGGGTAGGGGTGGAGATATTAGCTCTAATACTCACTTATAGGTCACTGACTCTTGCAATTTTCCCACCAGAAGACCAGTATTACTTGTGTAATTAATGCAATGTAACTGTTACCAAAGTGGGTCCCTCCTACACATTCACTGTATTTCAGGCTTCTGGCCATCTTGGGGTAATGATTCATAAAACAAAAAGGCTCTAAGCTACATGAGCTGCTTGTATATTTTGGAGATTAATCCTTTGTCAGTTGCTTCATTTGCAAATATTTTCTCCCATTCTGAGGGTAGTCTTTTCATCTTGTTTATGGTCTCCTTTGCTGTGCAAAAGCTTTTAAGTTTCATTAGGTCCCATTTGTTTATTTTTGTTTTTATTTCCATTTCTCTAGGAGGTGGGTCAAATAGGATGTTGCTGTGATTTATGTCATAGAGTGTTCTTCCTATGATTTCCTCTAAGAGTTTTATAGTGTCTGGCCTTACATTTAGATCTTTAATCCATTTTGAGTTTATTTTTGTGTATGGTGTTAGGGAGTGTTCTAAATTCATTCTTTTACATGTTGCTGTCCAGTTTTCCCAGCACCACTTATTGAAGAGGCTGTCTTTTCTCCATTGTATATTCTTGCCTCCTTTATTAAAGATAAGGTGACCATATGTGTGTGGATTTATCTCTGGGCTTTCTATCCTGTTCCATTGATCTATATTTGTGTTTTTGTGCCAGTACCATACTGTCTTGATTACTATAGCTTTGTAGTATAGTCTGAAGTCAGGGAGCCTGATTCCTCCAGCTCCATTTTTCTTTCTCAAGATTGCTTTGGCTATGCAGGGTCTTTTGTGTTTCACAGATTGCCAACAAACACATGAAAGGATGCTCAACGTCACTAATCATTAGAGCAATGCAAATCATAACTACAATGAGGTATCACCTCACACCAGTCAGAATGGCCATCATCAAAAAATCTACAAACAATAAATGCTGGAGAGGGTGTGGAGAAAAGGGAACCCTTTTGCACTGTTGGAGGGAATGTAAATTGATACAGCCACTATGGAGAGCAGTATGGAGCTTCCTTAAAAAACTAAAAATAGAACTACCGTACGACCCAGCAATCCCACTACTGGGCATATACCCTGAGAAAACCATAATTCAAAAAGAGTCATGTAGCACAATGTTCATTGCAGCTGTATTTACAATAGCCAGGACATGAAAGCAACCTACGTGTTCATCGACAGATGAATGGATAAAGATGTGGCACATATATACAATGGAATGTTACTCAGCCAAAGAAAGAAACGAAGTTGAGTTATTTGTAGCGAGGTGGGTAGACCTAGAGCCTGTCATACAGAGTGAAGTAAGTCAGAAAGAGAAAAAAAAATACCATATGCTAACACATATATATGGAATCTAAAAAAAAAAAAAAGGTTCTCATGAACCTAGGGGCAGGACAGGAATAAAGATGCAGATGTAAAGAATGGACTTGAGGACACGGGGATTGGGAAGGGTAAACTGGGATGAAGTGAGAGAGTGGCATGGACATATATACACTACCAAATGTAAAATAGTTAGGTAGTGGGAAGCAGCTGCATAGCACAGGGAGATCAGCTCGGTGCTTTGTGACCACCTAGAGGGGTGGGATAGTGAGGATGGGAGGGAGATGCAAGAGGGAGGGACATGGGGATATATGTATACGTATAGCTGATTCACTTTGTTATACAGCAGAAACTAACAGCAATGTAAAGCAATTATACTCCAATAAAGATGTTAAAAAAAAAAAGCTCTAAGCCATGAGAAAAATGTTTGTCACTGAATGTAAGCCTGCTGTTGGAGGTCGGAGGAGGAGTTACCTTCAGGTCTTCATCCATAATACACAGAATATGCACAGTAAGGTGTAGGCACTCGGTCACAAGTACAGAAACTTTGAGGCACAAGGAAGATGGTCATTACCTATTTTACTTCCTTTCAGTTTTCATGCCAAGTGTTTATGTCTGAGATAATTGAATATATATGGGAGGAAAAGTTTAGATACCTTAAAAACCCTTTCAGGGATCTATATAATGCTACATAGCTCTCCTGCTGGCTTATAATGATGGTTCTGAGTGGTCAAGAAATTATTTCAATCCATTTACTCTGTTCAGTAAGGTAAGTAAGAAGATAATGTTCGGGACTTCCTTGTTGGCACAGTGGGAAGATCCCATGTGCCACGGAGCAACTAGGCCCGTGTGTCACAACTACTGAGCCTGCATGCCACAACTACTGAAGCCCATGTGCCTAGAGCCTGTGCTCCTCAACAAGAGAAGCTACTGCGATGAGAAGCCTGTGCACCACAATGAAGAGTAGCCACTGCTCACCGCAAGTAAAGAAAGCCTGCGTGCAGCAGTGAAGACCCAAAGCAGCCAAAAATAAATAAATAAATAATAAAAAAAATTATAAAGAAAAAGAAGATAATATTCAACTAGCTTTCTGTCAAAATGGTTAAGACGAAAGAATTGTGTCTTCCAAGAGGTAAACTTAGGTTATGTAGAAAATTCATTTGTATTAAGGGCTTCATTCCAAGATGAGGGGAGAAAATTGGTATACTTATGGGGCATGTATACTATATACTCAGCCAAGTGACAGATACAAGTGGTGGTGAAGGCTCTAGTAGGTGTCTCAGGACATGAAAGCTGTCACCAGGGTCTTGAAGATCTGTCCTGTGTCTGCCAGCATGTGAGATGTGAGGCAAATGGAATTCTGTGCTCCTGTAGAGCTGGTAAGGGCAGGAAGGACAGGAAGGGCTTCATGCTTGGTAGGGCAAGTTGGAAATCTGAACACATTTTCCTAATAGTCTTTAGGTTCTTCAATAGGAAAAGATTTGCTTTTCTATAGATAGAATTGCATGAACGGTGATGAGTTGCCAAGACTGGCTCACATTAGTCTTTGTGTTCTACAATATACCTGAGGTACTGAGTTCTAGAACTCCCACTTAGAAGCTTTTGGAAACAATTTCCTATGATGGAGTTCCCAAAACAATTGATTCAAACCATTTATACTCTAGGGGTCTTGAGAAATGTGGAATTTGGATGGTCAGGAGTAGACAGGGACAACCCAAATTGCTGAACTTATAAGGACAGAGAAAATAGGGTGGGGGAGGGAAGGAGAGTAGGCATTCTAGGCAGGGAAACAGCAAGGCAGAATGCACAGAGCAGTGGTTCCCAACCTTGACTGCACATTTGAATCACCTGGGAGGCTTAAAAAAATTACTGATGACTAAGGTTCTCTCCAGGGATCAGCCTTAGCATCAGTATTTTAAGAACTTTTGAGGTGACAATGGACCACATAGGTTGAGAATCACTGACTTAGTATCTGGAATGAATCTTATGTGTTTGGAGGACATGAGATCATTTTGCAGAGAAGTCCCCCTTCCCCTTGTGAAGCAGCCCATGGATAGGCAGGAAGTGTCTCAAAGGACTCTGAAAACTGTTCTCATCTGAAGGATGAATAGAAGGCCACTAGTTTTTTTTTAGCAGTAATAAAACAAGAATAATGTAGTGTTTTGTGGCATTTATTATGTAGGCAGGGCTTTGTAGATTATTAAATATAGAGATATGGCTACTAGTGAAGAGGCTACTGCTATAACTGAGGCATGAGATCGTAAGGCCTTGGGTAGGAGCTGTGGGAACAGAAACAAGGGCACAGGATGGAAGAAACTTTGAAAAGCTGAAACACTAGCTTGTGTATCTTGAGTACAGTTGGTACTTAAAACTTGTAGAGTAAATGAGTGGAAGGAGCTAAGGAGAAAAAATCATCAAAGAGGACTTCGAAATATGAGGACCAGGAGAATAACACTACCATGACAAGGAATGGGGGCAGGCAGGAGGGAGGAGTTGCTTTAGGTGGAAAGACAGATTCCATTTTGGATATGTTACATTTGGGGGAACAGTAATAATGACAACAGCTAACAGTGCCTACTCTGCCTGCAGGATGGAACCCATGCTTACTTCTCTAGCCCCTCCCGAATTCAGGGTCTCCGGTCATGGTCACTCCTAGTTCTAGGGTTTTCCCACAAGCCTTCCCCTAACTTTGCTTGGGGTCTAGTTCCTACCCTTCTTTGACCCCACCCTACTCATACTTGATGTCTCCTTAATGCACGATTTTCTTGCCATGCTGCCACCAAAATTCATTTCCCTGTGACATCGTTTGGCATCTTGTCTCTAGACGTTTCCTTAATAGCACATATCTTGTACAGCTCACTCCCCCACTAGAACCTCCATACAGGCAGAGACCTTGTTTATTTTGTTTACCGCTGCACTTCCAGGGGCCAGCACTGTGCCCATCACATGCCAGGTGCTTGAAGACCTGAATGAATATGTGCTAAGTATTTTTCATGCAGTGTCTCTTTTCACCTTCACCACAGACCTATGAGGTACATATTATTATTAATCCCATTTTACAGACAAGGCAAGAGAACCTATCCAGAGTTACATAGCTGGTATGTAGCAGGGCTGGACCATGAATTCTGCTTTCTCCGGTGCCAAAGCTGTGCTTTTTAACCTCTAAGCTATTCTCCCTCAGCCAGATGATTAAATATATAACAGCTTGGGAACACAAGCACAACTGTAAGAAGACAGAAAGGAGGAGATGCAAAAGAGAGAAAGAGGAAGTTTTAGGGAATTGGAGATATTTGAATATGAAGGGATCTTAAAGTTCATGGAGCCTTCAGGGCACAGGTGAAGCAAATTGGTCCAGGAGGTTAAATGTCTGTACCAAGGTCACACAATTGGTTATAGTTTGGGAGTGTGCTAGGTCCCAGGCTCCCTGCTTCTGATTCTGTGCCCTCTCTATAGGCAGAGCAGGTGCGAGCAAGTTGTTTGGGACAAAGGAGTAGACAAGTTGCTTTGACTCCAAACTCAGTTTGAAGATAGAGAGAAAAGAAACTAGGAAGTAACTGCAATGAGTATTGCGGGTAAATGAAGTACTTTATGGACTCTGGTATGGCTCTGATTACACCATAACTGTCTTCTGTTGTAGCAACAGAATTAGCTTGCCTTTGATGTTGGTTCCTTAGATTCCTTTCATTTTGGTTCATTTCATCACTTTGTCAGGATGATTGGTAAGGAGGTAATAGCTATGCCCTTGCTTCCTGAAAAGATATGGGGCTTTTCTGATACTTTGGGCTGTTGTTGCCAAAATGTAGTCCCTATTCCACTCCAAACTGCCCCACCAATTTTGCCAATGAGAAATTAAAATAGAGGTGACTCATCACTTTTGGGTAAGAAAGTGGGGTAGCTAAGAAGTAATAAAGAGGAAAAAGGGAGGTAAGTATGTTAACTTGTTACCAGAATTAAATTTGGGTTATATGTCCTATATTATATAGGCCCAGGGTGACATAAACCTGTCGATGTGACATAAGTTTATAAATTTCTTATTCTCAAGAGCTCCTGAGTGAGTCTGAGCTTCAGACTTTCCCTAGGGTCAGATGAATACCTCCAGAACTCTTATATCTAATTTTAGACTTCTAAAACCGGGCAGGAATTACCTTCACTTTGGGAAGAAGAGAGAGATGCTTCCTTTTCTGGGACCTCCTCCTTAGGGTATCTGGTACATTGCCACATCACTGCTTACATCACTGCCAGGCCCAGGTCGAAGGGAGGACCAGAAATCCGAAGTCCGTGGCTCAGTGCCCTGAGCGGCACTTTATTTATATCAGTACAAATGATGTAGACTGCTTTTACTTTATTTCTCATCAAGGTTATTCTCTATGTCCAGAACTTGGCTACCCAGGCTGGCATTTCCCTAACGTAACGTGTGCCGCCATTTTCCCTGAGGTGTTGCCTCCCCATCCGCTTTCACGGTGTTGATGTGAGAGAACAGATGGTTAAGAGTCAGATGGTGCCACTGTATTATTATTATTATGTGTGTTTGATGGAAACTGAAGTCTAAATTAGTATAATTTCCCTGAAGTTACGACTAGTGAGAAATTCTCTTACAGTCTGGCCTTTGTAACATTTCTCTAACAAAGCCAGGAATTTATCTGACATCTGTTTTCTATGGAACTCAAAGTGATTAACATGTGATCTGATTATTTTCGTAAGTCCCTGGATGTAGCAGGCGACAGGGCATATCTGCCTAATAGAAATGTTGGACCATAAGAATTGAGGTGAAAGGTTCCCTCCAGATCATTTCTTTCTTTCTGGTGGAAACTTGAGATTTCTTGCCTTTCATTCAGGTTTCCCGGTGGCCTTGACTTCACAGGGCAAGGTGTGTTTGTGCTTTAGCTCAGTCTCCTAAAGATAAACTTTCCCCCAGAGGATTGTAGTTCTCCATAATACTATAATGAAAGTGGAACAGGAATGCATTTCTCAAGGTCTACACTTATTCTACTTGCTCACAGAGTGAAATAAAATCAGGAACTGGAGTCAAAGCTTCTAGAATTTCTTACCTTAAAAGCAGCTGAGGGCTTCCCTGCTGGTGCAGTGGTTAAGAATCCGCCTGCCAATGCAGGGCACACGGGTTCGAGCCCTGGTCCAGGAAGATCCCACATGCCGCGGAGCAACCAAGCCCGTGTGCCACAACTACTGAGCCTGAGCTCTAGAGCCTGCGAGCCACAACTACTGAGCCCACGTGCCACAACTACTGAAGCCCGCGCGCCTAGAGCCCGTGCTCTGCGACAAGAGAAGCCACCGCAATAAGCCCGCGCACTGCAGTGAAGAGCAGCCCCCTCTCGCCGCAACTAGAGAAAGCCCACGCGCAGCAACACAGACCAAACGCAGCCAAAAAAAACCCCCAGCAGCTGAAAGGCAGAATGAATGTGAGTGAGGCTTATAATTAGGGCAAGCATATGATTTATCTTGTAAAACACGACCCTCTGAGAGTGAAAAAGGGTACTATAACCCTACAACAGGCTTAAAGTGGGACCGTCCTGGGTAAACCAGGGTCGTGTGGTCACTCTGCTTTATACTGGTGGGAGCAGTAGGGTGTTAACTCCCAGAGCTGAGTGCCTGGCACATTGCATTCATTAAGCTGATGTATAATAAAGTCCCATTGTAGGTGCTGTTGAGAGAAACAGATGTATAATAGGTATACCTCTCCTGCCCTCAAGGAGTTGTGAAAGAGACAGCTGGTACTAAAAGTTAAAATAATCTGGTATAGGGCTTCCCTGGTGGCGCAGTGGTTGGGAGTCCGCCTGCAGATGCAGGGGACACGGGTTCGTGCCCTGGTCCGGGAAGATGCCACATGCCGCGGAGCAGCTGGGCCCGTGAGCCATGGCCGCGGAGGCTGTGCTCCGCAACGGGAGAGGCCACAGCAGTGAGAGGCCCGCTTACTGCAAAAAATAATAATAATAATAATAATCTGGTATATTCTTATTTATTTCGCTCTGTTCTCACTATTTTCAGCACTTCCTTATTTGAAAGGAAATGCTATAATAATGTTGTTAACTTGATTTAGTGAGATATAGTTTACAGAAATTCAGTTCTCTTTATAAAATGCTTTTATTTCCCAGTTGAATATACAAATGTTTTCAACTATATTCTTCTTATGGATCATAACAATACTAGGTCTGATAGACATATTTTAATAATAAAATAAATTATATTTTTACAAAATTGTCTCCATTTAATGTAAGTAAGCATATTACATTGTGTAGTGCTTTCAAGTTAACAAATTAAATAACATAAACATGCTCTCAAGTATCCACCAGGCACATAGGGGCTACTCAGAAAATACTTGAATAGTTTTCCTATATTTATTTATTTTGTTCAAGGAATCATTCATTCAAATGAAATCTTATGCAGGATTAACAAACAAAAATTATTATAGTAGAGTTTTTTATGACTAAAAGGAAGACATGGTCTTGAGTCCATACCTCCATTTTTTATAACCCCTATCTGTTGGAGCAGATATGAAAACTATTCATCAAAGATATGGAAAAGGTCACTTGTTGTGCAATATGGCCAGGATAGGCACTCACATCTCCTGGCTCCAGGGCAGAGGCTTTTCTGTTACAGCCAGAGCTAGATTAAGGGGAGTGAGAGGTAAGTTAGCCAGACAGCTCTGGAGCAATCCAATTGATCAGGACATTACTGGACAAGTAACATAGATGGAAGATCTGAACATAGATCTGAACATATGTACCAGAATTCTTCCTGGAAGACTATCAAATTTAGTTGGAAGAAGAAGGTAGGGAGATGATATCTATTTCGGTAAGTCACGAGCATGGGAGCTGAGGTCCCACCAAATAGTATGTTTGAAAAACTGGCAAATAAATAGTCCTGGAACTGCTTTCAAGGGAGATGGATCAAGTTTTTTGTGTCATTGGTTTGAGTTTGCAGATTTGGGGCCAGACTTACTAATTGGAGAATTGAGGAGAGAGCTTTCTTTCAAACAAATGTTGAATAATTGTTTAAAGGATCTTAGTTTTGAAAGGATGCTAAATAATTAACCACCCAGGACCTAAAAGTCTGGGTCCAATCCAGATCACTGAACTCTGATTATCTCATCTGTGAGTCAGAAATTGAAACTCTTTCCCTTAGAAACAGATATATGTTAGATTGTGAAATTGTAATCATATAAACTGAGAGAGTGCAAGGTTTTTTCTAATATTGCCCTCACTGAAAGAAGGTAAAAATATATCAACCTGATAATAACTTTTAAAGAATTGGCTCAAAATTTTGGGCCACTTAAATAAGTTTAAAATTGGCTTCTGACTGCAAAAATCAATCAATCAATATTATTGAATGCTTCTCATGCTATTATAGTAATATTTTCCAAACATTTTTGATTACAGCATGCTTTAAGAAATACATTAGATATCACAACCAAGTATATAATTGACCAAAAAAACCATTTTTGAAATGTTTGAAAAGTTTATGAAGTGACCCTTACCTTTACTATGTATGTCACTTTTATGTTTTTTATTCTATTCTATTTTGTTTAAAAAGTTCTGGTCATGACCCACTAAAATGACTTCATGACTCTCTAATGGATCATTACATAAAATTTGAGAAACAATGCTATAAACAATATGAGAGGAATCAAAGGTAAAGTTCCTGAAAAAGAGGGACTTGTGGTCTACTTGGGGAGAGAAAACTAACTTAACAAACCTTTGAGTGTATTTTAAGACTATGATTAATTAGTCGCTAAATTGCATGATGCAGTTTAAGAATGATGGATGTTCAGCTTTTATTGGTGTGTTTTCTGTATCGAAATACACATCTAAGATAAAGAAGACAACTTTTGGGCTTCCCTGGTGGCGCAGTGGTTGAGAGTCCGCCTGCCGATGCAAGGAACACGGGTTCGTGCCCCGGTCCGGGAAGATCCCACATGCCGCGGAGCGGCTGGGCCCGTGAGCCATGGCCGCTGAGCCTGTGCGTCCGGAGCCTGTGCTCCGCGACAGGAGAGGCCACAACAGTGAGAGGCCCGCATACCGCAAAAAAAAAAAAAAAAAAGAAGACAACTTTTAAAAAGTATGCTTATTTGAAACTGTATTTCATGTTTCCAAGATGCGCCTTTTTACATATTCTTACATCTCTGAAACTGAGGTGTTATCTTACCATTGATGATATTTTACAACTGATTCATTTGTCATTGCCTGGGCATGTGCAATCTTGGTTGTCATTGCTGGTAGTGTGATTGGACAACTGAAACCTTTCACCATTTTAATCTATGAACCATTTGAAGAAGGAATATTAATCTTTTCTAATAAGGAATTCAATCCAGTCTAATAAGATCAAGTAAGTGTCAGCATCAAATTTACAGAATATTGTTGGTGGCTTGGAGAAAAAGCTCAGAAGCAACAATGGTGCAGACTTCCAAAATAAAAGACTGCCTTTCCAGTACCACGGTTGACACAAAAGTCAATGTAGGGACTTCCCTGGTGGCACAGTGGTTAAGACTCCGTGCTCCCAATGCAGGGAACCCGAGTTCGATCCCTGGTCAGGGAACTAGATTCCACATGCATGCCACAACTAAGAGTTCAAATGCCACAACTAAGGAGCCCGCCTGCTGCAACTAAGACCTGATGCAACCAAACAAATAAATATTAAAAATAAAGTCCATGTAATATGGAAAACACTAACATCAATAACTGTCAAAAGGTGATTTAGAAGAGCTGGACTCTAAATTTGAAGAAGTATTAGGGTTTTCTTCACCAATTAATTTTGCTTATACATTCCTTTTTTGTTTATATATGAGGGATTTATAATAACAAGACTATGCTTAAATAAGTCTAAGAGAGCTTTTTAGGGAGGCTATAAAATGCAATTTCTAAGTGATAAGAAAGCATTGTGTCATTGTTTAATTGCAGCATTCTTTCTTATTAGCACATTAAATGCCAATCACATCTTATACTTACCATCAGGCTTAAGAAAATGCAAATTAAATACCACTACATACCTACTAGAATAGCTAAAATTAAAAAGATTGACAAGCCAGTTGTTGGTACGGGTGCAGAACAACTGGAGCATTGCTGGTGGGAATGCAAAAATATACAGCTACTTTGGAAAACAGTTTGCTACTTTCTTAAAAATTTAAACACACGCTTAGTGTATGTCTCAGCAATTCCACTTCTGGGTACTAAACAAAGAGAAATGAAAAACATGTCCTCACAAAGACTTGCGTGCAGATGTTCACAGTAGCCCCAAACTGGAAACAACCCAAATGTTGTTTCATAAATAAATTGTGAATTGATAAACTGTGGTGTATAAATATAATGACCTGGTATTCAGCTATAAAAATGAATAAACTATGGATACATACAACATTATGGATAAATCTAAAACGTGAAAGAGCCAGGTGCAGAAGTCTTCATATTGTATAATTTCAATTATATAAAGTTCTAGAAAAGGCAAAACCATAGTGATAGGAAGCAGATCAGTAGTTGCCAAGGACCAGGGACTGAGGCGAGGAGACTCTACAAAAATGTTTGAGAGAATTTCTTGTGAAAATGGAAATATTCTTTGTCATGATTGTGGTGGTGGTCACACAACTGAATCCATTTGTCAAAGCTTATTGAATTGTATACTTAAAATTGGTAATTTTTAAAAATGTAAATTGTACATGAGGGAATCACCAGGTAACATCCTGTATGTTGCCCCAGTGGAGGACTTATTTTTAATATACAAAGGGTAATTTAAGTTTTATCTAAGATCCCCTTAGAGGGTCCCATGTGCACATGTCTTTAAGGTTTTACTGTACTCACTTTGGCATATTGCCACACCAACTTGTGAACCTTTTGGCACCAATATTACCCTGATGCAGTTGCTGATATGAAGGAAACAGGTTACTTGGCTTGGTATGGGTGTGTGGCAGAGGCTGGTTGGAGTGTGCTGCTACGGATGTCCCAATAGAAATGCCTGAGCCACCATGCCACAGGTGTGTCAGCCTATGTCCTTATAGGTTGAGAATATCCCTAAAAGGAAATTGAAGCTTAATTCTTTGGCTAGAATTCCTTATATAGGAGTTTGGATGCCTAAACTAGAAGAAGCCATAAAGTCACAGGGCATTCAGAGATTTCTAAAAACAGTTTCCTTATGAAAGAGGGGGAACCATGGGCTTTTCAGGTGGCTTCAACTGACTCTATATTTTCAGGCCACATCTATATTCCATTATGTTTAATTTTTTGGATCCATTCTCATAGCAACAGAGAGATGAAATGTGGTTTTTACTTTGGCAACTGGGTTGCTGCTGTATAGTCAGAAGGAAATTTTATTTAGTGCCATCGTTCGGTGGGCTGAAGCACTGGTTTTTAATGTATCCTGAAGGAAGACCAAATATCCATTAAATTAGTGGTAGGTGGGAGGAAAAAGAAGTTATTAGGCAAAAATATGAAATACTCATCATCAAGCTGCTAGTCAAATGTCATACGCTTTCTGAAGTCTTTCCTGGCCACTCTAACTTCCCTGTTTGTTCTCCTACAGCACTTGGACTGTCCCCCTATTATAGCAATGATAACATTGCATTAGAGTTACTTGTGTACATGACTGTTCCTCCACCCAGTTATGGTCTTGTAGAAGACAAAGGTAATATTTTTCAGATTGTATGCCTAGTGCCTGGCAGAGTTTGACATACAGTAGGTGACTGATCATTGATTGTTGGATCATGGAAATATGGAGATGTAAGAGAAATGGAAACTTTTCTTAAATGGATGTATCCTAAATAGCATGTATCCTATATTAGCTCTTTTGGTCAAAACAGACAATATGGAAACGTGCTCCTCATTTTATAGTAGATGAGGAAGTGTGTCATAGAGAGGTTCAGTAACTTCAAGTGACACAGCCGGCGAAGGTACAAAGCCAGATTCAACCTGCAGGTTTTCCAATTCTCAGTTCCACATTCTTTCCAATCCACCTCAATGTAATTCACTTTAGAACCATGGAGGAATAGAAGTTATTTTCTGATTGTATGGAGAAAACACCAAGCAAAATAAGCTTCCTTTATGTTATGGTGTATGTTGATTCCTTCTGGCATGTTTAGAATACCGCAAATGGAGAAACGCCTTTATGGTCAACGTAAGATTCTTGGTATCATGAGACTTCAGAGAAGATCAAAGAACTGAATCTTCTCAGAGAAAGACTTTATAAAAAAAGTAATGTTTTAGTGTTAATGTCACATAATGACAACTTTTATTAAGTGCCGTATTTGGACTAATGTCACGCCTATGTTTATAATTCATCAGTTTTTGTGAGTTAGATGAATTTCTTGTATAATACAAATAAAACTGTGTTTGACCCATAGTGTAGCAAGTGCTCGATATTCTTATTCCTTTTTTTTTTTTCCTTAACGTTCTTTAACCAGGTTTTTTTCTTCTGGCCTGTGACATTCAGAAGAAGCAACTGAAGTGCTTATTACGGTAGCTGGAAGAACCAGTAGACAATTTAAAAGCAGTTATTCTGCTTATAAGGAGGTTCTAGTAGAGAGAGTTGGTCTCTCAACTCTCTCAAGAGGATAAACTGATCTTAACAGGTTGCTACATCAGGCTTTAATAATGAAGCTTCCACTTGGTCTTAGAGAGGGGGAAGATCCATTAAGTAAATCACTCTTTTTCTCTCTTTTCCTTTCAAAAGCAGACACTAGAAGAAGCCAGTGGAGGAAGGTCACAAGAGAACCAGGCAGTGCGGCTGCTTTCCCAGTAACTCAGAGGCATCAGGTGGAGGCAAAAGAGGCAGAAACAAAAAAAACAAAGGTAACTTTTAAGCTTCTGAGAACTGGAAGGTGACATCTGAGAATGGCATGGAAAAAGACAAAGGGGAAGAGCATGGGGAGTGAGAGAGAGCACGGGTCTATGAATAAACTCAGTGGTCCGCATGGGTTTCAGTCTAGCCTGTCTCCCCTGTTTCCCATCCAGATAGCTTTCATGTCCCTCAGTTTTTCCATTAGTAAAAAGAAGGTGAGTGACCACCGAAGGTTCCTTGGTCTTTTGGAATAAGAAAATGCACCATTAGCTAAGATGTCCATTAATCTAACTATCACCTTAGTTCTAGCCTATGGATTTAGTTAGCATTATTTTCTTTGATGATTTTTAATTACTCTTTCAGACCCTAAGCACTTTGGCAGGGATATGGCGGGGAAAGTTGCTGTAAATCTAATTATGAACTGTATTGCTCTAATTGGGGTAGAAGCCCACAGGATCAATTAAATCCTCATTTCTTATCCTCTCGGTTCATATGATCATCATTCTACGTAGGTATAAAATCTCAGTGTGGCATAATTATGTAATTTTTTAAGCAATAGAACCCCAGTTCATTAGTAACATCATGGTTAGGAGAGGCAGGAGTCTAAAACCTTACTGGGAACAACACTACGAGTATTATGAGAAGCTAGACTGTCTTTTTTCTTCTTGTCTTTCCACATCACATAGCTCAGGCCAAGGAACATAGAAGGAGTGTAAATGGTTCCTATGGAGACACTAATGCTTGATCTACCTTGTTAGCTCCATGTTTAGTTGCTCATGGTCTATCGTAACTTGGCAGGTAGGTTGAAGTCTACATTCAAGCTTCAAGTAGCATTGAAGTTACAAAGACTTCTGCAGAATGAGAGTTCCAAGATGCATTAGGATAATTAATCCTAGCTGCCACAACAAATAAAACCTTGAAACCTCAGTGGCTTGCCAAATAAATGCTTGTTTCTTGCTTACTTCCCTTTCTATCCTGCAGCTGTGGAATCTGGAACATGCAGCCTCTGTTTTTGTTGGTGGTGGGAAAACAGAGATGGCAGAGGTGCACTGGCTTTCTCAGCTCCCTTGGCCTGGAAGTCACATGCATTTTCTACCCAGAGTCCTTTTGGCTGGAATTAGTTATGTGACATCAAATGTACCTATAATGAGGGCTATGAAATATAGGGGAGTTAAGGAATATTTGATGAGCGCTGTCTTTGACACATTAGGATTTCTGTAGGGGATTCCACTATACCTTTAGGTGCTGAGCTATAAATGACAAATAATGTAAACATACAGATGAGCCAGACAGTTAGTTCTGTGGGAAATTCTTTTTCTTCTTAATTTAAAATTAAAATTTATTTATTTTTTCTTTTTTTTAAATTGAGGTATAGTTGATGTGCAATGTTATTATATAAATTACAGGTTAAAACATAGTGATTCCCAGTTTTTAATACTTATTAACTTTTAAAATTGAGGTATAATTGACATATAACATTATATTAGTTTCAGGTGTACAGCCTGATTCGCTGTTTGTATATATTGCAAAATAATCACTGCAATAAGCATGGTTAACATCTGTCACCACACATGGTTACAAAAATTTTTTTTCTTGTAATGAGAACTTTTAAAATCTACTCTCTTAGTGACATTCAAATATGCAATACGGTATTATTAACTATAGTCACCATGCTGTATATTACATCCCTTATTTATTTTATAACTGGAAGTTTGTACCCTTTGATGCCCTTCACCTATTTTATCTGCTCCCCACCCCTGCCTCTGGCAACCACCTATCTCTGTGTGTGAGTTCAGTTTTTGTTTTGTCTTGTTTTTGTTTTTTAAAATTTCACATATAATTGAGATCATATGGTATTTGACTTTCTCTGTCTGACTTATATCACTTAGCATAGTACCCTCAAGATCTATTCATGTCACAAAAGGCAAGATTTCCTTCTTTTCTATGGTTGAATAATATTCCATTGTATACATATACCACATCTTCTTTATCCATTTGTCCATCAATGGACACTTAGGTTGTTTCCATATCTTGGCTATTGTAAATAATGCTTCAGTGAACGTGAGGGTGCACATGTCTTTTCAAGTTAGTCTTCATTTTCTTCAGGTAAATACCCAGAAGTGGAATTGGATCATATGATAGTTCTATTTTTAATTTTTTGAGGAACCTTCATATTGTTTTCCTACCAATAGTGCACAAGGTTTCCTTTTTCTCCACATCCTTGTCAACACTTGTTATTATTTTTTTTTTTTAAATGATATATTTTAAGAAAGTTGCTAGAAGACTATACAAAAAGCTAATAGTGGTTACATCTGTGGAGCTAGAACAAAGGAATGAGAGTAGAGAAAGAACATTAACTTTTCATTTAACCTGCCCTTGCATTGTTCTACTATGAACATCTGCTATTTTCATAATATAGTTTTAATACCTTAAAAAACAAACTAATCAACTGGATTTAGTTGCTAATGAGAATTTATCTTATCCCTCAGATAGGCTGGGGCAGAAAAGATGAAACACATTTATATCAAAGGAAGTCCAAGGTGGATCAATGACTTGACCAGACACAGCTTAACAGAGCCTCAGTTAGGACCCAGGACTTCCCTGGGGACCCAAGGCGGGGAGTCCTTTCTAACTTCTCCTTGCTTCAGTGAAAATAAATATTCTATGAAGATATGTCTCATCGTCTTTGAATATTTATAGATCCTTACACTACAGTGAAGAGGCCTGGGGATGAAAGATCATGTGGAGAGGCCCAGACCAGCAAATAACTGTGCAGTCACGTCACTGTTGCTGAAAACCACGAATTTTGGTGCCTTATTATGGAACAAAATAACTGATACAATCTAAACTTTAAAAAAAAAAGAAGAACAAAAAAAAATATCGCTGCCCCCATAACTATCTGGATGCCATCACATTATTACAATCCTGACTTCTGATGTGGTTAAAAAATCTTACTTTTAAGTATTTATATTTTAAAAGAAAAAAGAACAACAAGCTAAACTGAATATTTAATACATTTGTAGGAACAGAAGGAATGCGACAAGAATTAGAATTTTATAATATACATTAGCCATTTACGTAAAAGATGTTCCATTTTTCAGAGAGGTTACCCCATTTCCCTGTCTTTCCTATCTTCCTCAGAGCAATAAACAGTAATTACTACTCTCATAGATAAGCTGCTCCATTGAGTGAGACAGTAATTACATCTTTATGTTTCAAGTCATTATCATCTCCAAAAACTACCTTTCAATTCACTGCACAGTCTCACTGCACTCTTTCACAGTAAAATTATACTCCTCAAATTTGAAGAGCCTGAAAAAAAGCTAGAGGCCCAAGGATTTTTAGGGACTGATTTAGTAACAGTGTCTACTGGCATGAACCTTTTCTTTATTCATATTTTTTAAAATGCAATAAAAGAAATGAAAGCTACTTTAATGAAAAAGGAACTCAGGAATGAGGTCATTAAATATAACTAGCTACATTTGAAATACAAATACCAGGTATTACCTGATTAGTGTCAGGTAAATATCTAAACTATCTAACCCAAATTCTGGTTTCAGGGAAAAAGATCAGCGACAAGTACAAAGAAGGTGCTTCATACTATCAGATCCATTTTTAAAACAATGAGATCCTTTGGGACCATCACATTAGTCTTTCTTTTTATCCGAGATTTCTGTTGGTCCTCTTGTTGGTGATCCATTTATATCTGCACCCTTACAGTCTATTTTGCCTTTGTTTTTATCATTGGATTCTTGTATAGCTTTCCTAGGCCACACACGACTAACAAAGGGGGAAATCAGAGGGTATATATATGGTTCCAGGAACTTTTTGTAGACCCAGAGCAGAACTGGAATGACAATGCAGGGAATGCACACCATTGTCCCAGGCTTGAGATCCTGAACCGCGGCCACCAAGCCCCAGTGACGGTGTCCAGGCTTCCAGAGGGAGGCTCGCGGGGTGACGTGCCGCAGCCAACCCTAAGGGCACCGCAACAGGGACCGACAAAGGAGCGCCTGCATCAGCCTGATGACGCACCCAACACTTGTTATTTTTTTGTCTTTTTGGTAATAGCTATTCTAATAGGTGTGAGGTGATATCTCATTGTAGTTTTGATTTGCATTTCCCTAATGATTAATGATACAGAGTGTCTTTTCATGTACCTGTTGGCCATCTGCATATCTTCTCTGGAAAAAATGTCTATTCAGATCTTCTGCCCATTTTAAAATCAGATTTTTTGCTACTGAATTGTATGAGTTCTTTATATATTTTGGATATTTGTGCCTTATCAGCTGTATGATTTGCAAATATTTTCTCCCATTCAGTAGGTTGCCTTTTCATTTTGTTGGTGGTTTCCTTAGCTGTGCAGAAGCTTTTTGGTTTGAGATAGTCTTACTTGTTTATTTTTTGCTTTTGTTGCCTTTGCTTTTGGTGTCAGATTTTAAAAATCATTGCCAAGACCGATGTCAAGGAGATTACCTCCTACGTTTTCTTCTGGGAGTTTTATGGTTTTAGTTCTTAAGTACAAGTCTTTAATCCATTTTGAGTTAATTTTTGTGTAAGGTGTAAGATAGCAGTCCAATTTCATTCTTTTGCATATGGCTGTCTGGTTTTCCCAGCACCATTTATTGAAGAGACTGTCCTTTCCTTACTGTACATACTTGGCTTTTTTGTTGTAAATTAATTGACCATATACACATGGGTTTATTTCTATGCTCTTTGTTCTCTTCTTGATCTATGTGTCTGTTTTTATGCCCGTACCACACTGTTTTGATACTGTTTTATTACTTTATAATATAGTTTGAAATTAGGGAGCATGATGTCTCTAGCTTTATTCTTCCTTCTCAAGATTGTGTTGGCTATTTGGAGTCTTTTGTGGTTCCATACAAATTTTAGGTTTGTTTGTTCTATTTCTGTGAAAAATGCCATTGAAATTTTGATAGAGATTTCATTGAATCTGTAGATAGCTTTGAGTAGTGTGTACATTTTAACAATATTGATTTTTCCAATCCATGAGGACAGAATATTTTTGTCTTTTTCCATTTCTGTCATCAGTGTCGTAATTTTCAGTGTACAAGTCTTTTTTCTTAGTTTTTTTTTTTTTTTTTTGGATACAGGAAATTCTTTTATTAAAATAAATTAAACATGAAAGGCAATTTTTTAAAATCTTTTTTTTTTCTTTTTTTTTTTTGCCATGTCATGGTTCTCCAGAATCTTTAACTGGATTCTTCCATGGAAGTCCAACTGAAAATACTATACAAGTGAGTTACATTGTAGATTTTAAGTTGCAAATGTTCTTTTGTTATATGGTTCTCATTCAACCAGCAGAATATTTTCTTTTTAACTCAGTATCTGTATTAGTCTACTAGGGCTACCATAACAAAATACCATAGACTGGGGCCTTAAACAACAGAAATTAATTTTCTCACAGTTTTGGAGGCTGGGAAGGCAAAAATTGAGGGGCCAGCTAATTTGGTTCCTGTGAAGACAGACAGTCACCTTCTCACTGTGTTTGCACATGGCGGAGAGAATAAACCTAACTCGCTGGTGCTTTTTCTTATAAGGATATTAATTCTATCAGGTCAAGGCCATACCTTTATGAACTCATTTATCCTTAATTACTTCCATAAAGGCCCTATCTCCAAATACAGTCACATGGAGAGTTAGGCATTCAGCATATGCATTTGGTGGGGGGGGAGGGGGGCATAAATATTTAGTCTTTTATAATGTCTAAGGATTTCTTGTAAGAGATGAGTTCCTCTTGGCTAAGGGATGAATAAGAGCACAGAAGAAGTTACCAGAATGTCTCTCAAAAGAATCCTCCATAAAACAAAAGAGAACCAAAGTTTCATACTAAAGGTCAATCTGGAATTTTATATTGTTCAGGATGTTGAAATAAGATTTAAGGAGGCTGGTTCAAGTTGTTACAATTTTTCAAAGGCCCATCCACCTGTCAAGAGATCTGTGGGCTACATTTTATCTCTTTCTTACTGGCTCTAAGAGCTGGTGTTTCTTGAATGTTACATTTCTGTACAACATTCTATTTAGTTTGGATTACACTTGTGTGTCTTTGGCTCTAGGAACCCAAGAAGGGTCTCATGTATTTCTCCAGAGTTAGTTTCAAAGTTGTGCCCCTGAAAGACCATGTTTTCATGCAAATAGTGGTCACTTGGAAATCCTTAAAGAGAGCCTTCAAATAATAGAGAAATTAATAGAGAAATGTTTTGTTAACTATTAGAACACGTTACAATAAAACAATAGGGTAAACTAGCCACAATTCCACATAGAAGCCAGCACGAAGCCAGGGAACTGTCATTTGGTCGTCTGAAGCATTTCCTTAGGTTTTAGAGGGCTGGTTGGCAACAAACTCACATGTGTTTACTTTTGGCTTCGTCTTTTATCCAGTCTGAGGTCAGCTCTTATATAATAGTTTACTGGGATTTCACCTTTCCCTTACATCATTTACCACATCATAATAATTGATGGAAACCACTTTTGAAAATAGCAAGTTATATGGCTAAAGGAACGTATTATCGAAACAAGTGCCTTGTGAGCAGCGTGGCTAATAAATGGAGAGATTTCCATAAATTTCCAGTCTTTGTTCTTACTTTCTACTCAGTCCTCATCATGTTCAGAAGGCAGCTCCCCACAAAATGAGAGTCAGAACCCCCTTTGCTGCCAGGCAAGAGTCAGAGCTGGTCTACTTTAAGACACTTTTATTTCCATGGGTTAAAAGACATTTAATATTATATTAAATACCAATTAGTTAATGGTTGTAAAGGTCTTTAAGAAGGAAGTTGCACCCATCGTATGAGTTTGAGTTATTACCTTTTCATTATTTATAAACACCTGGAAGTGCAATTATCCTTGTTTTTTTAGAAAATTATTTTGTGTGAACTCAACAGGATATTGTGATAATCATCTGAATTAGTGAGTCTCCTAAAGCTGTAATTAGACCAGAGAAACAAGAGGGGGATGGGCTAGACCAGAGGCTTGGCTAAGGGCCAGGGCTGGAAAGGAGGTACATGCAGGAAAAGGACTGGGGTGGGCGCGTAAGTGATTGCAATGACCTTCTTTCTGCCACTGGCTCTAGATGAGAAGAATATGATGGAGAAAAGGGAACTTGCCCCACAAATCAGCTAAATCTATAACTTTGTCATAGGTGCAGCCCTCTCTTGGCCTCAAGTATTATAAGTACAGCATAGAAGGAATGTGGGCTTTGCTTTCAAACAGCTCTGGTTGGAATCCTAACTTTGTTTCTTAGGAGCTATGAGACCTTGGACAAACCACCTAGCCTCATTGATCTCAGCTTCCTAATCCATGAAATGGGGAAAATAGTACTTTATAAAATTGTATCAGTATTAGAAATAATGTGTGGCGAGTACTAACTACTGGGTACAATTCATTATGGGTGCTTAGTAAACTGTATTGATAATTGTGATCATTATAATTAATAGTAACCTGAGAAAAAGATAAGGAAGGTAAACTGTATCAGCAGCGACCATTATTTGGAGTTGGGCCTTGCACCATAACGGTTTAATCAGGTAACACTGTTGATTCTAATAGTTTAATTGGTTATTCCTTTAAAATAAACACTATTTGTATTTTGAAGAGGTCTCCTGTAGGCATTACAACAATTTAATCCAATAAATGGCTTCGGAAAGAATTTCAAGCAGAGTCAGGCTGGTTGAGAAGAGATTTAGGGAACATGACTAACTTTTGACTTTTAGATCACATTGTATGGGGGACAGTTTGCATTACAAACAGACACTGGCATTTTATACTCTTCAGAGTTTAAGAGTTTGGTGTTTGATGTGAGGATTAATGCAGTACAAAGGCAAGGACACGAAGCATCTAAATGTATTTATAAGTCAGTTGTTGTTACATTAAGATAAAGCGTGACAATATTAGTCCTTTGTTGACATATATAATGGGCTTTTCTACCCCCATTATCACACCTCATAGTTTCTGGACTTGAGCTATGATTGCTCCAGAAAGAATGAAAAAAATATTGATATGACTATTTTAGACAACATTTAATTTCCCTGCTGATAATACTTATTTTTTAAAAATCACTGAAATAATACACATTTATTCTTAAAAATCACAACAATTCAGAAGTGTCCAGAATAAAAATTGAATATCCTTTACTCCAAAGAAATTCATACCATTTTAATTTTGAAAATTTATGAAAAACATTAAAAATTAAATCAACATTTCACTTTTCCTTGACATTTGAAAGATGATGAGGGGCCTAGTGGTATTCTGGTGAAGGTTTGTAAACTCTAAGCATTTGAATGAGCACACTGTAATAATCTCTTTCATCCATGAATTCTTTCAGGATGACTCCTTGGCATAGGGCAGCAAGATGAGAACGCAAGCTCTGCCCTGGGAGCCTCCACACAGGTGTCAGGGATTTGTCACACAGGAATGCATGGCAGAGGAGTTTCAAATTTCCCTTCAGAATAACCGACCTCAAAGCTAACCAATAAAAAATGCTCCTGTAGAATAAGCCCATGGCCACAGCGTAATGCATTTTGTTGTTGGGAGGAGCACACTGAAAAGGGCTTATGATTTCAATGCGCTTTCGAGTCAAAAGGATGACATTGGATTTTCAAAGTGGAGTTTCTCTCTGAGGTTCCATTTCTGGACTTCTCAGTGTGGAAAAGTAGTAAGACTTATAGGAAACAACATTGATCGTTGCTGAAGGCCTCTGCTGAAATTCATTATTGCTAAAAAGCCTTTATGAAAGACTTATTAAGAGTTTCTGGCTCCTGGCCATCAGGAGATTACAATTTATGACTGCAAGGATGGCAACAGATATTAAAGACATGTGCACAGTTGAGAAAGCGTTGGATGAATTTATGGATGTGCCATTGTAGACAGAAAGGAGTAGGTATATGCTGGAGGGTGGAATGACTATGATAATAGTTTAGAAATGTCATTAAAAACATCTTTTGTTTGTTACCATTCCTTCTTTGTTCAAAGAAAGGATTAGGCCAGCTTCAGGGATGCGTTTCAGTTACCTATTGCAGTGTAACAAACCACCCTGAAACTCAGCAGCTTGAAATATTAACAACCATCTAGAGACTGAGCTCAGGTGGGTAGTTCTTCTGGTGGTCTTGTCTGGGGTTATTTATGCAGCTGTAATTATCTGAAGGATTTCTAGGGCTGGACGTCCAAAATGGATTTACTCATATGTCTAGCACCTCAGCTGAAATGTCTGGAATAGATGGGGGCTGCCTGGGAATCAATCAATCAATCAATCAATCAATCTCTCTCATTATATTTCACATAGCGGCTTAAGACTCCAAGATATGAAAGCAGAAGCACCCATATCTCTTAAAGCCTAGGCCAGAACTGGGCAAGTGTCACTTTTACCATATCCTTTTGATTAAGGAAATCACACAGTCAGCCCAGATTCCACATCAGTGGGAAAATAGACTAATTTATTGATGAGAGGAACAGCAAAGAATTTGGGTCATCTTCAGTTCACCACAGGGTATATAATATACAGCAAGACAAGCAATAGTAACCTCTAAAAATTGCTATTAAACTTTTGGGTTGACAGGCAGCTAGCAGCTGTGAAATGTTTCCACAGATAGCAACAAAACAAATGATCTAACTAAGGGACCTGAAAGGTCAACTTGTCAACTAGCTTGGCCCAAGGTTTAAAATTTTTCTGATCAGAGTTACTCATAAATTTTTTTTTTTTTTTGCGGTACGTGGACCTCTCACTGTTGTGGCCTCTCCCGCTGTGGAGCACAGGCTCCGGACTCGCAGGCTCAGCGGCCATGGCTCACGGGCCTAGCCGCTCCGCAGCATGTGGGATCTTCCCGGACCGGGGCACGAACCCGTGTCCCCTGCATTGGCAGGCAGACTCTCAACCACTGCGCCACCAGGGAAGCCCACTCATAAAATTTTATAACATTAGAGTTGGGAGAGATTTTGAAGGTCACCCAGCCCAATCAAATGTCTTTTGACAAAAACAAGCTTTTAAACAAGATTGCAGATATTAATCTGTAGCACATCAGTGTAGCACATCTGCTGGCTGATTTGATTATATGACTAATTTGTTGTGGCTTTGGTTGAGGACAGGACTTAGGAAATAGAACACAGGACAGATACATTTTACATGGAAGGGAAAAGGAAGGAAAATACTCAGAGTATGGGGTGTGTTTACATCCCAGTAAGGTCCGAGGAATGGAGATGAGCACCGTACTCATAGGAACTACACAGCGCTTAGCATTGAGGAGGGATCAGAAAATCTGTAAAGAGTCTTTTGCTAAATTTGCAACTTTGCCTGAGGGAGGAATCTTAGAAGTGATTTGCTACGACTCTCTTCCCATTAGTCAGAGAGAAGACTTCTTGGAAGAAGTGTTTCAACATCACTGGAAATGAGAAGCAGCTTTCTCATGAAATGCTCATTTAGTAGAGAGACATGCTTAATTTTCCTTCTAGAGATTATCCTTCTCATATCCTTGTATAAACTCAAGGTCTACCAAGAGATAGATAGATAGCTGATTTTCACCTTTGTCTTCCTATAATTCCTCTTCCTCATCTTCCTAGCATTGGAAGGTGTTAACTGAGTGATCTGAGACTGGGTTACTCACCGGCCTTCCCTATGATTTGCGGAATGTATGTTTTAGGTGTGGGTTAGCATTCTAGAGTGTGTGTTTATCATAACAGAGCCCAGAGAAGCCCAGCCTGCTGAGCTTTTGAAACACATTTCCTGTTTCATGCTGTAGTCGTCATCCTGGCAAGCTGGGCTCAACAGCTTTGGTCACATTTTCCGAAAATTATGGGAATACTTTGAGGTATCAACATGCCCCAACATGTTCTCAAGGAAGCTTCCAGAGGAGCTAGGGGCCCTGTGAAGCCAATACATTTCAGCTGGAGAAGGAAAACTCTGTAGAAGAGAAAATAATGGGCAAGGGATTTTCCCCTGAAAGTGGTAAGCAAGGGATCCCCTCCCTCCTCCATCTCTGCCCCTGACCTGGCTGATGGCATTGTTCTTCTTCTTCCCAGTTTCTGGTCTTTCTCTCTCTTTGTTGACTAGTTTCTTAAAGGGATAGAGTGCCTTTTCATAAAATTTGCTGGGTTCCTGAGTATTTTTTTCTTATCAGTATATAAGCACTGAGATCCCTAGATTTAGACAGAATTTGTGAATATAGTGGATGCATAAAAAAACCTAATGCAATTAAATATTTTTTTCCCTTAGATACAGAATAATTTCAAATGATCCTGAAGTATTTAAATAGTCTCAGTATTTGGGGGCAAAATACACAGGTCCTTCCTTGTTTCTCCTCAATGTAAAAGATTTCTGGAACTTGGAGGTAATTCACAACTCTAGGTCCTGCTTCAGTTGGTGCTCTTATTATTGAATTAGCTAAAATACTAATTATTTAATGAGTTGAAAAGACAAATTTCCTGGCACATGTCATATTTGCAAAAACTTTGGATTTCTATTTCAATGAAGCTTAAACAGCAACTTCGTTCCTATTCTATGCAGTTAATTTGTGGTACTCTTTTATTTTTTAACTTTTTATTTTATATTGGAGTATAGTTGATTAACAATGTTATGTTAGTTTCAGTTGTACAACAAAGTGATTCAGTTATACATATACATGTATCTATTCTTCTTCATATTCTTTCCCCATTAGGTTGTTACATGATATTGAGCAGAGTTCCCTGTGCTATACAGTAGGTCCTCGTTTGTTATACATTTTATTTTATTTATTTATTTATTTAATTTATTTTTTTTTTGCAGTACGCGGGCCTCTCACTGTTGTGGCCTCTCCCGTCGCGGAGCACAGGCTCCGGACGCGCAGGCTCAGCGGCCATGGCTCACGGGCCTAGCCGCTCCGCGGCATGTGGGATCTTCCCAGACCGGGGCACGAACCCGTGTCCCCTGCATCAGCAGGCGGACTCTCAACCACTGCGCCACCAGGGAAGCCCATACATTTTGAATATAGCAGTGGGTACAGGTCAATCCCAAACTCCCTAACTATCCCTCCCCCTCCACCCTTCCTCCCTGGTAACCATAAATTCATTCTCTAAGCCTGTGAGTCTGTTTCTGTTTTTTGTTTTTTTTCTGGTACGCGGGCCTCTCACTGTTGTGGTCTCTCCCGTTGCGGAGCACAGGCTCCGGATGCGCAGGCTCAGCGGCCATGGCTCACGGGCCCAGCTGCTCCGCGGCATGTGGGATCTTCCCAGACCGGGGCACGAACCTGTGTCCCCTGCATCGGCAGGCGGACTCTCAACCACTGTGCCACCAGGGAAGCCCTGTTTCTGTTTTGTAAATAAGTTCATTTGTATCTTTTTTTTTTTGATTCCGCATATAAGCAATATCATATGATATTTCTCTTTCTCTGTCTGTCTGACTTCACTCAGTATGACAATCTCTAGGTCCATCCTCGTTACTGCAGATGGCATTATATCATTCTTTTTAATGGCTAATATTCCATTGTGTATATGTACCACGTCTTCCTTATCCATTCTTCTGTCAATGCACATTTAGGTTGCTTCCATGTCTTGGCTATTGTAAATAGCGCTGCAATGAACATTGGGGTGCATGTATCCTTTCGGACCATGTTCTTCTCTGGGTATATGCCCAGGAGTGGGATTGCAGGATCATATGGTAGCTCTAATGGAACAGGATAGAAAGCCCAGAAATAAACCCACGCACGTATGGTCAATTAATCTATGACAAAAGAAGCAAGACTATACAATGGAGGAAAGACAGTCCCTTCAATAAATGGTGCTGGGAAAACTGGACAGCTACATGTAAAAAAATGAAATTAGAACATTCTTTAACACCATACGGAAAAATAAACTCAAAATGGATTAAAGACCTAAATGTGAGACCGGACATTATAAAACTCTTAGAGGAAAACATAGGCAGAACATTCTCTGATATGTATCGCAGCAATATCTTTTTCAATCCGTCTCCCAGAGTAATGGAAATAAAAAGAAAAATAAACAAATGGACCTAATTAAGCTCAAAAGCTTTTGCACAGCAAAGGAAACGATAAACAAAACGAAAAGACAGCCCACAGAGTGGGAGAAAACATTTGCAAATGATGTGACCGATAAGGGATTAGTCTCCAAAATTTACAGTTTATGGTATGGTACATTGCAGAGCACAGGCTCCGGACACACAGGCTCAGTGGCCATGGCTCATGGGCCTAGCTGCTGCGTGGCATGTGGGATCTTCCCGGACCGGGGCACGAACCCATGTCCCCTGCATCGGCAGGCAGACTCTCAACCACTGCGCCACCAGGGAAACCTAATGGTACTCTTGATTAACCTTCCCAGGAAAGTTGGTTCCTTTGCTGTGTGCCTCTGTCGGGGATTATTTTTCTTTTGAAACTTCATTAAAACACCACAGGGGTAAATCAATACCTGTTCACTCACAGTTTTTGTTTCTCATTTGTTCCACTGAGCTGATGGGATGAGAAGGATTTTTAACCCATTTAGCACTATCAGAAAGGACACCTCTGGCTAGAAATATTCCCAGTTGTTTGCAGTATCTATAAATTTGCCTTCCACCCCCCCCCCCCATTCACCCTCCCTTTTCCTGTCTGCTTCCTGGAGTTTTTCTAAGAGACCTAATCTGGTCAATATCAGAAGATCTAGGTGGTCATCAGAAACAGCAGTATCTTAGGGTTCTGAGCCTCAGAGAAATGTCGGTGACTTTAAAACAATTTAGGCAAAGGGCCAAAACATATCTACCAAGGTCTGCCTCTCAGGTTCCATGGCAATCTGCTAGCAGGGGCCTGCCCTGGGTGTTTCCCCATTTGCTTCACTTACAGGGACCTAAGTAGGCTTGGAAGGGAGGTGGTGTGGCACCCAATGAATGACTGGCATCCCCACACTTTCCACTAGGGAAAGAGAGCAGGGGTAACTCCTCCCACCCCCACGTTGGCCTCCAGGCCTGGAGTCCCTCCCCCCTGTTACCAGAGATCAGATTTCAGTGACAGCCTCTCAGAGAGCAGCAACCTTCCCACAGTTGTTGGAGATTTTGCCTGAAGGCATTTCTGGGACTGGTTACAGGCTGAGAAGGGCAGAGGACAAGCAGCTCCTGACCTGGAATAGCTCGTTAGCTTCTGGCTGGTGGTATGCAGAGGAAGGTGGGGTGGTGAGGAGATACATGATTAATCATGTAATCAGTGGGCCTAGATGAAGAGACAGGAGAAGAGAGCAGAGGTGGGGAGAGGAGAGGAGAAGAAAGCGGAGAGACTTGGGTCATGAAGGTTTTCCAAGGGAGGAGAAGTAGAAGAAAGGATTAGGAGGTTAAAGACAGATCCTTGAGGGACTCCTGCTCTTGATGGCATCTCTGTTAACCCATCTTCTACAGTAAGGTGTGTTGCATGTAGAACAGTCTTGTCTTCTTTCAAAGTCTTGAGAAATATGTCTAGGTTTCTGGCATGCAGCATGTTTTCTTTCACCTCTGGGATATATATTTTGAATGAACTCTTCAAAAGAATTGCAAAAAAAAAGGAAAAAACAAAAACAAAACAAAAGAATTGGCCATATTGCCATCTCAAACCCCTCCCTCCCCAGTCTCTCATGAAGCCACTCCAGTTAGGCTTCCTTCCCCTCCATGCAGCTTAACAAGATCTCCAGTGCACTCCATAGATCCACCCCAAACCTGTCATTTACCAGTCTCCCTCTACCCTATGTTGGCCTTACTGTTCCTCCAATACTTGAAGAAATCTTCCACCTCAGGACTTTGTACTTGCTGTTTTCTCCTCTGGAATGTGCCTTCCTAGATACGTCTTGGTTCCACATTTCATTCTTCAAGTGACCCATTTCTCAGCAAGGTTTCCAAGATTACCTATTCCCTATTTCCATGTCCTGCATTCTTCATATCATTGCTCATGACATGACTAGAATGTAAGCTCCGTGAAGGCAGGTACGTTGCTGTTTACTGCTCTATCCTCAGAATCAGGAACAGAACCTGGTACATAGTTGGTGCTGGTTCATGGATGACAAACTTGAATCAACCAGCTGTCTCACATCACCACGTGGCATTCAACTAGCTCTCAGGATGATGGATGTGTGTCTGTACATTTATTTTTGTTATTTATTTAGTGGGTTGTTTTTGACTAGTCTTAAGTTAAATGAAGTAGGTTGGTTTGTATTCCCATCACATTGCAAACTACTAGGGAGAAGGCATTATTTAATATCCTACAGTGTTTCAACTAAGCAAAATTTTGACAATAACATTTCAACATTACCTTCAAGATTATGTTTGTGCGTATACATGTGTACACATATATACATACATATATATTATATATATATATTTAAGGACTTTTTTTTAGAGCTCTCTTAAATTTATAACAAAATCGAGAGGAAGGTACAGAGATTTCCCCATAAGCCCACTGCCCTCACACAGGCATAGCCTCCCTCATTATCAACATGCTCGACCAGAGTGGTACATTGTTATAGTTGATGAACCTACATTGACACATTATAATCACCCAAAGTCCATAGTTTACCTCAGGATTCACTCTTGGTGTTGTACATTCTGTGCATTGGGTTAAAAGAATAATGACATATAACCATCATTATAATATCATACAGAGTGTTTTCATAGCCATAAAAGTCTTCTGTGCTCTGTGTATTCATCTTTCCCCCTTCTTCCCTCCCCTGGCAACTACTGATCTTTTTATAGCTTTTATAATTTTGCCTTTTCCAGAATGTCGTATTGTTGAAATCGTACCATTTGTAACCTTGTCAGATCGACTACTTTACCTTAATAATATGCATTTAAATTTCTTCTGTGTCTTTTTATGGCTTGATAGCTTAGTTCTTTTTAGTGCTAGTAATATTCCATTGTCTGGATATAACACTGTTTATTTATCCATTCATCTACTGAAGGACATCTTGGTTGTGTCCATGTTCTGACAATTATGAGTAGAGCTGCTATAAACATCTGCATCTAGGGTTTTGTGTGAACGTAAGTTTCCAACTCGTTCGCGTAAACACCAAGGAACACGATTGCTGGGTTGTATGGCAAGAGTATGTTTAGTTTTATAAGAAGCTGCTGAACTGTGTTCCAAAGTGGCTGCACCATTTTGCATTCCCACCAGCAACGTGTGAGAGTTCCTGCTCTTCACACCCTTGCCAACATTTGGTTTTATCAGTGTTCTGGATTTTGGCCCTTCTACTGCTAGAATATGTAGTGGTATCTCATTGTTGTTTTAATTTGCATTTCACAGATGTTATATGATATGGAGCATCTTTTCATATGCTTACTTTCTATCTGCATATTTTCCTTGGTGAGGTGTCTAACTGTAAACCCTTGGTCCGTTTTTAAATTGGGTTTTCTTTTTTTTAAATTATTTTATTTTATTTTTTTATACAGCAGGTCCTTATTAGTCATCAATTTTATACACATCAGTGTATACATGTCAATCTAAACTGGGTTTTCTTATTAAGTTTTATGAGTTGTTTGTACGTTTTAGACAATAATCCTTTATTAGATGTTTCTTCTAATTCTTTTGACATTGTCTTCACTTAAAAAACTGCAGAGAGCCAGAGAACTATCAGACTTTTACTTGGCATTTGACCGCTGCAACAAAAAATGCAAAACAAAACACTAACAAAAACTCAGGCTTGTATTGAAAAATAATTTGATTCAACCAAATATTGACCAGGTGTTTTTATGTGAGAAACATGATAAAAACATCAGTTTGCTTCCAGACTTTAACACAATAGTGTTGCACAATATATATAGGTATTTAACCTTTATTTTTATTTTTAACCATGTCTCATTTTTATCTTGATTTTGCCTTCAAAGTGCATAGAATTGGATAAATCTTAATGCATGTCTCATGATACAATCTCATCATTGGCTTATGTATGACCTGCTTTCAATCTACCCATCTATCATTATTAATAATGTCATCATTCATGAACCCATTATAAAAGTAAGAGCTAAGTTCTTGATAATAACTTACATCAAATTACATGCTTTCACTAACAAACGTATGGTAGATAGCTAGTGGGAAGCAGCCGCATAGCACAGGGATATCAGCTCAGTGCTTTGTGACCGCCTGGAGGGGTGGGATAGGGAGGGTGGGAGGGAGGGAGACGCAAGAGGGAAGAGATATGGGAACATATGTATATGTATAACTGATTCACTTTGTTATAAAGCAGAAACTAACACACCATTGTAAATCAATTATACCCCAATAAAGATGTTAAAAAATAAAATAAAATAAAGGGAACAATGTTGTATAAAAAAAAAAGAAAAATTACATGGTTTCCCTTTCTCATCCCAACCCTCACTTTTCTTTTCCTGAGCAAGCATCATTCTTAATCCCGTGTTTTTCTTTCCTTTGCTATCTCTCTTTTCTTTTAATATACCTTTATTGCATTTATATCTATTTCCAAATAAGGTGTCATCTTTATGAAATCTTATAAGACTTGTATTTAACAGCAGATTGCTAAAATTTGTCCATATTGTTATGTATTGTTGTTGGGTTTTTTTTTTTTTTTTCCGGTATGCGGGCCTCTCACTGTTGTGGCCTCTCCCGTCGCGGAGCACAGGCTCCGGACGCGCAGGCTCAGCGGCCATGGCTCACGGGCCCAGCCGCTCCGCGGCAAGTGGGATCCTCCCGGACCGGGGCACGAACCCGTGTCCCCTGCATTGGCAGGCGGACTCTCAACCACTGCGCCACCAGGGAAGCCCTGTTGTGTATTGTTGTTAATTCATGCTGATTTTAGGATAGTATTTCATTGCATGAATATACCAGTTTTTTTCATCCATTCTCCTGTTGATGGGCTTTTGAGTTATTCTTAGGTTTTGGCTTTTGTGCTGCTATAGACATTCTTGAGCATGTCTTTTAAAATACTGACACAAAAGTTTCTCTTGGGTATATACCTAGGAGTGAAAAAGGGCATGTGAATATTCATCTTCATGAAATAATGACAAATTATTTTCCAGAGTGATTGAGCCAATTTACACTCCCTCCAGCAATGCACACAAGATTCTGTGGATCCAAATCCTCTCCAACACTTGGCTTTGTCAGACTTAATATACATACATATTTTCCAACTGAAAGGGTTTAAGATAGTATCTCATGTCGTCATTACTTGATTAATTAGTAACAATGTTGAGCAGTTCTTTATATATTTATTGACCATATTTGGTTTATTCTGTGAAATACCTGCTTTTGTCTCTTGAACATTTTTTACTTAGTATTTTCATTCCTTTTCTGTTTGCAAAATAACACTCACTCAATTTATAAGATGTCAATAAGTTCAGAAAAAGGTCAGTAAAAAGCAAAAGACCCTGTTGTGAACCAACCTAAGTCATGTTAGTCATGTGAAATTTTAGGTTCTTTCTTTTTGGTAGATATCAACAGCCACAAAAGATACTTCAGGTGGCACTGGTTTCTTCCAACAGCCTCGCTACCAGGTTATAATGAATTCATATTGCAAACTAAGTTCTGCTGTATATTCAAATATGTATTCAACAACATTTAATAATAAGCAGGCACAAAACCATTTGTAAACTTCATCTGTAGGCTCCATGAAGTCCCTGAAATCTTCCTTTCAGGTGTCAGAGTCCACATTGCCATGATTCTGTGTCCTCTAGTCAGTCTTATGCCACAAAGTCAATGGCTGGATATAGGATATATTAGGAATTATCTGTCCTCTAAGGGGACAGCGTATTTACTTCTTTTGTGCATGCAAGGGTGGACAGATTTTTAACAACTCTAGACAATTTACATTCTTTGAATACCTTTAATTGCACCACTGGGAGAAAATTTCTACATGCCTGATGAAAGTAAATCGTCATAAGTTTCACTGATAAAAACCCATTTTTGACATAATATGCTAATTAGCAGAGGACCAGTTATCCATCAAGACATGGATAGCAGGACTTAGAGGAGCCAACCCTAGAGAGTGGCTCTTTCTGATGTAATGCTAGCTGACATCTCTGGACTATTCATTCGTGAAAGAATGTTGCTGATTATCCTTGAAATTAAAATTTGAGCTAATCCGCACTTATATAATATGACACTGAAGTATTTTAAGGAAAATAACAGCCACTGTAACAGACTGTCACAATTCTACCACTCCCCACTGGAAATAACTACTGTTAGATATCTACTTCTTTCATAAGTGCCTTAATGTTTCTGTGAAAAACTAACTTAGTTTAACGAATTATGAAACAAACAACTGTATCCAAAAAAACAGGTGTATATAAAAAAAGAACAAACATCAGTTTATAAAAAAACAAATGCCAGTATAAATCATCACTAAAGGCAAGAAACAGACATTTGTTGAAACCTTCCTGAATGACCCCACCTAATCTAGCCTTCTTCCTTCCTCCCATGGGTAAGCATCTTGACAAAGATAACAAGGCATTCATGACCTTGCTTTTCACTGTAGTTTTACCACATAATTATGTAGCCCTAAACAGTATAGTTTTAGTTTGCCTTAAATTTTATGGTCTCAAAAAGAGGCATTTTAACAAAACAATCTGTGAGAGGAGTTTAAGTGAGTTATTTTCTTCTACCCCATCAAACAGACCTCACAAATTAGCTTATGCTGTGTATGCCCTCATAAATGAGAAATGGTTCCCTTTTAAGTTAGCAGATGGTCCACTTATAGTGTAATCACCCAGCGAAGGAACTCCTTATTTGCTGGGTGTTAATCAATGATTTTATATAGAACTTCCCTCCTCCCAACACATAGGCTTTCTCAGAATGTTTGCTTACACACTCAACAAGCTCTTCAGTCCTTGACAATCATAGTGGATCTTTAGACATTGTTGTGTTATATTCTAAACCTGAGGCCTTGTGTTGTGCTGAATTAGTGTTATTTTCTTAACGGATGTTGATGTTGATGGTGATTTAATTTGTAGAAGGTGATTTTTTTTGTTAGCTGAAGTATAGTTGACTTACAATGTTGTGTTAGTTTCATGTGTACAGCAAACTGATTCAGTTATACCATATATATGTATAAATATATATTCTTTTCCAGATTCTTTTCCATTATAGGTTATTACAAGATATTGAATATAGTTCCCTGTGCTATGCAGTAGGTCCTTGTTGTTTATCTATTTTATATATAGTAGTGTATATCTGTATAATCCCAAACTCCTAATTTATCCCTCCCCTCCACTTTCCCTTTGGTAACCATAAGATTGTTTTCTATGTCTGTGAGTCTGTTTTGTAAATAAGTTCATTTGTATCATTTTTCTTAGATTCCACATATAAATGATATCATATGATATTTGTCTTTCTCTGACTTACTAAATGATAATCTCTAGTTTCATCCATGTTGCTACAAATGGCATTATTTCATTCTTTTTTGTGGCTGAGTAATATTCCATTGTATATATGTACCACATCTTCTTTATCCATTCATCTGTCAATGGACACTTAGGTTGCTTCCATGTCTTAGCTAATGTAAATAGTGCTGCTATGAACATTGGAGTGCATGTATCTTTTCTAATTGGAGCTTTCGTCTTGTAGAAGGTGATTTTTGATTATCAGAAAAGAGGAAATACATTTAGATGAGAAAGGAGCACTAGTCCTCAGTGAGGGCCTCTAGAGCTTAGCATCCGTGTCCACCAAAGATGTGCACTGGTGTTTGTCATGTGTTATGGAACATATTTTTTGATCAGCCCATTTAGCCTGTCCTAATCCATTAGCAGGGAGGAAATGTATTATCCATGTTCTAATATAGTCCCACTTCTGTCTCACTATCTCAGTTTTTAACGTCTCAAGGTTAAGTACTTAACTTTGCTTCCATTCCTCCTACTGACCTTTACCTTCCAGGACCTGGAGGCATTTTGAGATTCTTACAGTTGAGGGTTGGGAACAAATCCTCGTAGACCTGAGAACAGGTTAACACCCTCCCCTCCTCCATCTACCCCAATACCTACACACACTCCTTCCCCCTTAGTTGGGACCATGGAGACAATTGGGAAGATTCAGAGATGATGTTGGACTTGACTTCTCCATTGATAAGTAATAATGTGAACATCTATTGAGTGCTTGGTAAGTATTAAAATAATGTTAAGTACTTCACATACAGCATCTCATCTAATCCTCATGGTAACCCTGGGAGGCACATATTGAATGTCATCAGTCCCATTTTACAGATAGGAAACTAACCTAGAGACGTTAAGTATTTCCCCCAAGATTCCGTATTTAGTTAGTGGCAGATCCAGATTTGAATCCAGGTTTGACACAAAGGTGTGTGCTCTTAATAACCATTACATTCTATTTCTATGTCCCATAGGAGCGGTCAAAGTACAGCTCTAGGAAACGAGTTGTTCTTTTCTGTGGCTCGGGGAACAGGTCAGTGTTCCATTGGGAAAATACAGAATTGGCCACCTCTCTGGTCTGGAGTCCATTATGAAGAGCAAAGGTGTGGTTGAGTCCTTCTCTCTTGTTTTGGATGATTCATTACATGTTTAGGTATCAGAGTATCCTTAGTCCAACATTTCAAATTCATGGAGCAATTGTATTGGCCATGTTAGCCCTTGGCTTTATATAAGGAAATTTAATGCATAAAATCTTACAAGTTCCTGGAATATCATCTGGTTTTCTGTTGTCCTATAACAAAAATATCCCTCCCATGTGCTGAATATAATATGTTAAGAATCCAACAAACACAAAATAATTCACTATTAGTAATCTGAAATTGTGTGTCTTCATTCACTAATTTCAAGTACTTGAGAGTTTGTTGGAGGTCTAATAGTATAAGAGAAAGAAGGTGGATGAAATAGCCCTCAATTTGAATTCCAACTCTTTTACTTGCTCTCTGACCTTGGGAAGGTTACTTAACTTGTCTGAGCCTCAGTTTTGTTTTCTGTTAAATGGGAATATATATTAATACTTACCTTGCAGGGTTCTTGTAAGAATTACAGGAGTCTAGCATAGTGCTTGACATGCTATATATACTCCACAGGTTCTCCTCCAAGCCCTGGTCAGTTTTCAAGAGTCATTACTCCTTTAAAAAAGTTATTGTGATCTTTATTTAATAAAATTATAGAATCTGAAGATTGGAAAAAAACTTATAGATCATCGAATGCAGATTTCCAAAATTGTCTATGTGTCAACATCAAGTGAAGAGCTATAAAATATGCAAATTCCAAAACTCCAGTGCCAAGAGATACTAATTTATTAGGTTTGGGGTGGAGAGTGAGAGATCTGATATTTAAAAAGTTCCATTGATAATGATGGATACGTGTCATTATATATTTGTCAAAATCCATAGCATGTACAATACTAACAGTAAACTCTACTGTGAACATGGACTTCTGGTGACAATGATGTATTAATGTAGGTTCATCAGTTGCAACAAATATACCACTTGGGTGCAGGATGTTGACAGTAGGGAAGGTTGTGTGTTTGTGAAGGCAGGGAATGTATGGATATTCTCTGTATTTTCTGCTTAATTTGCTGTGAACTTAAAGCTGCTCCAAAAAAGTCTATTTTTAAAAAAAGTTTCATTGAGGATTCAGATACACACGTAGGTTTGTAACCACTGATCTCTCTAGTTCACCATCCAGATCAGAAGCATCTGCAGCTGCTGCACTATTCTCAGAGTCATTGCTCCTCCCTGTGCTGCTTCCTGAAGCTCACTATTCACACAAAGCCATTTCCATTGTTGGGCTGCACCAGGATTCCAAAGTTCTTCCTTATATGGAATTGACGTCACCTTCTTTGTAATTTCCAATCACTGTGTATAATTCCCCCCACCGGAGATACTCGGAATAAATCTAATCTGTTTCCCACATGAAGCTCAACCATGTGTTTGAAGGCAGTGATCATATTCCTCCTGAACCCACCCCATTTCAAGTCTTCTACTTTCAAGGCTAAAGATCCCTCGAGGGCTTCCCTGGTGGCGCAGTGGTGCCGATGCAGGGGACACAGGTTCATGAGCCGGTCCGGGGAGATCCTACGTGCTGCGGAGCGGCTGGGCCCATGAGCCATGGCCGCTGAGCCGGCGCATCCGGAGCCTAAAAAGATCCCTTGAACTTCGATTCTTCCTCTGCTGTAATTTCCAGGCACTTCCCACTCCTGGCTAGTAGCTTTTCTCATTTATTTCCAATTTGAAAATATTAACTATGCATCTGGCATAGAATGGAAACCCTGGCTGAGTCTGGTCGTAACCCTTTGGTTGCTGGGGAGGGAGGTGAGGTCTTGGGGGAGGGGCTGAAATGACTGGAGGCTCTGAGAAGTAGCTATTTACCAACCGGTACTAAAACATTTCATTATTTTAACATTCAGCCTGGCCATACTGGTGTACACGTGCCAAGTATCAGCCTAGTCAACCTCCCTCTTACAACCTCTTTTAAATCCAGTGTGGAACATGAGGGCTGAGGCACAGAGTAGGTTGGACTGTGTCAGTTTGCAGACCTCTGCATCACCCGGTAAGGTGTGTGTCTGCAAATACGTTCGGCAGAAGAGCTGTGAAACCATTTTTATTGTACCTGTTTATTGCGATTTTGCATTTGACTTTTGCACCTGAATGCAGGTTCATTTATCATGAGACTTAGGTTCATTTTTGCTGCTCATCTTGGACTCTCAGGTTGGCTAGGCAACATGTGCCCCTGTCTCATGACTTCATCCTGTCTGCAGCTGATGGCTTTTGACATAGTTGTTGATAACAAGGTCGCGGGAGGTAGGAATGAAGAGACGATTCAGCTGCACGCCACTGGAGACTTCTCGGCAGCAAGTGTTCTAGCCATGCATTCTGACCTGGCTGTCCTTGGAAATCACTTGGGAGAATTGGAAAAAAAATGACACCTGAACTCTACCTCAGACCTCTTGAATCTGAATCTCCAGAGTGTCAGTGTTTACAAAGCTCCCCAGAAATTGTGACACATGGTCAGGTTTAGGGATCACAACTTTAACGTATGCTCTTGAGCGCCCTGCTAGCTATCAGTAGAGCATGAGACGCTTTTTTTTTTCCTTTTAAATTGAAGTGTAGTTGATTTGCAATATTGTGTTCGTTCCAGGTGAACAGCAAAGTGATTTGGTTATATATATATGTATATCTCTATATCATGTTTTCCTAATCTTTTCCATTATAGTTCATTACAAGATATTGAATATAGTTCCCTGTGCTATACAGTAAATCCTTGGTGTTTATCTTTTTTATATAGAGCGTGAAACTTTTTTTTTTTTAAGGAATGTTATTTCCTTTATTTGTAATTTCTATTTGGGCCTCCCCATCACCACCACCTCCTCCACACATATAAATCTGCCCTTATAATATGATCAGCACCATTAATTATACAGTTGTACAAAACCAGAATCAGGAATTTAAAAGTTTCCTTTTTTTTTCCCACAACTCACACACACACACACTGTATTTTATTTTTACAAGAGATAAATAAACTGACACCAAGCATTGTAAATGGATGACCACAACAAAAGCAACGATGATTGCAATTACCAAGCACGAAACACACTCATACTATGTCACAATATTGACATTCAGTCCAGGAATCCTCCACTGTAACAGCTCCTTTACTTTGCAGTGAAAATTGATTCGTATATTTTTGGCCTCTGAGTCCTTGTGAGATTTTTTTTTTTTATTCAAACAGAAGGTCACAAAAATTATAATCATCCTCATTAGTTCACTCAGTCCCATGTAATTAATTTTTTTTCATCTTGATCTTTTGTTAGCACTTTTATGAATTCATCAGTTTTCTGTTAGAGTTCTGAAAATGCTTATTCATTCAGTTCAGCAGTATAGTCAGTCAGTTACCAGAAATCTGTACTTGTCAGAGTCTTTTCCGTGAATTCCTTGAAGATGAAACCCTTTTATAGGAATTTTTTTTTTTTTTTTTTTTTGCGGTACGCGGGCCTCTCACTGTTGTGGCCTCTCCCGTTGCGCAGCACAGGCTCTGGACGCGCAAGCTCAGCGGCCATGGCTCACGGGCCCAGCTACTCCGCGGCATATGGGACCCTCCCAGACCGGGGCACGAACCCGTGTCCCCTGCATCAGCAGGCGGACTCTCAACCACTGCGCCACCAGGGAAGCCCCAGGAACATTTTTGCAAAAGCATCAGAGTACACCCAGAACTGTCTGTAAATGTCAAAAGACTTAAAAATGACCACGGTTAAAGATTTGATGAAAATTCATAATGCAATTGACAAGGAAATTTAGTTATTTCTGAGATATACATTTTAAAGTAATAACTAGAATTATGACTTACAACATTATACCAGAACATATAAGATTTTTAGAAATTTCGTGTAATGTCTGAAACATTTATATTAACACATTTCCGTACAAATAACCCAAAGAAAGTTTAGTATTAGTTGTTTTTGTTTTTTATACTGCAGGTTCTTATTAGTCATCAATTTTATACACATCAGTGTATACATGTCAATCCCAATCGCCCAATTCAGCACACCACCGTCCCCACCCCACCACAGTTTTCCCCCCTTGGTGTTCATACATTTGTTCTCTACGTCTGTGTCTCAACTTCTGCCCTGCAAACTGGTTTATCTGTACCATTTTCGAGTTTCCACATACATACAGCATGAAACTCTTAATACATGATCTTTAGGTACTAATTATGAATGCACTTACTGGATAGATTTTTACTCCTTTTCACTAAATTTTGTTAAACCTAATACCTTTAAAAATCATCTTTATGGGGCTTCCCTGGTGGCACAGTGGTTGAGAGTCTGCCTGCCGATGCGGGGGACACGGGTTCTTGCCCCGGTCCAGGCAGATCTCGCGTGCCACGGAGCGGCTGGGCCCGTGAGCCATGGCTGCTGAGCCTGCACTTCCGGAGCCTGTGCTCCACAATGGGAGAGGCCACAACAGTGAGAGGCCCGCATACTGCAAAAAAAAAAAAAAAAAATCATCTTTATGCACTGTTTCAAAAATAATGTTACTGTTGGTATTCTTTCTAACTTTGAGTCATCACTTTTCCCTGAGGGGACTTTTTCTAATGAGAAAATAGAAGCAGTTATGTGACTTGTTTTAGTCCATTTTAGCATGTTCTAGAATTTTTTTTTTCTCTTCAAGCACTGTATTCAACCAATTTATTTTAATGTGGGTTGTTCTAAATCCACAGCCTTCCTCTTTGAAAATGTCACCAGAATATTTCCAAAAGAATTGTCTTCATTATGCATTGTCTTTCACTGCCTTAACCCAATGGAGTAGGCTGACGGTGTATTGATTTGATTTTATATATTTAGCAAACGCTTAGAGCTTACCATGTGAGAGGTATTCTTTTAAGAGGTTTACACATATTAACTCATTTTCATAACAACCCTATGAGATAGTATTATTGTTCTTATTACTCAGATGAGGAAACTCAGGCCAAAAGTGGTTAAGTAACTTGCTGAAGGTCACATATCTGGAGAGAACTGTTTTGGTTCCAGAATTCATGCTCTTAGCTACCAGCAAATAAAAAAAAATGATAGTAATAAATCTAAAGTGGTTTTTAATTTGGTGTTTGTCCTTTTCTGGTGGTGGTGGTGAGTTTGACATAATGTGACAAATGTCACATGAATGAACCAAAACCAAAAGTGGTAGTGGTTACCATCTGGGCTATTCATTTTTCATTTACATAAATTCATAGGTTCTAGACATTGAATTCCACATAGAAAATTCTTTGTTTTTACAAATGCTCTATAGCTCTATAATGTTAAAAATGTGTTTTGGAATGAACGAGGGAAATGGAAATATATGAATTTTTTTCTTTATGTCTGCAATACAATGAAAAATACAATTGACAAGGAAATAATCTGGACTTCTAGAATGTGGCCACTAATCTTGCCCTTAAGTGTACCTGTTTCCTAGTAGACTTAGGTTCACTTCTTTTAAGTCCCTGTTAGTCGGCCATTCATTCATTATTTTATTTACTCAACAAGTGCTTTTTGAGAACAAATCATATGACCAACTCTAGGGGAATAGTGACCAGAAAAATCTAGGTCCCTGCCCTCATGGTGCTTAGAATCTAGTGGAAGAAGACATAGTCAAACAATCAAAATGTAATGTATAACCAAACTGTGTATTATTTGCTCCATCCTAGCAATTATCACTGTGAATTGTAAGTGTTCAGTTAAGTTTGTCCCTGTTTTAATTCTGAGGTGTTTGAGGGCCGGTTCTAGGTTTCATCTCTGTGCTTCTCTTGCTAATTCTAACATCCACTTAGTGCTGAATTGTGTTAATGAATGGATTCATTTTTCTCTAAATATGGATCTAAAATTATTGGGCTATAGTGATTCCAATCTTGTCTTTATATTTCATAATGCGGAAAGATAATTGTTAATTCCAGGAGCAATTCAGGAACATTTTACGTGCTTAGTTAATGAATGAGAAGTTGGTGAACCAGAGTTAGAAATTTCACCATTATCTTTTCCTAACATAAACGATATGAAATAGAGATGAAATCTCTCAATAGTCAGAGAGTCATTCACATTTTTGAGCTCATAGAAACATTAAAGATCACCCGGCTCGGGCTTCCCTGGTGGCGCAGTGGTTGAGAGTCCGCCTGCCGATGTAGGGGACATGGGTTCGTGCCTCGGTCCAGGAAGATCCCATATGCTGTGGAGTTGCTGGGCCCGTGAGCCATGGCCGCTGAGCCTGTGCGTCCGGAGCCTGTGCCCCGCAACGGGAGAGGCCACAACAGCGAAGCCCGCGTACCGCAAAAAAAAAAAAAAAAAGATCACCCGACTCAACCTCCATATATTGTTGAAGAGGAACTTGAGGGCCGGAGTGGATTAATTTAAACAAGGCCATGCAGCTATTAACAGAGCTACAGCCAGAAACTGGACTATGTAGAGTACTCTTTAAAGCTAGACAAAACAAAAACATCATAGTGCTAGTTTTTCATTTTAAAAAGGAAGACTGTGTGAATTTATTTTCCCACCTCAGTTTACTAAAATTTTAGAATTTTATTTATCTATTGACTGACTGAAATGACCTCTCATTCTTCCGATTTGATGACAAAAACGTGAATACAGGTTGTTCATGAAGATTATAGGTGTTCTGTTCATTCTGCTCTTCTTTCTTGAATGGCTAGTCAAGAAGCTCATAAGGGTAAGTTATGGAGATTGTGGTCAATAGGGAGGTCTCTGGATTCAAAGGCAGATTGCACAGGGAGCTTAAAAGGCAGGTTCAGATCTGCTGAAAGGAACAGCAAAAGGGTCAACTGACCAGGTTTCCCTAGAAAATAAATTGAGTGGGATTGTGTATATGCAAATTCCAAAATGCATGTTTTTCAGTCATGAAAAAGTGAACTAAGCCATTCTCTGTTTTACTCTACTCTATAGTTTCTATCTTTCTGGAAATCTAGATGAAATTGATTCTTAGAACCCTGCATTCAGTCATTTCTGTACTTTAAATTTTCTGTAGGGCGGTGAAATTACTAAGTCCTAGAACTGGGTTTCTTTTCTTTCAGTTTTCATCCCTGTTTTCATTGATTACTCTTCTATTTATTCAAGAATATCTTGAGCGTATGTGTGCCTCTGTATTATGCCTGATCAGGACACAAATGTGAGAATTAACAGTGACAAGACAGTGTATTTGGTTTAGCTGCACCAAGAAGTGTCATGACATAGCCCTCTTATGGTGATTCTCCCTCATAGCCCTGCTCTGCCCCCTCATGTCACCCTAAATGTTGTGGCCTCTGAAAAAATGATTTTCTTTAAAACCTATTACACAGATATCATCTGGTGACTTATATAAACATTTTGGAAATTTTCTATTTTTCATTTTATGCTGTTTCTGAGGTAATGTTTACAAATCTTCCAAAAGACTACTGTGTGCTAAATATAGCTCTTTCAAGTTTCATTTTTAAAAAATGAAATTAAATATTAGCTTTTGGGTATTAGGTGACAAGATACATATTCGCCAACTTCAGGATTTTGTAAATTAAGACAGTGGTTCCCAAATGTGGTCTGAGAATTTCTGGACAGGTATATGGGATGGTGGGTGGTAGTTCAGAATTATTGCAAGGGAATTGCAGTTTCATATGTGTGCCCAAACACTGTTTATAATAGGATAAATATATAACGTCAGACATAACACATACACACATACCAAAAGTATGTAGATGTTGCTGAGATTATTAAAATGCAAGTTAATTTAAAAAATGATTCAGTTTGTGAATGCTTCTTTTCATAATGTATTTTCCCAATCAGAAATTATGAAATGTTTAAACACTATCATGTGTGTTCTCAAATATTTTTGATATTAAGAAAGATTTTTGATACCCAGACTAGAAGCCACTGAAATGAAACACGTTCCTTGATGGGCTCTGTTTTCTCTTGGTGAAAAGTCCAAATCTTGTTTTTCGGCACTCCTATAATGTGCTTCCCATCTGCTTTAGCACTTGGTAGTTCCTGTTTTCTGTACTTTTCCCAATACCGTTACGTCTTTCTTTAGGTGTGGTTATAGAAATTTCACGGAATGTTTCTTGTTGTCATACAGAAGTGAGATAATAATGTTCTGTATTGTTTCCAACACTTTTTCTGATTATACTAAGTATCTTCTGGATTTTTCTGCCCGCAGCTACTCACTGGTCCTATTTTCTATGAAAATGAAGTTATGATTCTTTCTATGAACTGTCTCTGCAGTTTGAAACTAAGAGATGATTTCCTGTGATGTCACCTGACCTGACTGCTGGAGTCCTCAGCCTTTCACTCCTGTCCTGCAGCCCCTCTCACCATCCCCGACTAGAAATATCAAACTATCATCCACACCTTCCCATTCCTTTTTTTTTTTAATCATCCTCTCCCTTTATATTGGCTCTTTCTCCCATTAACATCCTTCAAATCTCCCATCTACGAAAATAAATCCTTTTTTCAACTGGATATCCCACTCCCATTCCCCTCTCCCTCTTTTCACGGTTGTATCAGCACTCCTTGAGCTCGCGTCCACCTTCACCCACGCTTCCTCACCTCCCGTTCCTTCTTTCTGGCTTCTGCCTTCATCTTTTCACCGAAACTACACAAACTTAGGTCAAAATTGACTTCTCCTATTTCAAAATCGAGCAGATACTTTTAGTTCTTATTTTAATTACCCTTTCTGCAGCCTGTGAACTACTCATACCGCTTTGATTGGGTCATGCTGTCACATTCCTCCAAGGCTTTTCCTCATCCTAGAATGCTCTTTCCCTTTTCTTTAACTGGTCAACTGCTATGTAACCTTGAAGATTCATTGTGTGACACTAACTTGTGAGGCCATACCCAACCTTCCTCTAAGCTCCAGGCTGAGTTAGGGGCTCCTAGAGCACCCTGTATTTATCTTTATAATAGCATGTACCACATCATGTTAATTTCTACTTTGGGTAAGTATTCTGTGCTCATTATATAAATTAGAAAATCCAGTGAACGTGAAAAATAGTTTCCAGTAAACTCATAACCCAGAAAGGATCATGACCAGTATGTTGGGTTTTATCTTTCTAATACTCATACAAACACACATGTTGATGTAACCTGTTTTTAAAAAACATAATCAGTCATAAATATGTCTTGAGTATTTTTTCATAATTCGCATTATCATTTTTAAGTCTTCCCTGTATTCACTTTGGATGTATCTTAATTTATTTAAACTGATCTGTTTTTATGGGTAGATTGCTCACCCTTCCTCCTGTTAATTAACATACTGTCATAAATATCCCTGTACAAATATCTTTGTAACTTGTTCTATTACAGACTAAGGATAACTTTCTAGAAGGGAAGTTGCTGGGGCAAAGGGTATTTACATTTTCACGACTTTTGATATTTCTAAGTAAATTAAACTCTAGAAAATGTTACGTTAGTTTATAAGAGTGGCTGACCACATACTATTGTTTTTTTGTTGTTTGTTTGTTTTTCGGTACGCGGGCCTCTCACTGTTGTGGCCTCTTCCGTTTCGGAGCACAGGCTCCGGGCGCGCAGGCTCAGCGGCCATAGCTCACGGGCCCAGCCGCTCCGCAGCATGTGGGATCTTCCCGGACCGGGGCACGAAGCTGTGTCCCCTGCATCGGCAGGCGGACTCTCAACCACTGCGCCACCAGGGAAGCCCCACATACTATTGTTAATTGCTGGCTTTTACTCAGCCTGCTCCTTGAGTGTGATGACGTTGTCTTCATGGAGATTCCCAAGAGCGTGTCTGGTAATCATTTGTTGGCGGGATCAACCTGTATTAATTTTTGTGAGGGGTTTCCTTCTGTGTTTTGCAAAGAGGCATGTTAATGCCTGGCTTTGGGGAAAAAAAACTTCCCCCAAATAAGTAAATTAGGATACGTTTATAAGTGGACTACTTTGCAGCCATTGTAATCGTTGACATAGATGTATGTCAGTTGTTTACAATATGCTGTTACACACAAAGAACAGGCTATAAAATAATATGTATAGTATGATATGATTTTTGCAACATGCACCCATATGCATAAGTTACATTTACAAAGTTGAAATTGGGATTTACCACGTTTCTCTGTGTTAAACGACTGCCATGAGCCATTCTATAACATACAAATAAGCAATTTAAATTACCCATTTTGCCAGTGATATTTCGTACATCATCCTTCCTTTTCCCTTTACTAAGAAAGACAAGTGTTATAATCCCAGTTTAGCCACCATGTTATAAGATAGTTTACTCAGCTTTCCTTGTGTAATTCCTCTAACCATCTAATGGCAGTAATGATACCCATCTGTATTCTCCTCCAAGGAATGTTGTGAAATAATAGAGATTACTTGGTGTTCTTGGGAGGAAAATTGGTGTAGAAATCCTGGATGTTTTTATTTATTATTAATAACTACACCTTGCCCTCATGTTTGGAAATGACACAGGACTTAATGTGACAATGTGTGGAACGGGAGGCTACCTGGGAGAAAGGGAAGGAGTCTGATGAAATATAACATAATATTACTGATAGTTATTTTTATCACCCTAGGAGACTATAACATTTTGTTTCTTAGCATCCATCACTGAATAATGGTACACTTGTGTCTTCTGTACTTTCCTCTCTTTCTTTCTGGTAATTTTGCCTGTTTAAAATAAAAGAACGTTGTCTTCCTAATGACCGTGTTAAGAGAAAATATTTACAAGTTTCAATTCGTGTACCTTTGTTTACCACCCTTTTATCAACATTAAAAAAATCCCAAACTACCTGGCAATATTGGAGGTAAAACTATTTCTGTTTCTCTTTCTAGTGCTTCGCATCTTGAAATCCTCAAATTGATGAGATGGGCTGAGAAGCACACCCGACATCAATCAACTGTGGCCACGGGTAAAGTTATGGAACAAGATGGCAGCTTACTTGGTAACCATATCACTGTGTTCTGGGTAAAGGGAAGTTCCGGACATTCTGTATTATTCTCAGAAGCAGAAGAATACTGGGAGGGCAAAACAATAGATGTCCAAGACATAACCCTTTGGAGAGATGACACAGCTAAAAAAAGCTATGTGTTCATGTCTTCATGGGTCTTCATGGAGAAGTTCCCATGGGTGAAGTAGATAATTTGTGAGTTGCTTTTTCACTGTAAATTTCTAAGATCAATATTTTATTTCCCCTTCAAAGGTAGAATAAGACCCCAAAGAAAAGGATTATAGGAGAGACTTGGCCTGGCAAGAAAACAGATGATTATTTGGGAGGTGGGATGCTCGGGTGAAACTCTCCCCAGGTCATCAACCAGTCATGGACATCGTGATGCCCCTGTTTCTTAGCTCCCTGTCCTGATGTAAAGCAGCTGTCTCTCCTCTACCTCTTGAATATCTCTCCCTTTTGACATTTTAATAGAGAGAGGAATAGTCTTCTAGGATGTGCTGTGTAATCTGTCCCTTTCTGATTAATTAAAAAAATAACTATAACCACTATTGACATTTATGGAGCACTTATTAGTTGCCTGTTATTGTATTATTTCATGTAACTGTCAAAACTTTTCCATATTCCCTATTTCCCTATACCTGTTTTTTAGATGAGGAAAGTATATAGGTTAAAATTTGCTCAAAGTCCCACAGCTAGTAAATGTTAGAACTGGGACTAGAACCCAGCTCAGAGTGACTCCAAAAAGAAAGGTCACTTTACACTCTACCACCCGTTCCATTCAGCATATGGTTAAAACAAGATAAATTCTGTGAGTTAAGTGAATAATAAAATATAAGGAACTCTAAATGGATATTAACAACAGGAACCAAAAATAATGTAATTAATTAAGAGGTGCCCTAATTTATAAAATTGGCTTATAATTTGGTTCTATTCTTCTTGGCTAAAAAATGAGTAAGCCAAGTCTTGGACTCTCTGCTTTTCCAAAGTTTCACTGGATTATTGGATAAACAGATACAATTTCAAGTTCAATTCACTCAACATTCATGGAGCACCTGCTATATGCTGGGTACCAGTGTATTAAGCTGGGTAATCAATATCTGTTTTTACAAACCAATCACAGCCACATAAAAGTGAATGTTGTTTTACTAGGGAAGGGGCCTTAGAAATCATATAGGCTATTGGTTGTCACTCTGGGTTCTGCAGAACCTTTAGGTTCGGCCAAGTTTTATCTATGGCCATCTTTGGGTACAGGGAAGAAATGGAGGGAACCAAAGGGGAGACTGAGTAATAGAATTCTGTTTCTGTCCTTCCCACTTCAACCAGAGCAGCTCTAAACTTTTATTTTTTGGCCTTTTGAAGTTTCCTCCTTTTACAAATGAAGAAACTTAGGGACAGTGGGTGTCTGAGGTTGACAACATGGTGGGTTAAGAAAGTGCAAAAATAGGATCCTTCCATTTGCCATACCAATGAGCTGCAGAGTATTCTTCATGCCCTTCATACCCTTCTTAGGAGTGAGTTTAGCTTTCACTGTAAGTCTGAGATCTTCAGCCAAGTCAGCCGTATTGCACTCAGATGGCCATGTTATAGGCATTGACTAATGGCAGATGTGGTGACTTTGGGGTTATTAAGAAATTGCAGTCGTTGAATATGATGTAAATTGCTTTGACCTTTATCAGCATCGTTACCAGGTCTTAACAGATGCCTTTGGGTTTGTTACCTATGTCTCCAGCTGAAGTCCTGAATTTACAGTCAAAAAATTTCAAGGTTACATTCTCAGCAGTAGACTAAGAATTATCATGCAACCCCAATTCCGTGTCCTCTTAATAAACACTCTGATAGAGGAGGAGATTCTGGGTTGGGGAAATTACTCTATTAATTCCAGCTGTTTGTGCTGCAACACTATAATTCTGTAGCCTTCCTTTCTATATTAAAGAAAAGATACATCTCACTCTGTGTTTGTAGCATTCCAGCTCATGTTGCTCTTATCCATTAAGCTAATTAGAGGACGTGGAAACTCAAGTATTTTATATCAAGTCAAAGGCTATAGCTGTCTAGCCAGGATTTTGAAAATGATGTTAAATTATTAATGAGAATGTCTAAAATTCATACTAGTTAAGCTTTAGAGCCCAAGACATGGACTTTTCTGCTGCCGGACTGGAGGATGGAGGCAAGGAGGCAGACTTGGACTTTAAGATTGGGAGGCCTCAGCCAAAGTGGAGGGCAGAGGGGAAGCAACTACATTCAATTAGGAACTGGACGGAGCAGATCAAATCTGCAGCTGGAAGAGATCAGTTAACAGCTGCAGCTGGATCATCACGGTGACTGTAATCCAGACAAGAAAAATATAGCATGGGAGGCAATCCACTTGCAATTTCCTTGCGCCAGTATTAAAGCAATGTTAGGGCTCACTGATTTGTTTTCTCATGAAGAAGAAAATGTTCACCAAAGATGGATCATGATGGATTTTTTTTTTTTAGAATCAAAAATAGTAAAAATGACTTTCATTAATAAAAAAAATCTCTTTTTCTAGATATTTAGGTAGTTACCTTTTATAATTTTTCTATGAAAAGCAATGCTGTGACAAGGATTTTTTTGTGGTTGCTTACTTCTTACTGGACACACCTTAATTTTTTCCTCAGAATGAAAGCCTAGAATGTGGTACATATATACAATGGAATATTACTCAGCCATAAAGAGGAACAAAACTGGGTCATTTGTTGAGACGTGGATGCACCTAGAGACTGTCATACAGAGGGAAGTAAGTCAGAAAGGGAAAAACAAATATTGTATATTAATGCATATGTATGGAATCTAGAAAAATGGTACAGATGAACCTGTTTGCAAGGCAGAAATAGAGACACAGATGTAGAGAACAAATGTAGGGACACCAAGGAGGGGGAATGGGGAGTGGAATGAATTGGGAGATGGGGATTGACATATATACACTACTGTGTATAAAATAGGTAACTAATGAGAACCTGCTGTGTAGCACAGGGAACTCTGCTCAATGCTCTGTGGTTACCTAAATGAGAAGGAAATCCAAAATAGGGGATATATGCATATATATAGCTGATTCACTTTGTTGTACAGCAGAAACTAACACAACATTGTAAAGCAACTATACCCCAATTAAAAAAAAAACCTAGAATTTAAATTTCTGAGATGAAGGGTATGTTTAAAATTAAGCCTTTTGATATGTAACCAAATTATCTCTTTAAAAACTCTTGCAAGAATTAAATTTTTTTCTATGGATTGTCTACCATTTGTTGGTGATTCATAAGAATTAAGGATACATGGTTGCTTCAGAGAGTCCTGAAGTTAGATGGAACTCTCCGGGGCCAAAAGGGTCATTTCTACTGTATTAGATTTTCTGAGCACTCAGCGCTCTGTTTTGCCCTGTCTTCCTTATTAATACCCGAGGCCACAACTAAGTGAACTATTGAACCATATTGGGACTATCAAATTCTTTCTCTTGAGAATTTGAACCAAGGGGCATGATGTCAAGACACTTAGAGAGTATAGCTAAACATACTAGATCCTGGAGCTCTAAGGTCTAATAGAGTTGGGGCGAAGGGTGGACGTGTGGCAAACTATAGACAAGCTGAAGCAGAAAAGCTTTTCTGTAAAGGGGATGCAAGGAAAGAGGTGGACCCTGAACATCAGGTACCACGTAACCTGAGACATTTAATGACGTAGTCCCTGTGGTCCCATCAGTATATTCTGTAGTTTGTTTTGTAAGATCCTCCTGTGCTTTCTGAAGTTTCGTCTATGTTGATCACCATGCAAGACACCTGACTCCAGGTAAAGTGCAAAGCATTTACTTGATCCCTCCTACGGGAGGCTGTTGCTTATCTCTTTCTTGACCTTTATTGTCAGAATGTAAGTGGCTGTGAAGATGGAACAAGGCAGGGTAAGGGAGAGCATGTGTGTCTATGCACATGCATGTGTGTGCTTTGTTTTCTTTTTTTTATATTTCATTTTTGGTGTTCATCATGTGATACAACAACTGTGTGAGTCGGTGGATTTGGGCATCTCCTCTAGATCATGTACCTCCTTGAAGAATGTCCAGTTCATAGAGAGTTTTATTTTACCCTTTGTGGTTCACAACTCTTGATTTTGCTTGAGTAGCAATGCGTAACCCACAAAACTATATTGTCACCCGTTCATGTAATTTATTTTGACTCCAAGGCATCTAGATATAGCATATCAAATATTAGACTAGAAATTAGCAAGCTAACACAGGGTTCTAGTCTTAACTTAAGCTTTAATTATTTGCATGCCCTTAGCCAAGTCTCTTAAATTGGTTGTACAATGAAAGCTTTAATACAGGGACTTCCCTGGCAGTTCAGTGGTTGGGACTCCGTGCTTCCACTGCAGGGGGTGCGGGTTCGATCCCTGGTTGGGGAACCAACGTCCCACATGCCTCATGGCACAGCCAAAACAACAAATCTTTAATACAAATGATCTGAATATTCTTTCCAAATCTTAACCCCCTCAGCATCTGCGAGGTTGAAAGGAGTATGTTGTTGAGTGTGATATGCTTTAGGCATATGTTTATTATGTTTATTTTCATACTCAGGTTTGGCTCATGTGTCCTTTTAGGTATTAAAGAGATCATTTGCTGAAATAGACATTCCAAAGGACTATATATAATGTTGTGTAGCAGCAGCCTGCCCTGTGTTTCTGGATCCTCTAGGAGTGGCTGGAAAAAAGTATTTAAAAGAAGGAGCCAGTCAGAAGGGATCTTTTGCATTTATTCCCATAAAGAAGGAAGCTAGCGTTTTTGCCCAGGTCTAAGTATTTAACTTTTCAATGAGTAAGAATCAGACCCATCAATACATTCTCTTACCTGAATATTTATGGTTTGTTCTTTGTCTTGTCCCTATGACTTTCTGAGCTAAGAGATTGTATCTTTGACTCCTGAAGAAGATAATGTGATCTCAGAAATATGTTTTTTGGCACCCGAAGAAAGTCTAGATTTAAAGTATCAGCATGGTCACTTGCTAACATCTTCCAAGTGTCCAGCTGTTATCATTACAAATGTTCATGTCTCGGTCTTGGGAAGTATAGTTTACAGCAGTGTCACAATGGCAGAATAGTTGGTAAGAATGTTTTTTCTGCATATTTGACTTTTAAAGAAAAGCAGTTTTGGGGAAGTGATGGAAGGTGGAGAAAAATATTTTCGTGGTTATGAAGCCACAGCAAATTTCCAGAGGAAGGCAAGTTGTCACTTTCTTGACCTTTTAAGGTTCTCCGTGAAGTTTAATCCTCTATCATTTTTTCTAATTCTTAGGAATTATGTCTGATTTTAAAAATTGGGGTAGTATGCCATAGATACTTTTTTTCATGGGAACTGTGTTTAAGGTGATCCTTAAACTATTTGGTGTATTTAAGATAGAGTAAGATATTTACACTTCCATTTTCAGTTTTCTGATAATCTTTACCTAAAAAAAAGAAAAAAAAGACAACCAAAAATACCTAAGTCAATTGGATTGAATGTTGGCTGACTTGTGCCTCCTTTGAATAATATTTCTATTTGGTACTTACTGGGATTCTCAGAAAGCCTTAAAACTTTAGAGGGTCATACTTCCTCTTTGGCAAAAGGAAAGTGCTTTTGACTTCCTGGGTTCCTTTTTAAAAAACTTGATCGAAGTAAAATATACATATATCAGAAAAGTACACACAGCATCAGTATAAAATACATTAAATTTTCAGCTACTGAACACACCTATCTAGCCAGTCCTTAGATCAAAAAGCAAAACACTCTCAGCACCACACAAGCCCCTTCATGCTCTGCTCTAGTCCTTAATTCCTCTTACCACCTACGGTAACCATGGTGTTGATTTCTAACAACATAGACTACTTTTGCCTGTTCTTATGCTTTCAGTCATATTTTGGTCGTATTAAAGACATTATTCGCTATGTGCTCTTTTGTATCTGGCTTCTTTCATTCAACATTATGTTGATGAGATTCATCATGTTGCACACAGTTGCTGTTCATTCTCATTGGTGAATAATGTGTAAATGTATATTATTTACGTATAAATTTTACTGTTGTTGGAATTTGGGTATTTCCGTTTTTCTGGCCATTATGAAGAGTTTGGCTATGAACATGCTAGGACATGTCTTTGGTGACTAGATGGATGTGCTTGAATTGGATGTATACTTAGGTGTGGAATTGCTAGGTCATAGGATATGCCTAAGTTCAGCTTTAGTAGATACTACCAAACAGTTTTCTAAAGTTGTTGTACAATTTACTATCTCATCCTAGGGTTCTTTTTATTGGTATAAAAAAGGTGCAAAGGGGAAAGCATGGTTCAACAAAAGACCCTGATATTAAAACCAGATTGTGACAAAGGGTAAAACCTGGATGAATGCACTTTTCATCCCATGGCTCTGATCTTTTTCTCTTATTTAATTAAATCCTTAATTCCTATGTCTCTCTTGTTCAACTAAAGGTGACACTTTACCCTTTGTTGCTATGAACTTTCTTATAAGATATGAAGCTGTTTAAAATAATTTTTACATGGTCTTTACTAATGAAAACTTTAAAAAAAAATGAGTCTCTAGAAAGGATGACTTTTCTCTAAATAGTGTCAAGAAAATGTTAAGTAAAACCGTTATTTTCTTGGTGGTCTTTATTCAATTTGCTCCCAGCTTTCCACTAAACTAAGAAAGAGAAAGTGAAATGGTGGAATGTTGGAACAGTTCTTATTTGAAGAAAAAATGCTTTTCAGTGGGAGAAACAACATAACACCTATGAAAACATATTGACATACCAGCCTGAAAATATCACTAAAGAAACTAGAATGGGTTTGAATACCTCCTCACAGCAAGGAAATTTGTTTTGAGAAAACACATCCATCCAGTTTTCTTTGGACAGCTTTCTTAGATCTGAGGAGTCCAAATTACACAACTAAATATTTATAAATTCTCAGGATATAAACATTATCATTATTAATGAGCAATTTAGTATTTGTTACAGCCTGCATATTAATTTTAGTAAAATGTTACGGGCTAGAGTAGTCTTGTTTGCTATAAATGCACCAGTCTTTTAGTGATATACAATATTTGATCATATTTACTTTTTGATTTGAAAGATAATTTTATTATATCTAGGAGTCCTAGGATATATATCTTCAGCTTTATTTTCTCACCTATTACTATGAGCATATCTGTAATTGATTTTGTACAAGTTTCTTGGTTAAGAATACAATATGTAGTTAAATATGGCTTCTTTGGGGAAATAAATCATAGATTTCAGGACTATATTATAAGTGAAAATGGTGTCTCTCTCTGAGTGTGTTGTATAATATGACCCTACACACACACACACACACACACACACACACACACGCACGTGTATCAAGCCTTATGTGTGCAGTAGGGAAAGTTTATTATTGCAAAAGCAATGCATTCTGGTGTAGCTCAGGGGACCCCTGAGTCTCTGCTCAGATGTTTGGATTTTGTGCCATAGGCAATGGGGAGCAAATTAAATTTTTTCATAGAGGAGTGAGATCAGAGGTGCTTTAGGAAGATGATTCTGGGAGAAATCAGAAGCAGGAAGAAGATTTAGAGGCCCAAACTGGTTCATGTTCCAGAACTCTTGAAAGTCATAATCATCTTTATACAACATTATGCTTAAAACAACTAGGAGTATAATTAAGCTTATATTAAGCTTAAAACAACTAGGAGTATAATTTTGTGCTATAAATGCCATCTTCTACCATCACATACAAGCTGCAGATGTGTTAAATTTTTAAGAAAGATGTGTGGGAAAAACATATTTCATTGAGAAAACACAATCCATTAATTGTCTTACCTCCTGAAAATCTTTAAAAAAAACCCACTAAGATTTGATCTGAAAAGAAATCTTAGACCATCTCTTGAAACCTCAGTGTTCTACAAGAGGGAGGCTTGAGAACTGTTCATTCTACTGTTTCTTTTTTCTTTTGGCAATGAGGGCAATGAGAAAGGAGGCAATGAGGGCAATGAGAAAGGAGGCAATAAGAGTGAGCAAATAAGGGATATTGTAAAGGAGTTGACAAATGACTGATGGTGGATGATGAGGGGCAGAGAAGGGATAAAATATTAATAACTTTCTGTTATGTGGAAATCCTTTTCAGAGAAACCAAAGCTTCCATTCTGATTTGAAATTGGTGGTAGATCTTTCATGTTTGGTAATCTTCCTTTTAACATTTCTTTCTTTGAAAAGTATGTGTGTATTCCTAGGCAGGAACAGCTAGAGAAAGCATTCTTAGAAATCACATGTGTCTTATCTCTCAGTATTCATGCTGCGTTGCTACTGTTCAGAATCATGGAAGCGTGTGAATTAGGCTTTTGGAAAAACCAACCTCCTCTCTTAAGACAAAATGTTCTGTAAAGTGTACACTCTACACTCCTGCATGATATTAATAGATAGGTTCTTGATTATGTCATGCACTTCTATTCTAGTGAGGCAACCAGAGATATATAGCAGAGCTGGAAAATCTCAGGTGGTTTACAGTTAATGACATAGGAGTATCAGCAACTCTGAGTAATGAGGTATTTAAAGAATGATGCAGCCTAATTTCTGTTAAGCTACTGCACAGATAAATGAGTTCTTTGGATAAATACTTCTGCATTGGCCTTAATAATAATTGTGTACAGGGACTTCCCTGGTGGTCCAGTGCTTAGGACTCCTCGCTTTCACTGCCGAGGGCACAGGTTCGATCCCTGGTGGGGGAACTAAGATCCCGCAAAATGTGTGGCATGGGCCAAAAAAAAAGTACAAAAAAAATAATTGTGTACAAAACAAAAGAAAAAAAATCCCATACTTCCCTGGTGGTGCAGTGGTTAAGAATCCGCCTGCCAATGCAGGCAACACGGGTTAGAGCCCTGGTCGGGGAAGATCCCACATGTCGCGGAGCAACTAAGCCCGTGCGCCACAGCTATTGAGCCTGTGCTCTACAGCCCGCGAGCCACGACTACTGAGCCTGCACACCTAGAGCCTGTGCTCCACAACAAGAGAAGCCACCGCAATGGGAAGCCTGTGCACTGCAGCAAAGAGTAGCCCCTGCTCGCCACAACTAGAGAAAGCCAGTGCACAGCAACAAAGACCCAATGCAGCCAAAAATAAATAAATAAATAAATTTATTTAAAAAAGAAAAGAAAAGAAAAAGGAATCCCAACAGAAAGTTCTTGGCACAATCTTGGCCAGCTTGCTTGAGCCCAAAGCCAGCTTAAGAGAAGTGTGAAGTTAACTGTCTTATAGTATTTGTGAACTAGAAGTTACCACATACATTTGGCTCAGCACCTGGAATTGTAATTTTGTGTACCAGGTATATATTTGAAAAGGACACTGGCAGTATATCTTGAGCAAGGAATCACAGAGGCTGTGGTCTCAGTTCCATGAAGGACTGTCACCTAAGGCAAATCCTTGGCTTTGCTTCCCTTCTAATGTAATCAACTTATGGTTCAATAATTATTATAACACAGCTTTTAGTACAGCTACTAAAGCTCATCTCCTGACTTTTTTTTGGCTGAGCCACTTGACTTAGTTCCCCGGCCAGGGATCTTAGTTCCCTGGCCAGGGATCGAACCTGAGCCCTCGACAGTGAAAGTGTGGCGTCCTAAACACTGGACCACCAGGGAATTCCCCATCTCCCAACTTTTAGGGGGTCCTTTAATTTATCCTAAATTCCTTCACCACTTATCATGTAAAATTTGTGGGCATAAATAAGATGTTAGTTATAAACATGCATTGAAAATAAGAATGCTATATTTAAGGGAGATACTTTTTTCATGGAGAGGCATTTTATTTTAAATATAGCAGTGTGTACATGTCAATCCCAAACAAGGGAGATACTATTATGTGAAATATTAAGTCATCTCTTGAAACACTGAGTACACCTAGGACTGGTTTTAAGCCACCTCAGTAGGCTGTAACTTTCAAAGGAAGCGCTCAGGGCTTCCCTGGTGGCGCAGTGGTTGGGAGTCCTCCTGCCGATGCAGGGGGCGCGGGCTCGTGCCCGGTCCGGGAGGATCCCGCGTATCGTGGAGTGGCTGGGCCCGTGAGCCATGGCCGCTGAGCCTACGCGTCCGGAGCCTGTGCTCCGCGGCGGGAGAGGCCGCAGCAGTGAGAGGCCGCAGCAGTGAGAGGCCCGCGTACTGCAAAAACAAAAACAAAGGAAGCGCTCATATGAGATGTTAGAAGGGACCAAGCTGTGTGAATAATTACCAGCTGGGGGCAGTTTGTTTTGTTGTGAGTCTTGCTCAGCCACTCTGAACTAGATTCCAACACAGCCCCAAACTGCATAAAATGACAGTGAAAGTAAATGAAATGAATGGACTCCTACTCACTTTTAGGAAAGTGAGTTTAAAATCACATACATGAGGTGCTGTAATAGAGAGTCAGGATGCTGCCTCATAACACGTTACTCTGAGGAAACCATATCTAGAACTGAACATTTTTTTTAAATTATTTTTTATTGGAACATAGTTGATTAACAATGTTGTGTTAGATTCAGGTGTACAGCAAAGTGATTCAGTTATACATAGACATATATTTATTCTTTTTCAAATTCTTTTTCCCATTTAGATTATTAAAGAATATTGAGCAGCGTTCCCTGTGCTATACAGTAGGTCCTTGTTGGTTATTTGTTTTAAACATAACAGTGCGTACATGTCAATCCCAAACTCCCAATCTATCCTTCCCCCCCCTTCCCCCTGGGTAACCATAAATTCATTCTCTAAATATGTGTCTGTTTCTGTTTTGTAAATAAGTTCATTTGTATCATCCTTTTTTAGATTCCATATATAAGCGATATCATATATATGTCTTTCTCTGTCTGACTTACTTCACTTAGTATGATAATCTCCAGGTCCATCCATGTTGCTGCAAATGGCATTATCTCATAGAATTGAACATTTTTATCTTGGCACATAAAGACTTTATGAAAGGGATTGGGGAAAAATAACTTTTGATATTTGTAACATAGAGACGAGATTTGAGGCAAGGTTAAAGAGCTCTTTATTGTATATATAGGTATATACATCATACCTAGAACTGTATATGTATATGTGTTTATACATATAAAATATTAATACATACAAAAGATTTATACATATGTATGCATGTATATATGTGCTTTACGTGTGTGCATATTTATACAGTGTAAAAAATATAGCACAATGACAATAATCATATATTTTACAGCAAAATAGGAAAACTGACAAAAATCCCTTAGGAGTGATTTTTGAAGGATCAGTGAGATTTTTAATAAATTCATATAAACATTTATAGCTTCCTCAAAAGCCAGAAGAATCTAAGGCAAGCCTTTCACGTCATTTCCCCACTGTGAAATAAAGGCAAGCAGTAGCGTCTTAGAGGAAATGGCTTAGTGCAGTCTTAACCTCACATTAAACTTGTATTTTAGAATAATTTTTTTGAAAGAACACATCAAAACATGTGCAACTGGTGGATAATTATATTATCATTAGTATACAGTAACACAGTGTTATCATTCTTCATGAAATACTATGAAATAAGTATGTTAAGAATATTTAATTATGTGGATGAGTGAAATAATAAAGAAAAATTGCTAGTTAATGGCTTTCCTTAGAGATGCTATTAGGGCTGCCAATTGCCAAGCACTCTCATGATTCATCCTAAAGAGATACTGTATGCTGTTAGGCTGCTGTCTTTGGAATTAATCTGGGGAAACTAGGAGGGAGAGCTAGGACTTCCCTGCACAGCTTTTGCAGAGGTCTTTATTCTCTGTAACATGCCGCTGCCTCTGGGATGCCTTCCCTGACCTTCAACTGGAATAACTGGTCTTATCCCTTCTATGAGCCCCAAGCACTTTACTGATCTCTATTATGCTTCTCAGCACCTTGTATTTTCATTATTAGTCCATGTGTTTGTTCTCCTTCCAAACTGGGAGCTTGTTAGAGACATGACTATGTTTTACTCTTCCCAAATCCCTAGCTCAGGGCCTGACACAGAATAGGTGCTTGATGCAGGTTTGTGGAATGAATTGAAAAGTCTCCTCATAGAACTAAAGGCAGGGACTTGAGAAGTGGGTCTGAGACCAAGGTTCTATTTTTTTTTTTTTTTTTGGGGGGTACGCGGGCCTCTCACTGTTGTGGCCTCTCCCTTTGCGGAGCACAGGCTCTGGACGCGCAGGCTCAGCGGCCATGGCTCATGGGATCTTCCCGGACCGGGGCACGAGCCCGTGTCCCCTGCATCGACAGGCGGACTCTCAACCACTGCGCCACCAGGGAAGCCCTATCATTTTTTCTTTTTTTCCTTTCAGGAGGAAAACAACTCCAGGATCTGAAACAATCCCACTATATATATATATATATATATATTTTTTTTTTTTTTTTTTTTTTTATTTTTGGCGGTACGCGGGCCTCTCACTGTTGTGGCCTCTCCCGTTGCGGAGCACAGGCTCCGGACGCGCAGGCTCAGCGGCCATGGCTCACGGGCGCAGCCGCTTCGCGGCACGTGGGATCTTCCCGGACCGGGGCACGAACCCGGGTTCCCTGCATCTGCAGGCGGACTCTCAACCACTGCGCCACCAGGGAAGCCCCAATCCCACTATCTTTAAAAAGATGTGCCTAAGGAGATACAGTCTATTGACAGCTCCTCCACTTCCTTATTTTCTCCAAATGAAAAAAAAAAGAAGGAAAAAATTCCATTTTCTCCTCTTCATATTTCTTCCCATTGGAAATATACCCCTTGAAGCGTGTGACTGTTTAGAACAGCAGAACCTTCTATAATTCAGGATCGAGCATGGAAAAGGTCAGTTGTCCTTTGTGGATGACTTACATTACCTTAACTACTCTGTGAATGTATCTATTGCATTTCCTCATTTACCATAACATGTTATAGATTTGGCTGGTGTGACAGGAAGAACAGAAAGGGGAAGTGTTTTACAAAACAGTTAAACTGTAGTGCCCCTTCTCAATATAAAGTTCTAGGAGCCTAAGAAAATGTAGATAACGTTCTCTCCAATTATTTTTCATCTCTGCACTGTCGATTTTGGCACCGAACTACCCTACATAGCGAAAGGGTGCATGCTTATAAAAAAACGAATTTGGAGTCTACAAGGGAGGAAGAGGTTTCCCACATGGACACATAGTGTTTAAGAATTAAGATTACAAAATGAATTTCATTAAAGAAATCATGCCTTTAATCAAGAAAAAAGCAGAGAATTGAAAAAATGTCCCCCGAATAGAAGCATAGCTGGCTTACCATTAAACATGAAAGAAAATAAAAGTTTGATTCTGAAGTATCGGTTAAGTTCCACCTTTGCAGATAATAAAAAATGAAATAGTTGCTTGGAGAAAATCTGCCAGTTTTGAGAAGAGTGACAGGAAGAAAATGGTATGTAAATTACCAACCAGAGAAATAAACCAAATAATGTGTTCAGCAGTGGTGACACTGACAGTAGAACCTATAGGTACAAGGAACTAGCATGATTACATTGGAAATTATCTTCCCTCCCCACCTGCCTGTCTCTTACAGACTAAAATAAACACCAAGGGTAGCACTTAAGGAGAAAAGAAGTGTGAAATTGAGAGCAAATGGCTCACACACATACACATGCACAGAAGGGGCTTTAACCGTGGAGAGACAACTGTCAATGGATTGCTTTGGAACGTACCTCTTTCAGCATGATCTAGCCTCTAGGCTCCACGTCTCTAAATCAATGCCTGGATCAGTAGCCCAGGCCTGTGTGTGTGTGCGTGTGTGTGCGTGTGTGTGTGTGTGCGTGTGTGTGCGTGTGTGCGTGTGTGTGTGTGTGTGTGTGTTACAGAGACAGAAACTGAGATAAAGACAGAAAGAAAGAAAGACCTAGAATATGGGAAGAGGTATTTATTCCGAGTTTTCTCCACAATGTACCAATTATGTCCCCGGTTAACATACCATGAAAAGGATAAGAGTATGAAATGCCAGTTGGTTTAATATTTAAACTCCTGTTTCATCTAAGCATTTGCTTCAGTTTCAGAGATTTATTTTGAATATCAGTATTAATGTCAAAAATTTTCTAACCACATTTGGCTTATAGACTTGCACTGGGATTTCATGTCATTTCATCTTCAGTTTCTCCAAATACATGAAATGTCCAGAATTTCTAGTTAGCATATCTTACGGGATACTATGACAATCTGGATAAAAACCACTACATTGGCGCAAAAATATATCCTATGAAGACCTTTCCCTTGGCTTTTCATTCCCAATACATTTATTTTATTTCATGCCCCACATAATTAAGATGTTCCTAAGAAGAACTTAACCTGATTTATCAATATGGTAATAAATGAGCACCTTTTATTTTATTTGACTGGGTCCCATTACAACCCTGCAGCACAGACTTTGCTTTCATAATTTTGTAAATAAAGAAACTGAGACTCACAGTTTAAGCAACTTTCCTAAAGGGTCACTGCTGGCCAGCTCCGTGAATGACTATGCAGCTTTGCTGAACATCAGTCCATGGGCATTTGAAAGCCTTTAGCTTGGTGTCATGCAGTCCGGCATTTTTGCTAATTCAACTGATGATGGGAATAGCAATCACAAGCAGATAGTATTGTTTCCACTTAAGCTGATTATAGTTTCAATTTCATATTTTGTTTTCCTTCTTTTTAGTACATTTCTGACTGTAAATCTGGAAAGCTCTTTCTTGATAGGCCAAATTGCCAGATTTATGCTCTAAAGCAGATTTTGAATTAGTTTGCAATGTGTGTGTAGTTAGTAAGAACCATTGTTTAACCCAGACATTTGACTCCTTGCTCCCTATTTAAAAAGAGACATTATGTCACAAAGATGACTGACGGTGGTGAGATTATGGAGAATGTTGTGCCTAAGCTCTTTGATCTTGGAGTTGAAGTAGTGTTCTGAGCTCTTGTAGCCTTTGCTTCAGGGCTCTTGAAGACTTCCCAGGACAGTCACTGTGGGATATAGAGTACAGGGCAGAAACCCATTGGCCATCGAGTATGCTACAAGTGAGAGCTGAATAGAAGAAAACATCATCTGGGGTTCACTATGAAATTCTTAGACCTAAGACATAGATTTTTGCAGTTCCCAAGGGCAAAAATGAAATTGTTCTCCTTTTTTTTGTCTTCTTGCCTCCCCTCTTATCCTTGCCAAATCTCAGAAGGACATAGTGGACAGTGGTATTTGTTTCTTATTATTGACGTCAGAGGTGGGGTTTCTTCATGCAGGAGAGGACCTGTTGACTTGGAGTTAAATCCAAGGGGACACTCAAATGCCAAAGCCGTTAATAATTTTTTCTCTTCAGCTTTGATTCTTGTTTTCAAGACTCACAATGTCACCATTTAGTTACATAGTAGGCCGTCCATTACATGCCTGGCTTCAGAGGGGCCACACATGTGGCCAGCCCTGTTGGGTGCTTACCTTCCATGCCAAGGTACCCAGCCCCTGGGTGAAAGTTACATTTTGTGTAAAACAATTATGACAATCTTATTGCTTCTTGTCAGTGACTTGTCTGGATGGGCATGTGATCCTGTTTTGGAAAATAAGGGTACGTAATATGTTGGAAAAGTCCTACTATTGTGTGAGGACAGGGTGTTTGGAGCTTTGATAATTATCTTTGACCTGAAGGGAAAATATTAAGTACATACTGAGGATGGCTGAGCAGAAATTTTGAAGGAGCCTGCATCCTTGATGGCATTATTAAGCCATTGATTCAATCTTGGGATGGCTTCTCTCTGGTCTTTTTGTTAAGTAATGTTCCTGTGGCTTAAGCCTGCTAGTCAGGTTTTCTGTTACTTGTGGCTAAAACTATTCCTAATTGACAGACTATCCTAAAAGGGATTTGTGTATTACAGTTTGCTTTTCAGGATTTTTGATTTTAAACTAAAGAAGCTCTTACACTATAACTAAAAGGACAATCTGTTCACACATAATCTAATAAAACATCAGTACAGAAGACACTTGAATATTCTTAACAAGAAACTAAACAAGAAATTAATTTAGCAAATACCTAACACATAAATGTGCCTTACTAGTTCAATGTCAATTATCTTTCACTGATAAAGTTATCCAAGCTTAATTATCATCCTCCTATATCATATTAACATCTGTAGCAAATTTTGATATATTGACATTTGTAGGTCAGTTGAAAGATTGATGACTACGTAAAGCAAGAACATGTTTCAATATATTTAAAATAATATATCACTGGTGGAGGCAAATGTGAGGGTGAATTTTGGAAAATCAGGCCCCAAACTAAAAGATTATTCATGGTGCTGAAGATATCTGTGGCCAGAGGGTTGGTGACCCAGGGTATTCGCCCTTTCTCTGCCCAACTTTGCTGTCTGGTGAAGAGCAAAGAAATAGGAAAATATTCAGAGGCCCAAGGATGATGAGCTAGAAGAAAAAATGTGGGAGGTTTGGATATGGCATAAACCAGAAAACCGGTGTCTAAATATTTGAACCTCTACTCTATGTATATTTTCTCAAGGATGCTTACATATTACTCAGGAATGCCTGGCACCGGCACAATAAATAGAACATCAGTGTTCAAGTGCTAAAACAACAGTTGTCCTTGGTCCAGCACATTCTCATCCCGAATGAAAGCAAACCCAAGTCTTTAAGGGATTATTAGAGGAAAGATATTATTTTCTCAGTGACTCAAAGCCAGCTGTGAGGGCCTTTATTATAGTTTATGCTTCTTCTGCCCCCCTCTCTTCCACCTTTGGCATGCCTACAATTGGATGAAGTGCTTTTCCTGAAATGGCAATCACTATTAAACCCATTAGCTGGAAACCAAAAGGTTTCCCTAATTGTTTAAAGTCTCATTGTGAAAAGGAAGTTTCTATTGATTGGAATATGAGGGGAAACAATCCCAAATTCATCATCCTTTTCTGTTTTATAAACACAGTCAGACGAGACTGACACACTCAAAGTCATCAGATTTACTTCTTCGAAGATTCTTGGTCACACTAGATATTTCTAGTATGGGTATCTTTGTGCCCAATCATTCTGTTTTTATTTTTTGTATTTGCTGACTACTTTCTATCAGTTTTCTTCTTGGGCCTGTCTTATGTTTTTTGTATCTTTGTCTTATCTTCCAAATTTTTATTCCTGTCCAGTTATTTTTAATACCGGATCTTCAAGCCCTCACTGTCTTTTTTTTTTTTGTGGTACGCGGGCCTCTCACTGTTGTGGCCTCTCCCGTTGCGGAGCACAGGCTCTGGACGCGCAGGCTCAGCAGCCATGGCTTACGGGCCCAGCCGCTCCGCAGCATGTGGGATCTTCCCGGACCGGGGCACGAGCCTGCATCCCCTGCATCGGCAGGTGGACTCTCAACCACTGCGCCACCAGGGAAGCCCCTCTCACTGTCTTTTAAAAAGTTAGTTGGTTGGACCCTACTCCTGAAATATGGCACTTCTTTTCCAACAGCCATTTCAGCTACTCTCAAGTACTCACTTTATTTGTTGCCCAATATTTGGAATCCTGGTGATGCATTTCTTTGGCCATGGCCCTTAGCTGTGTATCCGGAGTTCCTAGAACAGTGCCTGACACTTAGTGGGTGATGTTTAATATTTCTTTGAATGAAAGAATAAATTCAGGCATTTTTAAAAACCTTATAAAAAATCACTTTGACCAAATAAAGTGATCCAAATAAAAGCTAGTCAAAATGAGGACTTTTGCTGTAGATAGTATGTTATTTGGTTTAGACTCAGTCTCTTTGGTAAATCTTTGCTTTTCTCTCCCTCTTTTTTTTTAAAAAATTTATTCAGGGCTTAGTTTAATGAAGGGTGAAACACGTGATCCCTAAGACACTTCTCAGATCTCTGAATCTAAATCTTACGGCTAATTTTTTAAAAATAAATCTTTGCTTTTCTCTTCACTGGACCAAGAGTGTTGGACAATATCTGAGCAAAGAGGAAAAATATGTTTTTCACTTAAAGTTGCTTATAATCTGATATAACATAAATTCTAATAAATATGACTTTGCCAATTAATATGCTTTATAAGTTTGATATTTCTAAATGGGAGCTATAGACAAATATTATTAAATCTTTTGTTTCATAGTCCAGCTATATTATTCACATTAAAGGAAATTTCAGCTGCTTGGAGAAAACAAAATAGGAGACTGCTAACCCAGAACGTTTTCACAGGTGTAATGAAAATTATGGAATTACTGGAGACTGGATTTAATCAGATTGTGATGGAATACTTAGTAGACAGTATTTAATTTCTCCTTAGTGCATTAACTACACAGCTTACTACATTGAGGGAAATTACTGTATACTATAAAATTGACAGTCATGATAAAGTATAGAACATCAAGTTTTCACTCCTGCGCCCTGGTGCTGACATTCAGGTATTGTTAGTTTCCTAAGTGCTTTAAATTATATGATAGAGTGGCTGCCAAAATACTTGAAAGGAGACTAAATAGAGGTAGATTTAGTGATTCTAGTTTGGCAGTAATTTCATAGGAATGTGGATAGCCTTTTACCAAGTTCCAATAGTGAAAATCCAAAAGATTTCCAGTGCAATCTTTATGTTTTGAATAATGCTTAGTTGTTGAACTAAGATACCATGTGCTCCTGTGATTGTCTCTGAGTTTGTGTATTGGATAATCCTTTAGCATAATAAATCTAGGGAGATAAATTAGCTTTTCTTTTTAGCTCTTTCCTAGAAACAATCCCTAGAAACTAGTGGAAAGATTTACCAAAAGATTAATGAAATGTGGCTTGATCCAATTGTGTAACTACAGTGCTAGAGTAGATGCTTTTAATGACACTTTTTCATCCAGTTTCCTTTGTGTCAGCAATGAGAGTTGCTATGCAGAACTTCTAGACTCAGGACACTGGAGGCAAATAGGCTAAAATGCAGAGTTGCTCCCTTTGCTTTGTTAGATCCAAGCTGTCTGGGGCTCTAGAAATTAATATTTTTGTTCAGTTTGTTTACTTAATGTTTCCTCTCTGTTTGTACTATCTACCCATTATGTGGCAATTTCCTTGAGGGCGAAGACTGTCTGGCTTAATCCTTATGACCTATAGCAGAAAACCAGTAGGATTACTAGGTTCTTAGGATTGAATTGGACAGGCTGGTGTTTTAACTTTCAGTCTGGTAAAATCAAAAGGAAAAAACTAAATATATCAATGTGGGTTTTTAAAAATTGTCAATACTTTTTTCTCAAGGCTCTTAGGTCAGAAGCATGATGTTGCCTTGGGGCTGACCATTTCTGTGTCCTGGGAGCGATTCCTTTGTGAGCACTCTCTGTCGTACACGTGGGAATCAAGTCAAATCAGGCAGTATGCATTGAGTACTCATTACATGCTGGCACTGTTCTAAATGGTAGTAACTTATTTAGGCCTCACAACAACCCTATGATATAGGTACTAATACTATCTTCATTCTACAAATGAGGAGACTGAGGCATAAGTCACACATGATGAGTGATGGATCTGGGATTTCGAATTGGAAGTCAGGCTGCAGAGTTTATATTAACAGACTGTCTTAAATACCCCACCATATATCTTGGAGTGGCTCCTAACAGTGCCAAAGGAATCCAGAAGTATCTATTTCAGACAAGGATTTTGAATATTGTGTTTTATAACGCAAAAAGCTATCCCATGGAGGAGGTTCTGTCCCTTCAGAAATTGTAGGTATGTATATATCTATTTACTATGGAAGGCAGAATAATGGCTACCCAAAGATGTCTACGTCCCAATCTCTGGAGCTTGTGGACTTGTTATGTTACACAGAAAAGCAGAATTAATCAGCTGACTATAAAATTGAGAGATTATCCTCAATTGTTCAGGTGTGCCCAAGGCAGTCACAGGGTTCTTAAAAGAGGAACTGGGAGTCAGAAGACCGGTCAGTGTTAGAATCATGAAATTTGAGAAAGACTTGACCAGCCATTGTAGGCTTTGGATGGATGGAGGGGCCCACATGCCTAGGAATATGGGCACCTTCTAGAAGCTGGAAAAGACAAAAAAATTGATTATTCCCCTAGAACCTCTGGAGAGGAATGCACCCCTGCCACATTTTAATTTTTGCTCAGTGAGATCTGTGCCAGACTTCTTACACACAATATTCTGTAGTAAGATAATACGTTTGTGTTGTTTTAAGCCGTTAAGTGTGTGGTAATTCGTTACAGCAGCAACAGGAAACTGGTGCACTCACTTATTTGCCATAAGTGAGGAACTGACAATTTCTCAGGTGGGCTGGGAGACCTATCTCCCAGCTTGAGGGCTTGAGGGCTTTGTCACTGACAGAAAGTATGAGAAGAGTCTCTATGTCAAGGAGGAGCTGCCCCAGAATTGTTTTATTCAAAAGTTAATTCTAAATTTATTGAGAGTATGCCAGTGTTGTGCCATGTTTCTTTATAATTTTTTTTTTTTTTTGCGGTACGCGGGCCTCGCACTGTTGTGGCCTCTCCCATTGCGGAGCGGGAGTGCAGGCTCCGGACACGCAGGCCCAGCGGCCATGGCTCACGGGCCCAGCCGCTCTGCGGCATGTGGGATCTTCCCGGACCGGGGCACAAACCCGTGTTCCCTGCATTGACAGGCGAAATCTCAACCACTGCGCCACCAGGGAAGCCCTCTTTATAATTTTTTGAATGCTCAATATATGAACATAATTCAAGGATGAAAAAGTAGAAGAGCATACAATGAAAATCATGTATTTGCTTTTCATTTGCTTCTTGAGACTCCAAGACCAGAAACAGTATTTAACTTTTGTTTTGGCCTGACCACCTAGGATTTTAACCTGTCACTTAGCTCTCTAGTTTCCGTCTTCAGAGGCATCACTGAAACTAATAACTGTGTGTCCTTCCAGAGACATTTCATGTCTATATGAGCATGTGCTGATGTATAGTCTTTTTCTCTTGCACAACAGTAACATCCTAGACACATGGCACCTTTGCACTGATTTCTATCTTAAATTCACAAAAGTTTTCACGGTAATGAAAAATAAGCAAAACAGAATGTTAATGGAACTGGTGGGAACTATGCATCATTCTTCACATTTCATATGGGAACTCCATAAATTAGAATATATCCAGGGAAAAACAATTAGGAAGGATATATGGTTCACTCAAAGAAAGGTACTCAAAATGTTTATTTAATGAACTAATGAATAAATTTTAAGTGGCTGGATAACCAAGCTAAGATCCAATTCCTTGGTTGTGAGCTTCTCGCAGAAACTTCTGAGGAGGAGAAGATAAATACATCGGATCTGAGTTCTGACTGAAACTTGGCGCTTAGATCATAGAGTTTAGGCCTTTTATTTTATTTTTAAAATATCTTTATTGGAGTATAATTGCTTTACAATGTTGTGTTAGTTTCTGTTGTACAACAAAGTGAATCAGCCGTATGCATACATATATCCCCATATCCCCTCCCTCTTGAGCCTCCCTCCCACCCTCCCTATCCCACTCCTCTAGGCCTTTTAAACCTGCATGGGAATGGTAGAAGGTGAGGGCAAAACCAACCTGTCAATTCAAAGTGTATCTCCATGAGCTGGAGACTTGAATATACTTTTGGCAGAAAAGTTCTCTTGTTGAGGAAGCCACAGGAATGGGGTTGTTGGTTTTATAATTGCAGAGCTTAGCCCATAATTAGAAAAGTGTATGTTTGAAGAGCTGTAGTTCTCAGTAACTGAACTGCTCTCTGTGACAATGTTGAAAGGTGTTTATATTCTAGCCAGAGCTGCATCTCTGTAGACATCGTGCCTTTTAGATAATTTCTTTTCCCACATGAGAATTTGTTACTACAGATACAGAAACAGTTACTTACGCTAGTGGAAATATTTTGTGTGTGTTCATTTTTCCCAAGTGGGGTTCAGTGATAATAGGTGATGATGAGGCGAAGTACCTTAGGTGGTCCACAGCTGAGCTTTGGAAAGGTTAGAGACGGGAAGATGACTCCCTGCCCCATGTCTTGGAATGGCTTAGATGAGTGGTGGATTTTATGGCACTCTGGGATATAGCAATATTGCTTCAAGGTCCAGGTGACAATGTATAGCATAAGACTGGGGGAAGGGCTTTTCAGCCCCCTTTGGGTCAGAGCCCAGCAGCTTTCTGGCATTAGAGGATTGGATGCATCTTTGGTACAAACATTCGGGTTCTCACAATGGGCATCATCTGCAGTGGTAGCTGGGGATTCCTTCAGGAAGCTTTGTAAACATGGTCACACATACATGCTCACACACACCATCACATTCTTACGTCTATTCTTTATCTTTTATACAAACTGAGGTGTACTAGAAATACTGTTTTGCCCTCTTGTACATTGTTTTATATCTTAAAGAAGAAATTGTCAGCAAAATAAAAAGGATTTGGGAGTTGATAATGATAATAAAGTCAATAACATTTATTGAGCAACTACTATGTGCCAGTGATATGTGCTTTATATATGTTTGCTCATTAATCTCAACAGTTGCCCAACAGAGGTTTGTAGGCACCTCACAGGGTAAGGGGCTTCTGTCCAGAGATGTTTTCAAGCAGAGGTAGGTGACCATCTGCCCCAGACATTGTAGAGACGATTCCTACTTTGTGGGTACGTCAGAACAGGTGATTGCCAGATCCTTTCCATATATGAACACTCAGGATTCCACCAGTTAGTGGTCGAGTGCAGGCTTGGGTGTTTGGAGTGTTCGGTCATGTTCGTCAGGGACCGGTTAAGATTTGAGCTTCTCTCCTGCTTCTGTGTAGTGGTTGGTGCGGGTTAGAAGTGATGTGGGGAGTTGCTGTGTGCTGCTCTTGTGAAACTGAATCAGGCTCAGAGTGACCTTGCTATGCCTTCTAGACAGAGTGTGTGGCCATGGTTAAGTCAAGTCACTGGGCAAATTGGTAGCTCCATCTTTTGTGTTTTGAGAACTCTGAGGCTTCTTCAAGTTACAGATTTGCGCCTAACCTTTTAATCTTTTCTTTAGCTTCATCTCTGAGCTACAGTGATGGCTTAAAATGACAAGTTTAGGTCATCCAGATGTCTCATAGTACTGCTGGTATGACAGCACTAAATCAACGCTTGCTGAAAAACAATTTTATCAGAGAATAATTCTTTATTAAGAATTTAATAAATTAAAATTAATTTCCTGATTAATTCTTCAGTGATTTATTTGTCAGGAACCATTCTAAATTCTTGAAAAATAACCATTAATCTTCAAAGGGAGAGTCACATAAAGATATCAATGTTGTGATGGAGATAAGAGCTAAATGTGGCAACATAGAGGAAGAATGACTTTTTGGGATGGCAGTGTCATAGTGGCAGGCATGGTTCAACTTGGTTTTGAAGGATGAATAATTAGAATTAAATGAATCATCAAAGTTTAGGGCTGACTCTGGGCAAAAGTGTGAGAGACTTTGGGGTCCTCTTTTCTTTCTGTGTTCTTCTTCCTCCCTGCTTGATACTTCTTTTGAATTGTGCAGTTCTCCTGTTAGAATCTTCCTTTTGGGAAAAGGCCTGTTGTTAGACATTTATACCTCTGTTGAATGTTAATAACTGTCCTCCCACTAGACAGCACATGACTATTAATTCTTATCCCTAATTATGATATGGAAAAAATTTGAAGGGACTATCCTGAACCCTAAGTTCCTAAAGGAATTAATAGGCATCAGTAACTCACATGAGTCTGGTAGGAGAGGAAGGAAGATGGGAATTATATCTCCCCTGGTGTCCCTAAAAGCCCAATGCAGATCTGCTCTGTGTAAGGTGAAGTATCTAAGAACAGGTGAAGTGGTATAGAACAACTGAGGTTCTTCTGATGATGCAAGTGTGAAAGGCTGATTTACTAATTTAACCAAAAGAAGTCCTTTCATGGAGTATATATTATGAGAAATTACTTGAGAACTGTGTAATGCCCAGTTTGAGCAATATAGATTAGTAGAATTTATGTCTTAGTTCAGTCAAAATGAAATAAACAAACCCAATTTGTACATCATCACATATTAAAATATTTCTAATTATATGGCCTTATGTATGGGTTCTTAATCTTATTAGTGCCATGAACTTTTGGGCAGTCTTGTGAAATCTATGGGTTCCTTTGCCGAATAATTTAAAAAAAAATTTTTTAATTTAATTTCATTTATTTTTTTATACAGCAGGTTCTTATTAGTCATCAATTTTATACACATCAGTGTATACATGCCAATCCCAATCGCCCAATTCAGCACACCACCATCCCCACCCCCCTGCGGCTTTCCCCGCTTGGTGTCCATACGTTTGTTCTCTACATCTGTGTCTCAATTTCTGCCCTGCAAACCGGTTCATCTGTACCATTTTCCTACGTTCCATATATATGTATTAATATACGATATTTGTTTTTCTCTTTCTGACTTAGTTTACTCTGTACGACAGTCTCTAGATCCATCCACGTCTCAACAAATGACTCAATTTCGTTCCTTTTTATGGCTGAGTAATATTCCACTGTATATATGTACCACATCTTCTTTATCCATTCATCTGTCGATGTGCATTTAGGTTGCTTCCATGACCTGGCTATTGTAAATAGTGCTGCAATGAACATTGGGGTGCATGTGTCTTTTTGAATTATGGTTTTCTCTGGGTATATGCCCTGTAGTGGGATTGCTGGATCATGTGGTAATTCTATTTTTAATATTTTAAGGAATCTCCATACTGTTCTCCATAGTGGCTGTATCAATTTACATTCGCACTAACAGTGCAAGAGTGTTCCCTTTTCTCCACACCCTCTCCAGCATTTGTTGTTTGTAGATTTTCTGATGAAGCCCATTCTAACTGGTGTGAGGTGATACCTCATTGTAGTTTTGATTTGCATTTCTCTAATAATTAGTGATGTTGAGCAGGTTTTCATGTGCTTCTTGGCCATCTGTATGTCTTCTTTGGAGAAATGTCTATTTAGGTCTTCTGCCCATTTTTGGATTGGGTTGTTTGTTTCTTTAATATTGAGCTGCATGAGCTGTTTATATATTTTGGAGATTAATCCTTTGTCCATTGATTCGTTTGCAACTATTTTCTCCCATTCTGAGGGTTGTCTTTTCGTCTTGTTTATGGTTTCCTTTGCTGTGCAAAAGCTTTTAAGTTTCATTAGGTCCCATTTGTTTATTTTTGTTTTTATTTCCATTACTTTAGGAGGTGGATCAAAAAAGATCTTACTGTGATTTATGTCCAAGAGTGTTCTTCCTATGTTTTCCTCTAAGAGTTTTATAGTGTCTGGTCTTACATTTAGGTCTTGAATCCATTTTGAGTTTATTTTTGTGTATGGTGTTAGGGAGTGTTCTAATTTCATTCTTTTACATGTAGCTGTCCAGTTTTCCTAGCACCACTTATTGAAGAGACTGTCTTTTCTCCATTGTATATCCTTGCCTCCTTTGTCATAGATTAGTTGACCATAGGTACGTGGGTTTATCTCTGGACTTTCTATCTTGTTCCATTGATCTATGTTTCTGTTTTTGTGCCAGTACCATACTGTCTTGATTACTGTAGCTTTGTAGTATAGTCTGAAGTCAGGGAGTCTGATTCCTCCAACTCCATTTTTTTCCCTCAAGACTGCTTTGGCTACAGAATAATATTTTTAATGCATAGAATAAAACACTTAAAATTTCAAAGAAAACCGACACTGTTGAAGGACATTTGTCAAATTTTTGAAAATTTGTGATACATGCTTAAATAATGCGTTAAATCATGATCTAGTACACAGAGTTAATGACTACATAACTTCTAGTAGTGATGAGCACAAATAATATTTCAAGGTATTTGCAACAACTATACTCTGATATGAAAATATTTTAGATTTCTGATGGAGATGAAGTTTTTTCCCCAGCAGTCAAAATGGGAGAGGGAAGTAAGTAAGATAACTTATAAAGTTCAGTCTTTCTCTAAGATGCTAGTTCTAGGTAATTTGCTACCCAGGACAGGGTATAGTCTTTTAGTTTCAAAAGAATTTGAGAAGGAAAATACATTAGAAAATGTATTCCATGTTATGCATATTCAAAGCAAACCATAAATCTCACTGTCTAAAATTTCAAGTCTGTACATGGAAACAACCTAAATTTCCATCAACAGAATGGATAAAGAAGATGTGGTATATTTACACAATGGAATACTACTCAGCCATAAAAAAGAATGAAATAATGCCAATTGCAGGAACATGGATGGACCTAGAGATTATCATACTAAGTGAAGTAAGCCAGACAAAGACAAATATCATATGATATCGTTTATATGTGAAATCTAAAAAACTGATACAAATGAAATTATACGATACAAACAGACCCACAGACATAGAAAACAAACTTATGGTTACCAAAGGGGAAAGGTGGGGGAAGAGATAAATTAGGAGTTTGGAGTTAACATATACACACTTCTATATATAACATAGGTAACCAGCAAGGACCTACTGTATAGCACGGGGAACTATACTCAATATTTTATAATAACCTATAATGGAAAAGAACCTGAAAACAAATGTGTGTAACTGAATTACTTTGCTGTACACCTGAAACTAACACAATGTTGTAAATCAACTATACTTCAATAAAAAAAAGGAAAAAAGTATGTAAACACCATAAAATATTCCATGGTTTTGTGTGTTTCAAAATTTCAAATTTACGGCATCATGCCGTATTAAAAAATTTCAAGTCTGTAAAATTCAGACAAGTTCTCATGAAGTTGTTGTCAAGGGGTAATTAAAATTCCAGTGAAATACGGTAACATTTTAGGATTTGGAATGCAGGCCTTTTTGTCTTATGGTAAAATTGAGATTTTAGTTGGGTTCTCATCTCCTCGCATGCTGAACTGAGGGAGGGTGACCTGCAGAGGAGCCCTGCAGGAGCCGTGCTGTAGAGCAGCAGTCCCCAAACTTTTTGGCACCAGGGACCAGTTTCGTGGAAGACAGTTTTTCCGTGGAGGAGTGTAGGGTGTGGTGGGCGGTGGTGGGGTACGGTGGTGGTTCAGGCGGTAAGGCGAGTGTTGGGAAGCGATGGGGAGCGGCAGATGAAGCTTCACTCCACTCTCCCGCCGCTCATCTCCTGCTGTGCGGCCTGATTCCTAACAGGCCTTGGACCTATGGTTGGGGACCCCTGCTGTAGAGCACCAAGCCCCCATCTGCTCATGAACTGATCCACTGCCTCAATCTGAGAGTCAGAAACAAAGCAGGTCCTGGACACGGTGGCCAATTTCAGGTGCTTTGCTGACATATCTAAAATAAGCTAACTGAGAAGAAATTTCACATGATATTTCTGCAGTGAGAACTTTCTTGAATTTCAGCTTCTTCATTTGTCAAGGAGTCCTTGGATTTTGGAACTTTTATTAGCAAATCTTCCAGATATCTAATCACTAATTGTCAGATATAAGAATGCACTAAAACTTACTTGAATTTCACAATTTAAAATCTTAACTTTAAAAAATATAACATGTAGCCCAGTGTATAAGGCACAAATATTCAATTTAATGAAACTTGTTTGGATTTCTATTTTCAGATTTGGCAAGCAATATTCACAGTCACTTAAGGAGTAGCATCTAGTGTATTACTGTTACCTGTGGGTGGCTGCATAGAAATTTATAGGCCTGGGAAATGCTAGGTAATGAGGATGCTCCATAAAGAGGCACATGTCACCAGGGAGAAAGTCATCCAAGTTGCATCACAATTGTCAAGAAATATAGCTACTCAGTCACATGGGGTATTTTTCATGGTCTTTGCTTTATTCATTTCATGTGCATTTTGACTAAAAAGATACATTGTGCATTTTATTATCTCTTATATTTTCCAATAAATACAAACGTGGAATGCTTTTTTTCTCTTTTCCATTCTTCTCAGATGTGTGATGACCATCAAATAAGAGAATAATTTTGAAATATAGCAGTCCATTTGGGCTGCTATAACAAAATACCATAGACTGGGTAGCTTATAAACAACACACAGTTATTTCTCAGGAATCTGGAGGCTGGAAATCTGAGGTGAGCGTGCCAAGTAAGGTAGGGTGAGGGCTTTCTTCCAGGTCACAGACTATATCCTTATACGGTGGAAGGGGCTTCGGAGCTTTCTGGAGGCTCTCTCATAAGGCACTAATCACCTCCCAAAGGTCTCCTAATACTATCACCTGAAAGGTTAGGATTTGACATATGAATTTTGGGGTGACACACTGATATCTGTGATTTATAAGAAATATATATCTGGTCATTAAAATATATATTTCTCATCTATATTTAGCTATGAGCTATATTCCTGGCTCATAGCTCCCCAAACCCTAGGAATTTCCTAAGTGCTAAGGATGATAAAACGTGTCTTTTGTTATGTTAATGAGATGACTTTTGGAAAGCATCTAAGGATGGGAGCTGGTTGCCAGGAGAGCCAGTCAGGGTTGGAACTTTCAGCTCCCCCTCAATCCCCCACCCCTCCAACCTCTGGGAAGGGGAGACAGCCTGAAGTTTGAATCCATCATCAAAGCTAATGATTTAATCAATTGTGCGTATGTAATGAAGCCTCCATAAAAACCTAAGAGGACAGGGTTTGGAGAGTTTCCAGGTTGGTGAACACGTGGAGGTTTGGGGAGAGTGACTCTCCTGGAGAGGGATTGGAAGCTCTGAGCCCTTTCTGCATACCTCTCCCAGTGCATCTCTTCTGTCTGGCTGTTTCTCAACTGTACCTTTTTATAAAAAAACAGTAATCTAGTAAGTAAAATATTTCTCTGTGTTCTGTGAGCCACTCTAGCAATTTAATCAAACCCGAGGAGGGAGACTTGGGAACCTCTGATTTATAGCCAGTCAGTCAGAAGCACAGGTGACAACCTGGGCTCATGTCTGAAGTGTGAGCGGTGCTGGCGGGGAGAGAGAGCAGCCTCCTCCACTTATTAATTTAATTCAATTGTTTATTTAAATCATCATGAACTCACAGATATCTATTTTACACTTTGTGTTCTAAACTAACGCTATTTTGTTTATTTTGTTGCTCAAATTGTTCCAGCATTTGGCCATTGGGAGCTCTTTCCCTGGGCTCCTGTTTTCCTTTTGACATAGCCCCATCAATGTTTTGTTTTTTAGTACTTCTGTACTTTCTGGCACTATGAGATTCTCCAGACTTATTTTATATATTTCTTACCCCAGTCCTAGAACTAGCCATTTCTCCAAGGAGCCTTGGTTTCTTTTCTGAGTGGATGGTATTAGAAACCAATGTGCTTATCATTCCTGGGGTATTGTCACTTCTAGGTCTTCTCTGCTGATGGAGTGAGGAAATATATGTGTATATATATTTATAACATCTATAAATATTTCTATATGTAACCATATACATCTATATTAAGCTAAACTTGAGGTCTTATTGATATCTCCCATTATAATCAGTCACTAAATGGGTCATCCCAGCTTCTTCCCCTTGTTCTTCTATAACCTGCCACAACAACATTGAGAAATCAGGCTCCCACCATCTGCTATCCATTTATTTACTTCAGTTATGGTACACATGGATAGCAGTATCATCCTATGGGAAATAACTAAACTTGAGGTCTTATTGATATCTCCCATTATAATCAGTCACTAAATGGGTCATCCCAGCTTCTTCCCCTTGTTCTTCTATAACCTGCCGCAGCAACATTGAGAAATCAGGCTCCCACCATCTGCTATCCATTTATTTACTGTTCAGTTATGGTACACATGGATAGCAGTATCATCCTATGGGAAATAACTTTATTACTGTACTCTGTACTCCTATGGGAAATAACTTTATTAATTTTAGTACAGCGCTTATAAGCACTTCCTTTTGCCTTTAGTCCTGTAGTCTCCACTCATTTCTAAATTTATTTGGGTCAGCACATTTCCCCCCTCGACTCCCCTTCACTGAAGTTGTTTCATATACAGTATTTGTAATACAGTTATATTTCCTTATCATAGTTTCATTCCTTCTAGAGATCCTCAGGCCTTATAAAAGATTAAATTTTTTTTTATAAATTGAAGTTTACTCTTTGTTCTATAAAGTTCTATGGATTTTGACAAATGCATAAAGTCATGTATCTGCTAGTACAGTATCATACAGAATCGTCTCACTGCCTGACAAATCCCATTTGCATCACCTATTCAGTCCTCCCCGTCTCCCTCTGAAAGCCTTGGCGACCAGTGATCTTTTTACTGTTCGCTATCCGGAATGTCATATAATGGAAATCATATAGTATGACTCTCTCTACTTTTAAAGAGATTAGTAAATAAAGATCTAAAACCCACACTTTTCTAAATATACCTCCAACCACAATTTTCTGAAGAGTATCTTGTCATTCACAGACATTTGATGTAAAGGAATTAAAAAATTTAAAGCATACTTTCTTGTAAACTTTTATGAGTCAAGAGAAGTAACTCGAAGTACAGTGCTGATTTAGTCTTCAAAATCGGTAAGATGAATTTTAAGGTTAAATAAAACAAACAAACTCACGGAAAAAGAGATCAGATTTGTGGTGGCCAGAGGTGGGGTGTGGAGGGAGGAGGAATTGGAGGAAGGCATTCAAAAGGTACAACTTCTAGTAACAAGATAAATAAGTACTAGGGCTGTAATGTACAACATGATAAATATAATTCACACTGCTGTGTGTTATATAGAAAAGTTGTTAAGAGAGTAAATCCTGAGTTCTCATCACAAGAAAAAACGGGTTTTTTTCTATTTCTTTAATTTTGTACCTACAGGAGATGATGGATAGTCTCTAAACTTACAGTGATCATCATTACATGATGTACGTAAGTAAAATCATTTTGTTTTACACCTTAAATTTATACAGTGCTGCGTATCAATTATATCTCAGTAAAACGTGAAGAAAAAAAAATTAAGGTTAAATATGTATTGTTTTCTTTTCTATCTCAGCTTTTCTAACTCTTGTTTCCCTCCCACTGAAGAACTAAGGTTTAGCTGTTGCTAAAAGAACTTTAAAATTGCAGGATGTAAAATTGATCTCAGGCAGTATTTCCAACTTGTTTGGCTGTCAGACACAAGAGGAGTTTTAATTTCTTGGCAGAGCACGAATGAGGTCTAACTGTCCACCTGGAATAAAGTGGACAAGAAAAAATAACACTGGTCACTGGTGACATCTGTATTTGCCAAATGCAGTGGACACTCCTCTGTCTTAAGCTTCCCTGATTTCTCAGCAGTGATTGATCAGATGCACACTCCTCACTTCTGGAAACCTTCACCTCTGTTAGCTTCCAGCCCCTACATTCTCCCGTGTTTCTTCTACCTCCTGCCACTCCTTCATGAGCGTCTGGAGGTCCTTGAGGTTCAGTCCTAGGTACCTTTCTTCTTCATTGCTATCCTCTCTCTCGATGTGATGTCTTCCGTTCCCAATCTCTAAGTAATCTGTCTATGTTTTCTCTAGGCTTCCATCTTGACCTCTCTCTTGATCTTATCCCCCACATTTCTTAAAGCTTTAGGTACTGAATTATTCTGAAAAGTAAAGGGAACTTATTGAAAAGGGAAAGGACAAGTTTTAAGCTCTGTTTATTTTCTTGCAGTGGCCTTTCAAGTGGATTCTTATGACTTCAATTAACTTAGAATTTCCTACAGGAAATATGTATGCAATTCTAAGTTTTTATCAGGAAGTTATATCCACTTATCATTGTTTTCCAACTTCCTTTCTGGGCTACAAATTAGCTGTAAACATGCTGAAAGGAATCATCTGCTGATATGCTTCTGGCCAAAAATATTTGTTTTGGCCACTTACAGGAAGTATGTCAATAAGGTCTTTATAAATATTGGTTACTTTGTTCCTGGACAGGTGGCCTTTTCACTGCCTATTAATTCTCAGCCTTTAGGTGGCCTTCTACTAGCACAGTGTTTTCAATCTTAGCTACACATGTATAATTACATGGGGAGCTTTTGAAAAGTGCTGATGTTTAGCTCCTTTAGAGATTCATATTCAATGGACCCTGAGCAGTGCCCAGGTAGAGATACGTTTTCAGAGATTCCTAGGTGATAGGAACATGAGGTGAAGTTTGAGAACCACTGACATCTGTACTAGAACAAATGATCTTTGCATTAATTGAGCATGGTATTCAATTATGCCTCATTTCTCTCAGCCGGGAGACCTCGGGCATATTGCTTAAACTTGCTGAGCCCAATTCCTCCTCTGTAATACAGGATGGATAGTGTCAGCACCACAAAAGCTTGTTTTGAAGAGTATATAACTTAACCTAACTTGTCTAGCACTTTATAGGATCTGATAGAAGTTTAACCCCAAGTACAACCCTTCTTCATGACTCTCTCTCTCATTTTTCTTCCCTGGTAATACATATATATATATATATTAAAATAAATTTATTTATTTATTTATTTTTGGCTGCATTGGGTCTTCGTTGCTGCGCACGGGCTTTCTCTAGTTGTGGCGAGCGGGGGCTACTCTTTGTTGTGGTGTACGGGCTTTTCCTTGCGGTGGCTTCTCTTGTTGCGGAGCACAGGCTCTAGGCATGCGGGCTTCAGTAGTTGTGACACGTGAGCTCAGTAGTTGTGGTTCGCGGGCTCTAGAGCACAGGCTCAGTAGCTGTGGCGCACGGGCTTAGTTGCTCCGCGGCATGTGGGATCTTCCTGGACCAGGGCTCGAACCCGTGTCCCCTGCATTGGCAGGCAGGTTCTTAACCACTGTGCCACCAGGGAAGTCCCCCTGGTAACATTTTTTTAACCATTAGTGTATTTTCTTTTGTTCTTCTAAAATGTAAATGTATTTCCACAGCAGCACTTTATATCCTGCTATTGTTGATAATAGCCATGAAAAAGCAGTGGTTCAAAAATCATGAAATGGGATCTTGTGTCAGCTGTGCTTCCTCACTTTGTTCTTAATATCTTTATATTAGATACCTGATAACTAACCTCATCCTTGATACACTTCCAGGTCTTTCCTGTTCATTTTGGAACTATGTTTGACATTTATACCCTCTTCTAACCCTTTGAAAATCCCTGGTTTCAATCTTGTTATGCCCATAGGCGGTGATGGTGATGATTATGTTGAGGATAACTGTGATGTTGTTTCCACTACCCCTGACTGCAATCACAATATGAAAAGGAATCCATTTGTATGGTCTAAGTGGGAGAACATGAGTTAAACAAGCACCTTTTTCCATCAGCTGAGATAGGTGTTATGGATATTTTCAAATTCTTCTTTTTTGGTTGAATCAAGAGCTAATGCCTAGAGCCAGCCTAAAATCTATTTTCTCAGCTATTTGTGGCAGCTCATGAGATAGATACTTTTCTAATGAGATTGTTCTGAGTTCATGAAAAAAGTCACTGATAAGCTATTGACATCAAACAAATTATTTTGAAAATGCCATTTTAATTTTTGTTTTCAGCTCTACCTGAAACAAAGAATACTTATTCTGTTGAAATTTTAATTGAAAATGTTTCTAGGCTGTAATCAATGTGGATATAATGCCATCTCATTACATAAAAAATGAAATACTAGATGTAAAGTCCAAATTAATGGGGAGAGGAAGATATAATCAATATTTTATTCACATACTGGTGATTTATTTTGTTGTTACAGATAATGTACTGTTCAGAAGTATTTTAATCCATAAAGGACCATCTCGAATCCATTTGTGAAGTGTTCGATTCAAAAAGACGTAATAATTCAACAGTAATACATACCCCCCAGACCAAATATCATTAAAAAAAATCAATACCACATTTTCAGCATAGAGAATGCAGCATGCCGCACTTGACTCAGCATAACACAATTCTCTTCCATGAAAAGTTGCAGATCAGTTCAGTGACTAGGTAGACTTTAAAACAACTGAAGAATAACAAGGAAATGAAGGGAAAAATGTTTCTTTAAAAAGATAGCCAAAGATCTAAAGATGACCATTGTCCTGTTGTGGTTTATAAATGACTGATGAGAAAATAGTATGGACATCCATATTTACCCCAAGCTTAGTTGTGCAGGGAATTAAAAAAAGAGAAGCAAGGAAGGAGATCTTGGGGCAGATAGCCAAATTCCAAGGTATCCATAAAAGCAGAGGACAGCCAGCCACAACGTACCTAATATCATCCTGCACAATAAAGAAGACTTGTTAAACTGGGAAGTCCTTTTTATTACTTGAAGGAAGGATGCAGATAAGTCAGGGAAACACCAACAAATTGATCGCAAATATGATGAAAACGTTAGTTACATAAGTGCGTACGTAATGCTCAAGTCTTATCTGGGACGAAGTTTCAACTTCCTTTTCCTATCAATGTTATTCCATAGATTTCGGGGGAAACAAAAATGGTTTCCACATTAGGGCATTCGGATAAGCTAAGTCAATATTGGTAATGAAATAATTTAAGGCAGGTAGCTGATAAACTAACAAGTGGCTGTCATGTTAATGCACACTTGCTGATGATGTCATAGGAGCTTGTCTGCTGGCTTCCCCCAGCCACACTGTCAGGTTCTTGACGTAGAAAGCTTGCTCACGCTCGGTGTTCTCTAAGAAGTGCCTCTCACCAGACTTATTTGGCAACTCCTCCTCTAAATCATCTCATACAAAGCTCTGAATTGTTGTATCTGTTCAGAGAGAGTCATTACCTCTGAATTCATTCCTAAACGTTGCTCTGCCCTGTATCACAACTGTAATTCACTTTAAGCCAGCTCAGTATAATAAAGTATGGATTTGCACAAAAGCTTAATAATTTGGGGATGTTGCATCTGGTTACTGAGAGGGAGGGTGAGAATGGCCAGAGAAGGTCAGGATTGTAAATCCAGGCAATACACCATGAAATGAATCTGAAGGAAGGTCCCGAACTGGATGCCAATCCGGCAGGCAGGAAAAACAGATAGCGTACGTGTACCTTTGGCCCAAACCAAGCCCAAGATCTGGGGCAGGTGACTCATAGAGATTCAAAGGTTACACAGTTAACCCAGGTACAGTTGGAAGGCAGCCAGCAGGGATCAGAGACTTAGTTTCCAGAAGATAAACGATGGAAGACACAGACTTTAGAGGAACTAGAAGAACATGCAGAGACATGAAAAAGTAGGCAGTAACTAAAACTGAATACTAGCAACATGGAAAACTAGAACCCAGTAGGTTGGGACTTGTGATACCATGGGCCATCAGTGAGAACAGCTGGACAGTGACTTGGAAAGCTGTGGGTAACCAGGGCACCTTTGAGTGTCAGGCCTCAGGCCAGGACGATGCTTGCGTCAGAGCAGATTAATCAGTAGCAGATGTTTGAGTAACACAAGGGTGGGAAGTCAGACATGATTACAGGGGCGATCTGTCTACCCTAACACAGAAATTCAAATATGTGGAACTTGGTTTTTTCCAAAGCTGTTCAAATTTTTAGGAATGCATTTATTGAGTAAAGTGTCATACCTTCTTTTCTCCTTTAATATATTCACTCCAAAATTTATTAATTGCATATTGTGACTCAGGTAACAAACCAATCACTTGGGATAAAGGGATACAGATGACATGATTCCTGCCTTTAGCAAACAGGTGGATTAACTGATACTTGAAATATCAAGTAGTTAAGTTCAACAGGGAGATAAGCCTAGGGTAGTATAGGGTACAATTTGGGAAGAGGAAGCTAGATGAGGCTTCCTGCAGTGGGACAGCAACATTCTGAAGTGTAATGGGTGAGTATCATTTATTCAGGTAGATGGGCAGGGTGAGGGGCAATGTAAAATGGGGAAGAGGTCATTCTAGCCAGGAGGACTGCAAGGCCAATATAGGAGTTGAGAGATGGTAAGCAGTTAGGCAAGAACTGCCAAGAAGTGGGAGACAATGAGATTAGAAAGATGAGCAAGGGTTGGATCCAGGAGGGCTTTGTGTACCAGGATAAGGAAACTTAGTGTCATTCTATTTATTTATTTATATTTTTTCTTCCAGTTTTATTGAGATATAATTGACACACAGCACTGTATAAGTTTAAGGTGTACAGCATAATGACTTGACTTACATACATCATGAAATGATTACACAGTAATTTTAGTGAACGAACATCCATCTTCTCCTATAAATACAAAATAAATAAATAGAAATTTTTTTTTCCCTTGTGATGAGAACTCAGGATTTACTCTCTTAATTTGCCTGCCACATGGGTCTGTATTAAGCAATCTGGCTGGTAGTATTCTCATGTTTACCTTCCCCTTCCAGATATTTTTTCCCTTCTCTGAAATCATAGTCCTTTATAGCGTTATTTCAGATAGACAGAATTATTTTTGAACTCTTTTTCTTTTTTTTTTTTTTTGCGGTACGCGGGCCTCTGACTGTTGTGGCCTCTCCCGTTGCGGAGCATAGGCTCCGGACGCGCAGGCTCAGCGGCCATGGCTCACGGGCCCAGCCGCTCCGCGGCATGTGGGATCTTCCCGGACCGGGGCACCAACCCGCGTCCCCTGCATCGGCAGGCGGACCCACTGCGCCACCGGGGAAGCCCTGAACCCTTTTTCTTTTAACATAATTTTTTTCAAAGCTCTTACTGAGAGAGCCAACTTTTGGTTTGGCTCAACCCTCCTGAAAATAATACAATTTAATATTCCACCTATAAATATCTACCACACATGAAAATATTCACTGTTCTAGGCCAGACTCAGGTAGGAAACATACAATTTGATTCTTAAAATATGGAAACCCTTGACAAAAATTTTAAAGGGACAATCTGTGGTACAAAATTTTTGTTTTTGAGAGGGATGATTTTAGCTTGGTTTTAACTTCTATTGGTATTACTTATTAGCGTTTATTGTTTCTTTTCTACTTGCTAAAGTAATGCATAAACTGAAGAAAACTTAGAAAATATATAAAAATATAAAGACAAATTCTATTCTGCATAATCATTTAAAATATTTTCATATATATTTTCTAATCTTTTATTTATACATATGTGGTATTTTGAACAAAATTAATGTCATATTGAACATGATTTTTCTTTTTGAAATTTACTTTCATTATTTAAAATAGCAGTTGAAAATTATGAACAGGGGAGTGACAAGGTCAGATTTACCATTGAGATAGCTTACTCTGGTGACAGTGAAGGCAATGGGCAGTGGTGGGTATTATCACGAAACAAAAAAATACGCGTGTCTTGGCTATCCCCCAGGGGTCATCCAGATACCTCTTCACCAGTTTTTTTTTGGCCCCAATCTTTCAGTATAATTCCTTTCAGACCTCGAACAACCATCTAAGCCGTTCACCTGCATGGGAATCCATGTGTATCTGCACTTTGGACCACTTCTCCTTCCACACACACAACAGCAACCTATTTGGATTGCTTGCTGTTGTGCCTACTGGAAAGATTTCCTTTCATCACCGCCCTTGAGGACGAATGCTGAGTGGGACTGTGACACAACAGAAGTCCGTTTTTGCCTGCGTCAACATTGCACTGACTCATCTGTGCACCAGGACTGTTACTCTTCCTCGGTCAGGTGGTTGGAAGGGACCAGCTCTCCCTTCCCCATGAGACCTTATAAATAAGCTGAGGGATTTGTGTTAATACAAAAAAGGTATGTAATGCGGCAGTCTGGGCTGCCTTTTCATATAATTTACTGGTGCCTTCTAGATCTGATCCTGAATGCATTATTTATTCCTATCATTCTGTCAGTGAATTAAAACATCGCTGCTATGCACTTCTGATCTTATGACTTGGTAACGACATCCACCTTGCTTTCAACAATTAAAAGTAACACCCCATTGCTGCTGTTCTGGAATCATGCCTTTTGGCACTAGAGAGCAGAGCTGTATGGTACTATCTTCTACTATAAATACTGTGCTTCAGAGGATATCCCTCACTGAATTTCTTAAAGATATTTCTTAAAGATCCCCCTCATGCCCCATCCACGCATTCTGTTGCTCTAGTGAAGGTATTCTCTGGGCCCTCCCAGGAAACGTAGACATGGATTGGGTTCTTACCTAATAAATCCACTTGAATATTCCAACCTCCCTGATCCTCTGGCCTCTTTCTTACTACTATGCTAAGGACGTTCTGGCATGTCTACCTCATTTATTATGGACCCATCATGTTTAAACTTCAAGAAAGCATCCCAGCAATGTATTGGGACTGGTTCCCCTTTTCCATAAATTCTCCTTTGTTTGGTTTTATATTTCTTCCCTTGGACCAACACCCTCAGGATCCACTCCTACATATGTTCTCTCAGTTCCTATGGTTCAGATTAGCCAGGTTCTGTGTTTCCTTCAAGTGTAAGGTATTTCCTCCCAGAGTATGACCTCTCTATGCCTATATCAGCTGTGCTAAGATTTGGCCTGGCTACTGGCCTGGAGGTAGCGAAGGACATGGGGTTGGCTCTTGGGGAGGACATGTCTTGAGGAGGTGTCAACTTGTAAGGCACCTGCATCAAGTGAAGGCCTTTCAGAGTGTCCAGCCTGCTCTCCTCTTCTTTTGCCTTCATGGAAAGTTTAGGGGAATATGAGAATTGAAGATTCTCAGGCTCATTCAGGAAATATTCCCATCCCAGGTCTCAGAATTCCCCCTTTTTCTTATAAGAGAGATATGGTTTGGCATGGGTGACTCTTAAGTCTATACATTCAGTTTCCTTTGCAATCTTGCTAGTGTTACTGTTGGATTCTGTGCCTGATATTCAACACAATTTGTCCTGCAGCTGCAAGAGACAAGGCTCCTTCACAGCTTCTATTTGGCTCTCTGGCTTTCACAGCTTACGTATGTCAATGGTTTAATACCCCAAGCATATCATTTAATTTTTTCAAGGAGAACCAATACAAGGAAGTATTATCAAGTTGGCTACTACCATGGGAAAGTTAACAAAAGTCAACCTGCTCTACAATCCTATAAGTATCATTGTCTCTGTGCCATTCAAGTGCTATAGCTGCAGCATAACCCAATACCTCATATCCAACTATATCTTATCTGAATAAACCACAGTTAAAAACAACAATACCTACTAATTGTGATGCTACTGCATGCCATTTACTATAAATAATGGGGTCCTCAATGCCATCTTATTCATAAGTGATCCACCCTATGAAATGCAACTTAGGATCATCTTTCCTGGGGAAGAAAAGGAGAAACAATTATCCATAGGCTCCCACTCCCCATTTGTCAAAGGTTCACCTCCTGGGACAAATCACCTGCACTTCTGGGTTGTATATGGCTTGGCAGGGAACAGGTTCCTCTGGTGTCTCACTCTGTGGTGTCAACAGAGACATCCCAGGGTGGAAGGAAAGGTGTGCCTGGCACAGGACTGATGAAAAGCACCGTCAGGCTGCACCTGCAAAAGTAGGTCAGAACCCATGCAGTACTGGTTGTCAGAGCTGTGGCTGGACTGAGAGACAGTGCAGCTGAGGAGATCTGAAATGGTGTGTAAGCTGTCCCCTTAGTACTAAGATACTGTAGTATCTTAGTAGCCATTCACCGTTTTTAGGGAAAAAATGTAAACCCACTTAAATCCAAATTCATAAGTTGAAAACTAATATGTTAGGTATTGTGCTTAGTAATGTAAACAGAGTATAACATTAGTAAAACCATATCATTATAGAGCTAGAGAAATAGCAAATTAGACTCATCTGGCTCTGTGTGTGCAATTTTTGATGAATATTGTGTTTAGGAGATCTTAAAGTTGGAAACTTGTCAGGAGGGATCTGAAGGTCTGACATTTTCTCTACTCCTTAGGCGAATGAACGTGCAAAGGAATCAGCCTGGGCTTGGTGCAGAGCTACCTGGACTAGATTTCTGAGAAATCTAATGTCAGCCAGAGAGGCGCCCCAACTGAGGATCTTAAGGATGAACCAAAGCTTCAGAGCAAAAGCACGTCAGCTAAGTTTGTACCGATATGCATGGTGGAGTACATACACTTTAGTCTTCCATGGACTACCATAGGGACCTTGAACTTTTTGTTTGCACATCAGTTAAAATAATACTGAAAATCTTTTTATTTCTTCCACATTAGGTTAACAGCTAAAATAGTTTACTCTAAGTTTAAGTTGTTGAAAATAATGTAATTTCTAGCCAGTTATAAGTATTAGCCCTACAACAAACTGTCAAATAATTAAAAAAAATTTCCAGTGGAATCTTGAAATAATAGCAATTCAATAGCCACGATACCTCATTTAAATATGGGAACAAGATTATTTTAATAATCAGAAAATTTATATATACCATTCCTTTTCTTCTTGAATTTTCCCTTCCATTCAACTCCCTCCACAAAATTTTAATCTAATGGAATTTTTTTATGCTTGGATGTCTTATATTGATTACATACACTTTGTAAAAATTAAGTATATGAATTGAAATCTGAAATTAACATGTTTTCTATAAGCCTCTAATAGATCTAACTTTATTACTGTTGTTATGACACAAAGCAACATGCTTTGCAAATTTTTATAGTTATATAATTATATCTATAAACATAGAAGTAAACTTGATATGAGAAAGGCTCACTCATTCATATACAGGTCTATGGGACTGCAAGGGTAAGCCCCTCTGGCCACCGGTGCCAGGCGATCTAGATGAGTCCTCTGGGAGGCAGTTTCAAAAACCACGGCACCAGGCACAGAACCCGGACCGCACATGCGCGTGATAGGGCATTTCCGGAGACGCGGGCGCTCAGAGCGCGGAGAGGAAGAGCGCGAACGTGGCGCAGCCCTCCTGTCTATGTTTCTGGAACGCTCCCCAGCAGGCCGCCAAATGAGTGTCAACTCAGACGCTTGCCCCTTGGGCGAAGCTCCCAGACAAGCTGAGCGTGTCCCACACACAGTCACGGAGCAGCCCAGTCGTCGGCGGGAACCGTGGGGCGGGTGAGTCCGGGCTGGAGTCGTGTGCGTTTTCTAAGCTAGGTATTTCAGGGGCTTGTCTCTCAGGTGCAGGTCTTAAAAGGTTGAAGATGTCCCATGTGGGGTTCAGGCCCTTGTCTCCTCGGGGAGAAGCTCCCATTTTGTGTTCCCTCCTGACGGTGGGGCGCTGTGCTGGGAGGGGGTGGGGTTTATGGTGAGATTGTGTCCCAGCCTCTCCTACCGGGTTTGATGTGGACCTTCTCTTGTTTGTCAGGCAGGTAGGAGTTGCTTAGACAGTGTTTAGGTTTTTTTGCAGAGGCAGTTGTTCCATACGTAGCTGTAGGTTCGGTGTGTTTGTGGAAGGAGGTGAGTTCGGGAACCTGTTAACGACGTCATCTTAAACTGGAACCCCCGAAAAAGGTTCATGATAAAATACCTTAGCTTATCATCTGCATCTGAATATTACTGATTATGGGAATGAGACGGGGTTCAATGGAATAAAACAGCAGCCAAAAAGTGGAAAATACTAGGTATACAAAAGGTATTTTAATGATAGCTTATTCTCATTAATCTAAATCTACCAGATATGTAATAAGAATAAATAAGCAAACACAGAAGCGATTGACGGAGGATAGCTGTCGGAAATCTTGGTGCCCAAGTGAAAAGTGAATATGGATTTTCACGTATATAGTTGTGAAAGGGAAGGTCCAGAAAGATCTCTCTACTTTGGTTGTATTCTCAGAACGAAGCTGAGGATCGGGAAAATCATTGCTTTAAAGTTACCTATGCTTGCTTAGCCTTGGAACATTTCTGTATGACTCAGGGGTACTGGCATCCCCATTCAAAGACCCCTAGGTATTTGCCATGTTTTATGAACATTATGAATTCCATCATGATCCAATAGAACAAAAGCCATGAGAATAATAGAGTGTGTGCATAAGCAGGGATGTGCATTTACACTGGAAATAAAAGTAGCAATCAAGGTAGAGCTAATTTTTTTAAAAAGCGAGAAAATGAGAAAGTTCATGTCTGAATGCAGTGTAGGAATGATTCTGAAAGAAGAACGGGCAAATCAAGCAAATGTGAGAAGTATTGATTGTATCCTACCAGCAATATCAGAAAAAGGGATGATGAAAACGTATTTACTGAATGAAAAAAAAAAAAAGAAACCGGAAAAGAAAACTGACCTTTTAAGCATGTGGCTAGAGGATTCCTGCTACCACTGCAGGTCAATGATCGGATTATGATTGAGGAGAAGACGTGCAGGTTTTGGGCAATGTAAAGCCTAAGCTTGGTGGCAGTGTTTCGATGACCTCTTTCTCAGTAGATTTCAGGCCTGGTAGCATCTGGACCATATCAAAGCATCTGGACAAGGCAGCCTGTGCAGGCATCTACAAACTCACAGGCATCACCAGAAAGGATGCTGCAGGCCTCAGCAGGCTTTCAAAGTGACTGTGAGTGGCCACCCCTACTAACAGTGAAGGTTTCTCTGGGTCATATTCATGCTGTCTCCAGATTCACTAAAGATTTATTATACTTTACATCCTGGTTTTCTATATTGTAGGGGAATCAAGAATGGGACTGTATTCCCACTTTCAGCAAATCAGCATAAAGAAAGCATAGCAGCCCGGAGGAGACAGCTGGGAGGGTAGCAGGGCCTGACTGGTGGGGCTCTGAAGCTGCAGTGTTATCTTTTAATTAACAAGTCAAGTAGACATTTTAAGCTCCTATATGTGGGTGTATTTGGTTTTGTCTTAATCTTTATAGATGATGTTAAAGATAATAATTACCTTTTTCTCACTTAAAGTCCTTGGAGCTCTCTTCATTCTTTGTGCTTATTTACGCTAGGCACAATTCAGATAACACTCATTTTAAAAGTTTCTAACATGTCAATCATATATCCATTTATTCATCTATTCAAGATATATTTATTGTGCAAATGCTATGTACTTGGCATTGGAAATAAAGTTGTGGATCAGGTGGTAATTATCCTTGAGCTCATGGAGTTTAGAGCATCATAGGGCAATAGATATTAAAAAAGTAGCCTAATAACTAATTGTATTAAGAATTTTGAAGAATAACTTTAAGGCACTATGTAAAGTGTACGAGTTGTCAACTAAGTTGTAATTTCCTTGAAGTCATGGACCACTTTCTATACTTCTTTTGGGTTTCTCTGTAGCTCCTAACATAGATCATAATATAGAGTATTAGATGCTCAATAAATATTTTATTGATTACCATTTCTGTATTTGAGGCTGAAATGATTAATGTCAAATCAAACATTTTTACTTCCTCACTGAACAAACGTGAAGGCTGTACTGTAATTTTAATCTGTAATTTGTACCTGAAGCCACTGTTTGCAAAACTCACTGAAGTTGTGACCCTTCTCCTAGACCTGTGCTCAGGCCAGAGGCTATGTTTAAGTAAGGTCAGCTGAATTCTTGATCTCTGAATCCTGTTGATTGGTTACTGGGTCTCAGTCCATAGCTCTGTTTTTTGTTTTTTTTTCCATAGCTCTGTTTTTGTTCAGTGGGCCTCCGTAGAGTTTGAAAGCAGTTCTTTGACTTGCCCTTGGTGTAGTTGCCCCTCCCCTACCTGCCGGGTGGCTGCTGCTCCAGCACCCTGCCACAGACCTAACATGGTGGCTCAGGGTGCTCACGGTGGCCTCAGCAGCGCGACTGTGTTTCAGGATTTACAGTGACGGTTAAATGGGCTGGCAGGTAATGCTGTTGGAACCCAAGGAGTTTCGTGTTAGTGTTATGCCACTGCGGTATGCTTGCTGATTGGGCAGGAGCTTCAATCCACTTGACGGTTAACAACAAAACAGCAGATCAGATCAGGGCCAAAGTGTCTTTTAAGGGATTGTCTAACAGACAGGCAGTTTTTGTTCGTTTTTTTAGCAAGTAGCTGTCCATGTACTCTAACATGGTGATAACTTTGAACACTAAGGCATCACTTGTTTTTCCTGGAGTAGCTGATATATTGGTTTGGCCAAAAAGTTTGTTCGGGTTTTTCCATAACATTTTACGGACTATTAACTCAGTCATTTTCAAAATTATTCTTAGTCCATAGCAGTGGGCCTATGGTTATGTGCAAAGATCCTTGAATGTGTATTTCAAAGGGACCTAAGAGTACAAATTGCCTTTTTTATGGTCTCACAAAACATGTTTTTGTACCCCTTGAATTTTCATGCATGTCTTTTTCTGCTGCAGTATAACAAGACGGGTGAGAACAACTTCATCTGTGTATCTTTAGTGTATATCACCTTGCTCTAGGACTGAGAATGTATTCTGTTGGGGGTATAAATAAGTAAATAGATGGCGACTGCTGAATATATGATGCCATTTAAGATGGGATTTTCTCAGAAGACTCGGGAGAACTTTTGACAATGGATCCTGAATTCCTTCGTTGAGTATGAAAGTGAAGAAAATTAAAAAAAAAAAAAAAAAGATTAGAGCTACAATCTCACGAAGTGCCAGTTCATTACATGAGTAGAGAAAAGGACTAGGTCATATGTTCCGTTTACTGCTCTGGTATAGAAAACCTTAACCTTAGGAAGTAGAATGTACAATTTTAGAGAACTCTTCTGGGCAGCCAGTAGCTAAAAACATGTTTTAACCTGTGGGTCTTTATTAATAGATAATTTGCACATCAAAAATTTTAAAATTGATTCTCTTGGGTCTTACAGGTAAAGAATCACACTACGTGCAAACAATAATGATGATTCTGTCTCTGCTTCTTTTAAATGTATAATTTATTTTATTAGTTTGGTCAGACTTTTAAAACAGTGATAAATAATGGTGCCTTCAGGCACACTTGTCAATGGAAATTCCTCCTGTGTTTTGACAGTAGGTATGACATTGACCATTGGTTGTTGAATGAAGAACATTTTTTTCTATTTTATTAATATATTTTAAAATTATCAAGAATGAATGTTTAATTTTTTCCAAATGCTAGTTCAGCATCTATTGAGATGGTTGCTTTAATTCCCTTGGTTATTGATGTGATCAGTTACATTACAGATTTATCTTTTCTGTATTAAAGAACCATTCTATCGTTCTTGGAATGTTTCCTAACTGGCCATGACCATGGTGTCTTTTTTTTAATGTTTACATTACATTAAAGGTTGTATTTGCTAATATTTTATTTATAAATTTTATACTAATCTTTATAAACCAGATGTGTTTGTAGTTTCTTTTATCTGCTTTGTCAGATTTGTCCATAAGGATTATTTTAGATTGTAAGATTAATTACAATGTGTTTCATTTTTTTCTACACTTATTAAGAGCTTATCAAAGGAATTATCTGTTACTTCAAAGAAGAGAAACATTTTCCCATCAACTGTGTAGGCCATGCATTATTTTTTGAAGGAATGTCTTTGACGACTTTTCCCAATTTATTCCATGGTTATCAATCTTTTACTTTTTCCAAATGAAAACAATTTTGTCATTTTTTGTAGCTTGCCCTTTTTTCTAATTTCATAAAATGTGTCTGTGTTTTTTTCCTCTCACCTCTCTGTTTTTAAACTGTATTTGTCCTAGTTGGTTTATTTCATTGTTCTTTTAAGATAGCTTTCGAATTTATTTATGAATTCCAATTTACCTCTATTTCACTATTTCTTAGTTTTTTGATTTGTATTTTATTCCTCATTTCTGCTGGTTTTCTTGAAGTTTGTTCTGTTTTACTCTTCCTAACTTAAGTATTTTGCCCATTTATTTTATTTTTTAGAAATTAATTATAAAATCTTTGAAGTAACTTTGACTATACAGCAGTATTGTCCAAGTTTTTATATGTAGTGTTCTTATTTTTGTTATTTTCCAAATGACTGTGGTTGTAATTTTGGTTTCTTTTTCTATCCAAAGGGTATTTAAGAGTCATTTTCCTCTTCTAATTTCCAAATCGTACTTAAATAAAAAAAATTATTATAAACTATTTTGTGGTGAGAAAATTTAACTTATATAATTCTTGTCTTTTGAATTAAATGAGTTTATTGTTCTTGTTTTTCTTTTTTGCAGCTGAGTAGAAGGTGGTGGGGAGGGTAAAAGGGCCTAGTTACTCCTTTTTTCACAGAGTAGAATAGAGAAGGTAGAAAGTAACATCTGCCTTGTTCCTTAGTTGTAACTCCTTGGATCGTTGAGTCTGGGAACATATGGGGAGAAATAATGAAGGTCTCCCTACATTCTTGTTATTGGTGATTTCTGTTCTATGATGTCAAGTTGGAATGTGATGTGAGTAGAATTCTGTGTAGGTTTATCTTAATCTAATTTTCTCTGTTTTGTGATCACCTATTACTCTTAAGTTACCAGGTTGACTGTTTGTTTTCTTTTTAAAATCATTTTTATTATTTTTTTAAAAAATTGTTTGAATTTTGGTGTGTTTGTCCAGTGTGTTAGGAATTACTATCTAGAGGCCAATATGAACCCAAACTTCTGTTTCTAACAACTTTGACCTTCTTAAAATTATTGTTTATCTTCTATTTTATTAATCTCAAAACGTACAGAAAAGTAAAAATAAATAGATTAATATCATCCATAATTCAAACATCCTTAGATCACCAAAGTATTAATATTTTGGTGAATAGTTTCCTGTTTTTTCTGTTAATTTTTAATACAGTTGAGCATACATTAAGCTTTCTACTTCTTTAAACCCTTAAGGAAATTCACTTGAAGGAAAAATACGATCTAGGAAGGGTGGATCTAAATAATTCACCCACTTTCAATAGGAAGGCAAAACAATTTCTTCTCACCAGATGTCTGCAGCAAATCCTGAATCACCGCAGAGAGCAGTGAACACAAGGTGGGAGGGGCGTCAAGGAACAGTGAACATGCACACAAAGCATCCAAATTAAAACTCACTAATAAGACTAAGGACAGCTGGTATCTGTATAGATAATATTGTATAGGAGGTGAAGCCACGGATTATGCATGTTATGTCTTTACTGTTGATTACATAGTAAAGATTAATAAAATGCCCAATATTCAAGAAATCCTAGTCTCCTCAACAATTCATGTTAGTAAAGATAAGCCTTTTTGAAAGAAATGAATTTTGAGCAGTTTGAAGAAAGAGTAAAATAACTTGCTTAAAGAATAATCTGAATATATTTTGCATGATTGAGAATCTTGGAAGAATGTAGAGATATGAGGAGAAATGCACAGTCAAGCGTAGGTGTCTGTTTTTACAGAGGCAAAAGGAATATGAGTGTGGAGATGGCAAGCAGAAAATAAAATTCAGCTGGACTAATTGGAAGACTAGTATTTATGAGGTGGGACTCCTGTGTTTGTGGGGGAGAATATGATGCAATTTAGAAAAGATCAAAACATTGTCATTCTTGAAAAAAATTTCCTATGAAGATGGATAGATAAGGATTAATGCTGGATAGAAAGAGTGCTTGTTAGGGAAGGTTAGCTACATTATTGCCCCAAATTTACAGTATTACACAACACCAATTTTGCATCAATGCTTTGGCCAAATGCCAGGAGAACACCCAACAGAAAATCTACTAAATCTGCTGTGGAGCCAGTAAACAATTGGTTTCTGAAGAAACACATTTTGAAGATATTTTATATTCATAGACATTAGAATTTGCCTCTGTGGTTGGCAGAACACTTTAAACAGTAATGTGAAACCACTTGCATCTACTAATTGCTTACTTATTCAATTGTCTTTTTTTTTGACCTGTGCAGTAGCAGGGAATAAAGAGAAGCTGGTAATGACTGCATAATTGCGGACCTATGAAGCTCAGGCTCAGATCTTTGCTGTGCCCCTAATTTACTGGTTGACCTGGGTCAAATTACTCCGTCTCTTAGTATCAATTTCCATAGAAATAAAACAAGAGATTTGAATTCTTAGCTCTCTATGTTCCATTTCAATGTTGAAGTTCTAGAATTCTGTGAGTCAGATTCCTGTCAGTGCTGTGTTAGGTGATAATAATTTCATATATATTTCATATATATATAATGATTTATATATAAATCATTATATATATATGATTCATGTATGATTCATGCATGATCATATATACGATTCATGTATGATCATATATGATTCATGTATATGATTCATATATATAATTCATATAATAATTTCATATATATATACACACACATATGCAGATATATATTCTTTTACAAAACACCTTTGAAATATTGTAATGATAACAAATATTTATTACTTAGTGTTTGCTAGGTACTGTACAAGCATTCTCTAATGCAAAGAGGCATGTAGTGTAGTGGTTATGGAGTGAAGTCTGTAAAGTTCAGGCTCTCCCCGCCACCACTTCTAGCCAGGTGGTTTTAGTTAGGTGCTTTTGAAACTTGAACTTGCATAGGAATCATCTGTCAATCTTATTGAAAGGTAGATTTTGAATCAGTAACCTGAGCTTGAAATTTGGCATTTCTAACAAGCTCCCAAATGACGCTGATGCTTCTGGTCCTTGGAGCGTATTTCTGTGCCTCAGTATCCTTTTCTACAAAATAAGGATAATAATAGTATTTATCTACCTCATACAGTTGCTGTAGGGATTAAGTGAATTCATACGACCAAAGTACTTTAATAGTGCCTGGTATATAGTAGCACTTAGCAACTGTTGGCTATTATTATTATCAACCTTCAAATCAGCCCCACAGGATAGGTGCTCTTGTTGTTCATTTTCCTAGGGAGAAAACTGAAGGTAGAGAAGTTAAGTAAGTGACTTATTCAAGGTCACATTATTAGTCATAGAGCACAGGGCCTTGACTTTAACTGGTAGTTTTTCATGATTTATGTAGGAAGCAGCTGCATAGACTTGTTTATTTTTTTCATAAAAAATGCAAGAACCCAAGTTTTAAGCCAGCAAGTCCCACTGTAGCAAAAAAAGTCACCACAGCTTTACTTAATAGCTTTCTTCAGTGTCTCTTTATTCTCAGGAATTTGTTTCCGAAGGTTGAAAAGCACGCTTCATGCAGCACTTTCAGTCATGCTTTCAGTGCACACAGAGATGGTCTACAGTTTCCATCTTCTCGTATTGAAAGTTTCTGCTCCTCTTCAAATCATTTGCTTCTTCACTCTTTTTCAGCATAATTTCTTTATCTTTCCATTTACATTAGCTTTGTCATACCGGGGACGGAAAAAAAGAAGTAAATGACTAGGTTCATTACCTAGGTGAGAATATTTTCAAAATAATACCATAGACTTCCTGTCAAGAGTGTATGTGTTATGCAATGATTTTCCAGGGTTGGTGGCTAGGCTGTACCCTTGTGATCTCTGGGTACCTCTGTGGGAGGCCAGGTCAAGAGGAACTGTCTTGTGACTGACTTTGTCAGTGTGAGAAATAAGTTTACAACCTGAGCTTTAGACAAAATTTTGTTAAAGTGTATGGTTTGTACACTTATCATCTGGTAGTTCCTTTCTGAACTCAAAAGAACTTAAAAGGAGTGTGGATGACAGTCAGCAAACTAAGCTGCTAATGGCTACTTGAATCAACCCTGGCTCAATATTTTTGCTCCTTTATGGAAAAAGCAATGACCCAAGACATTTTTAGAGGCACTAATAGAAGAAAAGGGAATTAATGTTTCTCATTCCTAAAAATATTAATTGTTTACATTTTTAATTGAATTTGGGTTGAAAAGCAAATCAAAAATATTGCATTAAAATGTGAAGTTGAAGAAAATACCATATTTATTCCACTGTTAGAGATTGTTCCCAGAGATAATTTGATAGGGCTCATTGTCTTTCTGCTCTGGTGCACCAAAGCTATTGCTCCTTTCATCTAATTAGTTTTGTTCTCCAGGTTTTCACCTGAGCAGTTACAAAGTCAGTGTCTGGAAATCAATAGATTATAGAAGTTTAGGGATTTGTTATATTTTGAGAGCAAGGATGTGAAAATGCAGCATGTCAGAACTTATTTAAATTAGTCAACAGAAGGGAAATTAGATCTCCCAAAATAGTAGCACTGGGCAGATCATACCAGTAATTTAAGGGGAAGTGACCAAATTTGAGAAGTGAGGACTTGCTATAAATCTCAGCATCTTTACTACAGGTTTCATTTCCTCATACGTTCTTAAAAAGGCATGTTAAGAATGCATGCAGCTGGTTGTATCTTTGGACTGTAAAGAGTAGTTTTTCATAATTTCTACTCCTGGTACAATACAGTTGCTCACATTTGCTCGTTTATACGTCCATCCATTCATTCCATACGGATGTATTGAGATAGTACTGTGAACCAGCCTTGCCGATGGATTGATTATGGAGAGTCTGAGAGAGGGAAAAATCAAAGAGTAACCTTAGGTTTTTGGCTGGATAAATGGAGTAGTAATGGGATAGTCTCTCATTTACTGGGAGGCTGGAGAAGGAGATATTTTAGAGGCCGTAGAGTAGGATTCCCGAGTTGGGTTTTGGCGATACTGAGAAGTGTCCTGTAGGTGATTGGATATGCACATTTAGAGTGTGAGTGATCAGGGATGGTGATTTGGGCGTCCATCATATAGACAGAATATAAAGCTATTGGACTAGATTAAGCACCTGGGGAGTAGGTGTAGTCTTAGGTAAGAAGGTCTAGACCTGAGATATGGTCACCCCACCACATTCGCTTTAGCAGAGAAAAAGTATTCTATGAAGTAGATGGAAAAGGAGCAGCCTGTGAAGCAGGAGGTAAAGTCTTAAAGTGCGTTGTCCTGGAAGCCAAGAAAAGAAAGTGTTTCATGAGGGACATGATTAACTGTGCTTGATGCTGCTGAGAGTTAGGAGATGGGGACCAAGCGTTGACGATTGGGCTTGGCGACGTGAGTGAGCTTGGTGGAATGCTGAGTTAACATCTGATTAGAGGGATTGAGAACCTGAAGACAGCTATCACAGGCATCTCTTTTTTTTTTTTTTTTTTTTTTGCGGTACGCGGGCCTCTCACTGTCGTGGCCTCTCCCGTTGCGGAGCACAGGCTCCGGACACGCAGCCTCCGAGGCCATGGCTCACGGGCCCAGCCGCTCCGCGGCATGTGGGATCTTCCCAGACCGGGGCACGAACCCGTGTCCCCTGCATCGGCAGGCGGACTCTCAACCACTGCACCACCAGGGAAGCCCAGGCATCTCTTTTTAGGAGTTTTTCTATAAATAAGAATAGAAAAATGGACCAGCTGCTGGAGGGAGATTGTGGGGTCAAAGAGGGTATTTTTAAGATGGACATATTACAGCATGTTTGTATAGTAAAGAGAAGACTGGTGTTGCAATCAGAAGAGAGAATAATTGTAGAAGCAAAGTCTTTGAGTAGGAGTAAGGAAATGGAATTAAGATAATTAAAGAAGGGGTTAGGGGCTTCCCATTTAGGAAATTATTTCCTAAATGATTCTATTTTATTAGGAAAATAAGAGGCAAGAATTTCAGCTAACAGTAAGGATGGAGCTAGTATGGAAATTTGGGGAGAGAAGAGAGATATGAAAAGAGGTGTTTGTGGACTGCGAAAGTCAGAGGAATGTAGAAGGTTGCTGGGCAGTATTTTTGAGATTTGAGGTCATAAAGATTAGTCAGCATAGTTCTGTGTTTTTCTCTAGCCACATTCAGCTGCTCAGTTGCAGATGTGCAGTAGATATTGAGTTAGGTTTTAGCAGGTTTTTTTTTTTTGCCACACCACGTGGCGTGTGGAACTTGCCTGACCAGGGATTGAACCCGTGCCCCCTGCAGTGGAAGCGCAGAGTCTTAACCACTGGGCCACCAGGGAAGTCCAGATTTTAGCAGTGTTAAACTTTGTCAGATAAGTATGAAGGAAGCCAACTAGGTGAGGATGTATGCAGGGAGTGATTAAAATGATGGATCTTGTATCTAAATTTGGTAAGCAGTGAAGGAGGGACTTGAGAAGGGTAGGTGGTAGGACCAATGCATTGGATGTCCCAGTAGAGTCAAGGGAGTTTTGGAGTGAGTGTGAAAGAAAGAGTGAGCTGGAAAGATAGAAGTTAGACGTTAGATATTGATATGCTGGAAACTGAGATTATGGGTCTCAGTAATGACAAAATCTAGGGTATAAACACTGAAGTGTGTGCTTGAGGTAAGGTTGAGGGCAAGGTCAATTGTCAGGAATAGGTCAAGAACCTGACATGTCATAGTATTCCATAGTATTAAATGGGTCAGTTATTTGAATATTATGATCACCAGTAACTCACAGGAAATGTGATGGAAGACACAATCCAGGGGTGCAACTTTTCAAGGAATGAGAGGTTATGACTAGGAGGATGGTAGATAATTGATAGGGAGGGATGGCAGCTGCGAAATCTATTTTTATAGTCATAACTTTAAAGGGAGATCGAACAGCATAGTTACGTACGTACTTTACTCTGGCAAATTCGGTTTGTCAGACAGAGATCTACCGTAGGCAGATTGATGGGTTTTATCAGAGTTGGAGCTTTTGCTGTATAGTTATGCTAAAACAAAAAGGGAGAAAGTGAAAGGTGTTTCCAAGGCAGTCATTCTAGTTAAGGACTAATGGAATTCAAACTGGGCAGGAAGAGAGGGAAGACATGAGAAGAGTGATCAAGAGGGAAAGTAGGATGATAGTGGGTTGGAAGGCTCGGTAAATGGAAGCGAAGCATTGCTGCAGAATGTGTACAGAGTGCCCAAGCTGAAAGTTTAGAACATGGTGTTCAAAGAGTGGGAAGTTTGAGGCTGTTTTGAAGGTGGTACAGTTAATGGTGATGACAAGATAGAATGGGTGACTGGGCTTGGTGGAGGCAGTCTTTGGACTTGAGGAGGTAGAGGAACTGAGACACCAGAGTGTTGATGCCATTATTGTAATTATTTTCTGACAGGAGTAGGGGCAGAAAGGAGCTTGTGTAACAGCTAATAAAAATTAATCAATAAGTGATGCAGAGCGACCAGGATTTGTAGATGAAGTAACAAGTAGGGGGAGTGTTAGGCTTGAACTTTAAGAGATCTGAGCTTTTGAGCAGAGAGAGAGAACTGGTTTAGAGGGAGCAATGGGCGCAAGGTGGATAACTGCTCCATTTCCAGACTTTGAGGCATGGGAGGGTGCGAGGGGAATAAATCTTCCCCTCAGGAGGACTGTAGAGGAGACTCGTGTCACCACAACACAGACAGGAGAAGGAGGTGTTCAGAGAAGAATGGAATGAGCTGGCTGGAGCTGAATAAGAAAGTACCGCCAACTGGGTGACTTAGAATAACAGAAATTTATTGTCTGATAGTTTTGAAGGCCAGAAGTCTGAAATCAAGACATTGACAGGGGCATGTTCCTGTTGAAGCCGTCAGGGGAAAATCTGTTCCAGGCCTGTCTCCTAGCTTCTGGTAGTTCCTTGCCTGTGGCAACATAAATCCAACATGATGTTCTTCCTGAGTGTGTGCCTGTTTCCAAATTTCTCCTTTTTATGAGGATACCAGTCATATTGGGTTAGAAGTCCACCCTACTCCAGTATGACTTAATTCTAACTTAAGTAATTATGTTTGTGATGACCCTGTTTTTTTTACATTTTATTTTTAAATTTTAATTTTGTTTCTTCCAGTTTTATTGAGATATAATTGACATACAGCACTATATAAGTTTAAGGTGTACAGCATAATACTTTGATTTACATACATTATGAAATGATTACCATAATAAATCTAGTGAAAATCCATCATCTCATATAGATACAAGATTAAATAAACAGAAAATATATATATTTTTCCTTTTGATGAGAACTCTTAGGATTTACTCTTGACGATATTAACACATAACGTATGGCAGAGTTAATTATATTTATGTTGTACATTACATTCCTGGTACTTATTTACCTTATAACTGGAAGTTTATACCTTTTGACAACCTTCACCCAATTACCCTTCCCCCAACCCCTGCCTCTGGTCACCACAAATCAGATCTCTTTTTCTATGAGTTTGTTTGTTCGTTTTTGAAGTATTGATCAGCAACACTGTCTCCTGGTGCAGACGTAGTGATTCGATATTTCTATACGTTTCAAAGTGATCACCACAATAAGTCTAGTTACCATTTGTCACCATACAAAGGTTTTTTGTAATTATTGACTATATTCCCCACACTGTACATTTCATAACCATGACTCATTTATTTTGTAACTGAAAGTTTGTACTTCTTTTTTTTTTTTTTCGGTACATGGGCCTCTCACTGTTGTGGCCACTCCCGTTGTGGAGCACAGGCTCCGGACGCGCAGGCTCAGCAGCCATGGCTCACGGGCCCAGCCGCTCCGCGGCATGTGGGATCTTCCCGAACCGAGGCACGAACCTGTGTCCCCTGCATCAGCAGGCGGACTCTCAACCACTGCGCCACCAGGGAAGCCCAGTTTGTACCTCTTAATCTCCCTCATCTATTTCTCTCATCTTCTACCCCACCCCCAGCAACCACCTATTTGTTCTCTGTATCTGTGACTCTGTCTCTGTTTTATTGTGTTTGTTCGTTTTGTTTTCTTAGATTCCATGTGTAAGTGAAATTATGTAGTATTTGTTTTTCTCTGACTTATTTCACGTAGTATAATACTCTCTAGGTTCATCCACATTGCTGCAAAGGCAAGGTTTCATTCTCTTTCATTGCTGAGTAATATTCTGAGCATATACTATACACACATATATATATATATACACATACACACACATATATGTGTGTATATATATACACATATGTGTGTGTATATACACACACACACACACACACACACATGCATACACACCACATCTTCTTTATCCACTTATATATCGATGGGCACTTAGGTTGCTTCCATATCTTACTATTGTGAATAATGCTACAGTGAACATAGGGGTGCATATACCTTTTCAAATTAGAGTTTTGTTTTCCTTGGAAAAATATCCAGAAGTGGAATTGCTGGATTGTATGGTAGTTCTATTTTTAATTTTTTGAGGGACCTCCATACTGTTTTCCTAGTGGCTGTACCAATTTATATTCCCACCAACAGGGCACAAGGCTTCCCTTTTCTCCACATCCTTGCCAGTACTTGTTATTTGCTGTGTTTTTGATAATAGCTATTCTGACAAATGTGAGGTGATATCTCATTGTGGTTTTGATTTACATTTCCCTGATGATTAGTGATGTTGAGGATGTTTTCATGTGCCTGTTTGTCATCTGTATGTCTTTGGAATAATGTCTATTCAAGTTCTCTGCCCATTTTTAAGTTGGATTTTTTTTTTTAAAGTTAAGTTGTATGAGTTCTTTGTGTATTTTACATATTAACCCCTTGTCACACATATCATTTGCATATATCTTCTACCATTCAGTAGGCAATATTTTCATATGTTGATAGTTTCCTTTCCTGTGCAAAAGATTTTGAGTTTAATTAGGTCACATTTGTTTGTTTTTGCTTTTGTTTCCCTTGCCTGAGGAGAAATATATAAAAAAAATATTGCTGAGACCAATATCAAAGAGCCTACTGCCTATGTTTTCTTCTAGGAGTTTTATGGTTTCAGGTCTTACATTTAAGTCTTTAATTCATTTTGAATTTATTTTTGTTTATGGTGTGAGAAAGTAGTCAAGTCCAGTTTGATTCTTTTGCATGTAGCTGTCTAGCTTTCTCAACATCATTAACTGAAGAGTTTGTCATTTCCCTATTGTATATTCTTGCCCCTTTTTTTCATATTAATTGTCCATATAAGTATGGGTTCATTTCTGGGCTCTCTCTTCTGTTCCATTGATTTATGGGTCTGTTTTTGTGCTAACGCCATACTGTTTTGATGACCATAGCTTTTTAGTTTAGTTTAAAATCAGGGAGCATGATGCTTTCAGCTTTGTTCTTCTTTCTCAAGATTGTTTTGGTTATTCAGGGTCTATTGTGTTTCCATACAAATTTTGGAGTTATATGTTGTAGTTCTGTGAAGAATGCCATTGGAATTTTGATAGGGATTGCACTAAATCTGTAGATTGCCTTGGATAGTATAGTCATTTTGACACTATTAATTGTTCCAGTCCATGAGCACAGTATATCTTTCCATTTGTTTGTGTCATCTTAAATTTCTTTCATCAGTGTGTAATGACCCTACTTTTAAATTAGGTCACACTCTGAGGTACTGAGGATTAGGAGTTACACATAGGAATTTGGGTGGGTGGGGCCACACTTCAAGCCATAACAAGAGTGTTTGCTGATGACAAATAAGGGGAAGGGGTTTAGAGGTAGATGATGGTTAGGAAAGTTGTTCAGAGTCATAAATGTACAGAAGACTTGGGATGATGGATGATGTGGGAGCTCAGGTTTCTGGTTAACAGGTAATAGGGATGTGATGTATGAGAACTGATGGCCAAGCAGGACAATGTGGGGCCATTGGACAGGTGTTCTCTACTGCAGCTCTCAGCAGGGAGAGAGAGAGGGAGGAGAGAAATAGCCCTCAGTGTGCTGGTCTCAGGAACAAGAGGAACTCTGAGAATTTCCTTCTCTAGTTCTGGTGGACTTAGGAGGGCCTGTGGTGGACTTAGGAGGGCCTGTCTCACTTGGAACATGAGGCAGGGAATACTTCTCCTTTCAGGGATTGTGTTGTGATCGCCAAGACAGGAGAAACGGAGACGTGTCTTTATCATCTGATGATGTGGTGATGTGGTACTTATTACTCAGGTGACTTTGTGAAGCTACAAGTATTTTGTCAGCTATAGAGTCCAGTATGATGTATGGTATTATGAAGAAAGATTCTTAACATGTTTTAGCAATAGCAAAACTCAGATTTCAAGGGGGCATGCTTATTCTTAAAGGGAGAAACTTTTACTGGATATGAGAACGTAGAATTATTTAACCTCTTCTTTATGATATGATGCTGCTAAGTGAGCTTTCTGCGTTCATCAAGACATGATGGGACCTCTATCAGCATGATCTTCACAAATTTGTCAAATAGAAGAAGTTTGGTTTGAGTGTCCATCTATTGTTTCCTTCTATACAGGTATTCTTATTCCATTTGCATATACTTTCTTTTCACTCTCCAGGGACTCTTTCCTTGCCTGATTTACTCTTTTTGATTCTCCATTCTCTTCATGAGCTGCCTCAGTGATATTTTAGAAAAATACTTTTATTTAATTGATATTTAAAAAATGAAAAGGAAGAACATGAGCTACAGTTTTTTTTAACTGTTACCTATGATATTAGAGGCTGTCACATTGTTACTTCCTAATTTCAAGTACTTTTCATTGGAAGGGAATAAATAGTACCCTGTTTGAATAGATGATGTTTATCTTTTATAAACAGAGCCACAGAGAGATTAAGTGACTTTACTCGAGGTTATACATCTTGTTGGAGGAACACATTCTTGATTCAAACTGAGTCTGATGGACTTTAAAGTCCCCTTTTCTTCAGGGCATTATTTATTCCCTAGAGTAACAAACTCGAAGCTTCCTTCAAGTATTTTCAGTGAAGGAAGATGCTGCCTGGTATAATAAAGGCAGCTCCCTGATGTGGAGGGCTGAGACCTGGTATCATATCTGGTTTTATCATTTAGTAGCCATGTGATTCCCTATCCTCAACTGTAAAATAGGGCTAATAATATCTACCCCAGGATTATGATGATGATGAATAAATTATATGAGAAAGAACTGAGGAAATCAGTGCCTGTCATATTATGTGTGTGTGTGTTTTATTTTCTTTATTATTACTATTATTTGGCTGCATTGGGTCTTAGTCGTGGCATGCGGGCTCTTTGTTTTGGTGCGTGGGCTTCTCTCTAGTTGTGGCTCAGGGGCTCCAGGGTGCGTGGGCTCTGTAGTTGTGGTGTGCGGGGTCCAGAGTGTGTGGGCTCTGTAGTTTGCGGCACGTGGGCTCTCTACTTGAGGCACACAAGCTCAGTAGTTGTGGTGTGCAGCCTTATTTGCCCTGCAGCACGTGGGATCTTAGTTCCCTGACCAGGGATCAAGTCTGCCTCCCCTGCATTGGAAGGTGGATTCTTTACCACTGGGCCACCTGGGAAGTCCCTGTGTGTTTTAATAATGATTATTTCTTTCTCTTTGCCATTAGTTATTTGGATTCAGAACCAGAATGCCTATTATACCAGAGGAAAAAAAATTCACAGCAGTTGGTAATGATGGACCAGGGGATAGGTGACGTGGTTGAGAAATTTTTAAGCATATCTCAAACCACATAAGGCCAAAAGCCCAGATCTAAAATTTGGCTTTAGTTTGTGAGTTAGAATACATTATTATTATTCCACGGAGGGGAAAAAAATCTCTAGTAAAAAGGAGTAGATTTTGACCTTTCCCAGATTAGTGCAGTCCCTCCTTTAACAGGTCCAAATTAATCAAGCATTACTATGTTCAGCTCTTCAAGTGTGGCTAAGCTATTATTAAGGGTAATTCAGGAACATCAACAATTTCCTCTCAACCTTAAAAGTCAAAGGAATTCCGTTGGAACGTGAGCTTGAGTATAAGACGGAAATGGGAGGACGAGACTCAGTAAACTTCAGCCCCATGTAATTGAGTCATTCCCTCATTGAGGCCTGTAGTGGAACCTCCTGAATAATACAGACTTGAGATCGCTCCTATGGCAGCAGTCTCAAACTTTAGTGTACTTCATCATCTCTAGGGAACCTGGAAAAAAGTCCTTTTGCTCAGAGATTCTAAACCATTGACATTAGCTGAGACCCAGGCCTCTGCATTTCTGTAAGGCTGTCATGGTGGTTCTGATGCAGAGCACCAACAGGTGACTCTTTGAGAAGTACTAAGCAATTGGTACTAAGCTTATCGCTTGCAAAATGTAAGCATTTTAAGTCAGTGACCAGTTGTTTTCTGTTGTCCTTTGTTCTTGACTTGCTCTACTTGGCACCTTGTGATGCACATGAATGGGGGCTTAATATATATTAGTATGTGAAAAAATCTTGGGAAATTTTACCTGTAAACTGTTAGCACTTCAAGGAAAGGGTCAGCATAAATTATTTCTCATATTACCCTCTAGTAGAAGATGTTGGCTATATTTTTTTCCCTCCTGTTTCCTCCAGCTTCTTGAATCAAAGTTATCCATTTTCTTTGTAATAGAATGCTCAGTAAAGGAAGTTAAATGCATCAGTCCTATAGCTGTGTTTTCTGCAAAATTCAATAATGCTGATCTCTTTAATTTCAGGTCTCTTAGGGGCACAGAATAAAGAATCAGATTTATAAGGCAAGAAGAATTCATCAAATGCCACATAATATGTTCCTTGCCTTTGGCAAGATCACATCTTAGTCAATCTCCTGCAGTTGAATTTCCAAGGGCACCAGTGGTACGTGCACCTACACTGGGGGGGATCCCACCTGCACACATGTTCCCTCATCTCTGCATCCTAGATTACAAAGGTCATTTCTCTGTGCATTGGCTATTTATTGTAGAGGATTGTTTAAGGCAAGAAGAGGTACCAGGTCTTCCAACTAACATCTGGAGACTTTGACGTGGTTGGCAGACAGGGTCATCATGAACAGTGACAGGATCATTTGAAGGAAGGAACTTCAGCACCTGTGCTTTAAGTAGAAAAACTGAGACCCAAAGTGTGGGATTAGAAGCTGCAACAGGAATATTCTGTGCTTGGGAAATGCTGTTGTACTGTCAGGGGTGATCTGTGACCATGTTCCCTCCCGCATCTCCATCTCCACAAAACCAAACCAATAGGAGTAATAAGGGATTCCAATAGCAAGGGTTAATGATATTCAGGTATCATCTTTGAGTTTCGTATTAGCAAAGAATTCTTTTGAATTGTCTTGCTTAAGCTAAAATTTTCCATATTACTTTCTTAGAGAGGTGTTAGTAAGAACAGTGTGCAAAGCAGGACAGGAGTGGGAACAAGAAAAAGGCCAGGAGTAATCTGAATTAACAACTTCTACAAAATTGGAATGAGAACAGTTTTAGGTTAGGATGTGCTTACCTTTCACTCTCCCCAGGCACACCTGTGCAATCACTGGTATGGTGCCCTGTACACAGTACGTGCTCAATAAGTGGCCATAACCTGTTCATTTCAATTCAGTGTATCAGTGAAATAAGAGTCTTTTGACTTGGATTCTTTCAGTTGTGAGGTCAGGATCATGGGAGTTTTCAATGTATCTGTAAGAGTTGGAGAGAACTTAAGACTAAAGATGATATAAGGTCCATCACCTCCTTGGGGAGTAGAATGAGATCCCAGGCTGTCGCTGTGTGTTGTTGAGTGGCTTGTATTACCTCACAGAAATAACCTGTATCGTAGAGCAGGGAAACTTTCTCCATTACGGCCCTCTGGGCATTGGGACCACTCTCTTTGGAGATGTAGGAATGAGTGGGTCTTGGGACTTTTGGTGACATGGGCATTGCATTTGCCTCTAGGTGGGTGGGTTTGAGGCAGGCAAACTAATTGCTTGGAATTTGCTTAAGTGGAACTGATGCCACAGCGCCATGTCTCAGTGGGCGATTAGACTCAGAGTGTGGCCAAACTGGTATTTAGGACCAGTTCACCAGCCTTACTCTCTGTGTGTCCACCCTGGGCTGACAGCACCAAGGACTTGGAGAAAATGTTGCACTGACAGAAAGTAAAATCACCCCAGGCTTTCTTTAGTGTCCTGTTTGTGTCTTACAATAAATGTTTATTATTTTGGTGAAAAGAATTTTTCTTGTTTGTAATATTCCATCTTCTGGGAAGAAAATATTGAGATAAGAGGGCATTTATCATTCTAGAGTTTATTGGCTTGTACTGTTTATTTATTCTTGAAAGGAAAACAGTCCCCACATCAGGAAGTGGTAACATGACAGAGCCAAGTCTACAGATGTATGGTGGAGAAAACTTGAGGTGACAAAGACTCAGGCTCTTTTAGTGGTGTCATTTTTCAGAAAATGATCTGCCTTCATGTTGATAGCACAGATACTCTGCTCCCTCCCTGATCTAGTTCATGGCTACCTCCTTGCCAGGCTATGAGACCCTGGGAAAGTCATCTCAGTGTCGAGCCTTAGTTTCTCCATTTGCAAAATGAGGGATTGAAGATGTGACCCTAGATGTGTTTTTCATCTTTAATGGATGCAATTATTATCTTTTAAAAAATTTGAGGCTTTTTTGTATATTATGTTAGAAAAGTGAAAATCCCACAAAACCCAGGAATCCGAAAAGTATAAACTAGACTTTGTCAGCGTTCTTAGTACAGTGGGTGAGCTGATGAGAAGAATGTTGGGTGTTGGGATGGACACTTCTTTCCTACAGGTATGGAAAGGGCAGTGATCTCATCTAGAAGGGCTGGTTCTCACTACCATGAACCTCTGGGAGGTAGTGCCCAGGACGTCGGGGTTCTGCTCTTGGATGAGTGTAGAGAGAAACAAGATTACATCGCATTTGTGCTTCACTACTGGACTCTCCATCTCCTTCCAATGTACTGCCATCCTCTGTGTTACCCCTTTCCTTCTCTCCCTCTCTTGCTTCTGTGGAAGAGGTTTTGTATCTCTGATTACCTTTTCTTCTTTCTCCATTTCATCCCTTTCCCCTGTTTTCCTCTTTTTCTTTAGACATATATTATAGCCCTTATTTTACTTTTTTTAGCTTATTATTATTTTTTTATTGAAGTATAGTTGATTTATAATGTTAGTTTCAGGTGTACAAGATAGTGATTCACTATTTTTAGAGATTATACACTAAAGTTATTATCAAATAATGGCTGGATTTCTCTGTGCTGTACAATATATCCTTGTATCTTATTTATTTTATACATAGTAGTTTGTGCCTCTTAATCCCAAACCCCTATTTTGCCCCTCCCCTATTCCCTCTCCCCACTGGTAACCACTAGTTTGTTCTTTACATCTGTGAGTCTGTTTCTGTTTTATAATATAAATTTGTTTTATTTTTTAGATTCCACATGTAAGTGATAACATAGAGTGTCTTTCTCTGACTTACTTCACTAAGTATAATACTATCTAGGACCATCCACATTGCTACAAATGGCAGAACTTCATTCTTTTCATGGCTGAGTAATATTCTATTGCATATATATACATATATATGTATATATATGTGTGTATGTGTATATATATATATATATATATATATATATATACATACCACATTTTTTTATCTATTCATCTCTCTTTTTTTTTTTTTTGCGGTACGTGGGCCTCTCACTGTTGTGGCCTCTCCTGTTGTGGAGCACAGGCTCCGGACACGCAGGCTCAGCAGCCATGGCTCACGGGCCTAGCCGCTCCGCAGCATGTGGGATCTTCCCGGACCAGGGCACGAACCCGTGTCCCCTGCATCAGCAGGCGGACTCTCAACCACTGCGCCGCCAGGGAAGCCCCTATCCATCTCTTGATGGACACTTAGTTTGCCTCAGTATCTTGGCTGTTGTAAATAATACTGCTGTGAACATTGGGGTGCATGTATCTTTTCAAATTAGTGTTTTTGTTTTCTTTGTATACACATATACCCAGGAGTGGAATTGCTGGGTCATATGGTAGTTCTATTTTAATTTTTTGAGAGACCTCCATCCTGTTTTCCATAGTGGCTGCACCAAGTTATATTCCCATCAATAGTGTAGGAGGGCTCCCTTTTCTCTGCATCCTCACCAACATTTGTTACTTGTGGTCTTTTTGATGATAGCCATTCTGATAGGTGTGAGGTAATATCCCATTGTTTTTTTTTTTTTGGCCATGTCCCACAGCTTGTGGGCTTTTAGTTCCCTGACCAGGGATTGAACCTGAGCCCTCGACAGTGAGAATGCGGAGTCCTAACCACTGGACTACCAGGGAATTCCCTCTCACTGTGGTTTTGATTTTCATTTCTCTGATGATTAGTGTTGTTGAGCATCTTTTCATGTACCTGTTAGCCATCTATATGTCTTCTTTGGAAAAATGTCTATTCAGGTCTTTTGCCCATTTTTTAATCTTTTTTTTGATATTAAGTTGAATGAGGTGTTTATATATTTTGGGTACTAAACCCTTGTTTGTCATTTGCAAATATTTGCAAATATCCATTTGCAAATATTTTCTCCCATTTGGTAAGTTGTCTTTTTGTTTTGTTGATGGTTTCCTTTGCTGTGCCAAAGCTTTACAGTGTAATTAGGCCCCATTTATTTATTTTTGCTCTTATTTCTTTTGCTTTAGGAGACAGATCCAAAAACATTGCTATGATTTATGTCAAAAAGTGTTCTGCTTATGTTCTCTTCTAGGAGTTTTATGGTTTCAGGTCTTACATCTAGGTCTTCAATCATTTTGAGTTTATTTTTGTATATGGTGTTAGGAAATGTTCTGATCTCATTTTTTTTTTTTTTTAACATACAGCTGTTCAGTTTTCCCAGCACCACTTATTGAAGAGATTGTCTTTTCTTCGTTGTATATTCTTGCCTCTTTCGTTATAGATTAATTGACCATAAGTGTGTGGGTTTATTTTTGAGCTCCTTATCTTATTAAAGTTTCTTTGCTTTTGTTTTTTTTAATTCTTCTTAATTCTTAATGAAAATAATTAAGAATTAAATAAAGATGGAGTTAAATTGATTTTCATGTATATGGCCCCTCGTATTTTTCCTGCATGAAGGTGATTTGCAAAGCCAAAAACAAACAAAGCTATCAAAGCCCAAAAACTAGCAACAAAAAAAGCTTCTTGAATTTACTGTTAAGAAAAGGTGTAAGTGAACAGTATGGTGTTGGTGTAATACCCAGGACTGGGGAATGTAAATTGTCTCACCACTTGAAGGTTTTTGGAGGCAAGTAACACTCTGAGTTAGAAAGTTTTTCTTCATTTTCCAGAGGCTCATGAGGTCGGGGTTGGGTTTTCAGAACAAGGGTCTAACGCTTCGTAGAACATTTGAGAAAGCTGAAAGTGGGGATTGTGGTGAGGGGGTGTTCAAGTAGGCAGACATCCAGCTTCCCCTATCCTGTCCATACTCCTACTTTTTAGAAAAACTTCAAAAGTTTAAAAAATTTTATTGAGATGTAACATTATATTAGTTTCAGGTGTACAACATAATGATTTGATATTTGTATATATTGCAAAATGATCACCACAATGTCTGGTTAACATCCATTGCCACATATAGTTAAAAAATTTTTTTTTCTTGTGATGAGAACTTTTAAGATTTACTTTCTTAGCAACTTCTAAATATACAATATAGTATTATTAACTATAGTCATTATACTGTACATTACATTTCCATGACATTTATTTGATAACTGGAAGTTTGTACCTTTTGACCCTCTTCAACCATTTTGCCCACCCCCCCACCCCTTGCCTCTGGTAACCACCAATCTGTTTCTGTATCTGTGAGCTCAGTTGTGTTTTGTTTCTTGTTTTTGTCTTTTTTTTTAGATTCTACATATAGCGAGATCATATGGCATTTGTCTTTCTCTGACTTATTTCACTTAGCACAATATCCTCAAGTCCATCCATGTTGTCACAAATATATATCTCCACTTAGTTTGCGTCCATATCTTGGCTATTGTAATGAATGCTGCAATGATTATGGGGATGCATATATCTTTTTTTTGTTTGTTTTTTTTTTTTTGCGGTACACGGGCCTCTCACCGTCACGGCCCCTCCCGCTGCGGAGCACAGGGTCGACGTGCAGGCTCAGCGGCCATGGCTCACGGGCCCAGCCGCTCCACAGCATGTGGGATCCTCCCGGACCGGGACATGAACCTGTGTCCCCTGCATGGGCAGGCGGACTTGCAACCACTGCGCCACCAGGGAAGCCCGCATATATCTTTTTAAGTTAGTGTTTTTGTTTTCTTCGGGTCAATACTCAGAAGTGGAATTGCTGGATATTATGGTAGTTCTGTTTTTAATTTTCCATAGTGGCTGCACCAATTTACATTCCCATGAACAGTGCACAAGTATTACCTTTTCTCAGCATCCTTTTAAACAATTGTTATTTCTGTTACTTGTAGTCTTTTTGTTAATAGACATTCTGACAGGTGTCAGGTGATATCTCATTGTGGCTTTGATTTGCATTTCCCTGATGACTAGTAATGTTGAGCATCTTTTCATGTATCTGTTGGCCATCTGTATGTCTTATCTGGAAAAATGTTGACTTAGATCCTTTGCTCATATTTTATTTGGATTGTGTGTTTGTTTGTTTTGGTTACTGATTGTATGAGTTATTTATATATTGTGGATATTAACACCTTATCAGATATATGATTTGCAAATATTTCTCCCATTCAGTAGTTTGCCCATTTATTTTGTTGATGGTTTCCTTTGCTGTGCGGAAGCTTTTTAGTTTGATGTAGTCCCATTTGTTATTTTTGCTTTTGTTTCCGTTATCTGAGGAGACATATCCAAAAAAATATTGCTAAGATCAATGTCAAAAAGCATACTGCCTATGTTTGCTTCTAGGAGTTTTATGGTTTTGGGCCTTACATTTAAGTCTTTAATCCATTTTGAGTTTATTTTTGTATATAGTATGAGAAAGTAATCCAGTTTAATTCTTTTGCATCTAGCTGTCCTGTTTTCTCAATACCATTTATAGAAGAAATGGTTGTTTCCCCATTGTATATTCTTGCCTCCTTTGTCCTAGAGTAATTGACCATGTAAATGTGGGTTAATTTCTGGGCTCTCTATTCTGTTCCATTGATCTATGTGTCTGTGTTTATACCAGTACATACTCTTTTGATTACTATAGCTTTGTAATATAATTTGAAATCGGGATTATATCTGTGATGCTTCTTGCTTTGTTCTTTCCCAAGATTCTTTTGGCTGTTGAGGTCTTCTGTGGTTCCCTAACAATTTTAGATTTATTTGTTCTATTTCTGTGAAAATGCCATTGGAATTTTAATAGGGATTGCATTGCATTTGTAGATTGCTTTCCATACTCTTGCTTTGAACCAGGAAACTCCTTGTCTGGCCTTTTTTTTTTTTTTTTTTTTTTTTTAGCATATTGGTCTTTGCATGAGGTTGCAATTGATGAAACAGCTCCTTTGTTGGTCTCATGCAACCTCTTCATTTTACAGATGCAGGAATATCCTTTTTGAAAAAAGATTACATTAAGGCATTTGTCCCTGTCATGGTAAATAATAATAACATCATCAATACCACAACAGTAAAAGTATATTATTCATTTCTACGTAGGGACTGTGGGCCAACTGATTATACTGGGGTCATTGTGTTCTGCTCTATGTATACAGTATTAAAAAGTGACTGGGAACCTAGCGAGTTAGAGGAGGGCAGCCAGGATGAAAGGAGGCTTAAAATCAAGTCACATGAGTTGAAGGGGAAGGTGACGTTTTAATGTGAAACATACAAATCCAAGGCAGGAACAAGAATGTGGTTTTTATAGCCACAGGGCAGATGTATGAAAGGAAGATAACATCTTGGTGTCTGTGGGGGCAGAAGCAGGGCTAGAGGATGGAAGCCTCTGGAAACAGATCTGGGCTTAGTCATCCAAAGGCATGGCTAGTGATTGGAGCTGTTTTACCATAGTACAGTTTGTCTGGTGTGGTCGGCAGTACTGAGTAGCTTGTTTGCTGGAACAAGTTACAGCAAGGGGAATACAGAGCATCAGCTTAGGGGAATTTCAGCATCAGCTTAGTGGTTGCATCTGATGACCACTAGGGTCTTTGGGCTCTAAAATTCCAAGAGATAGTGGATTGAGGAATCATGTTTTGCTTAGTTCAAAACTGACTGCACAATTCAGATTATAACTTTAAACCTAAGCAGATTTATGAGGCAGTGGCTTCAAAGATTCATTTGTGCCACATAATTCATATCGCCCATTCTGAGATAAAAGGGTTGCAAAGACATTCAGTACACTCAAAAAACCTAATTCGGTTTTAGTAGTGAAGAGGCTTTCATGAACTACAGTTTGGTGATGTAAATGAAAATAAATAAAGAGCATGTGTATTGACGTGTTTTTTTTTTTTTTTTTTTTTTTTTGCGCGGTACGCGGGCCTCTCACTGTTGTGGCCTCTCCCGTTGCGGAGCACAGGCTCCGGACAGGCAGGCCCAGCGGCCATGGCTCACAGGCCCAGCCGCTCCGCGGCATGTGGAATCTTCCCGGACCAGGGCACGAACCTGTGTCCCCTGCATCGGCAGGCGGACTCTCAACCACTGTGCCACCAGGGAAGCCCAATACTCATCTTTTAAATGGTAATTATTAAGAATCAGGACACCCTAATATAAAATTTAATACATTTATTCAAGATTACAATGTGGAGCAAATCTATGATATTAAACATTCTAAAAATTGAAATAAATTTAAGAGAGATTGCATTTTCTACACTTCCCTTTAATCATCTCTGAAATCCCTCCCAGTTACCAACAAAATACTAATTTATTAGGGCCTTTTCTCTTAATTTCCTTTAGGGATTCCTAAGTAGTGCATAAAGTGACCTTATTTCTTTTCCTTCTGTCCCACAGGAATTTCTCAATTAGAAATGGAGATAACAGTTTTAAGGGACATTCCAGTATAGCTGAAACAGCTTGACTGCTTTCAGATTGAATACACACTCACTTGAGTAACTTCAGATCTCTTTATGTAGCATTAAAAAACAAGTTTGGGCTTCCCTGGCGGCTCAGTGGTTCCTCCTCCTACTACTAGGAATTCCTCCTACTAGTTTTAGCAGAAAGAAAAGGAGAATACTTGAAGTTATGGAGGCTATTCAAATACTTTACCTTCAAAATAGGTAGTCAGGAGGGAGTTGGCTGCTGGCGTAGATTCAGAGGCTCAGTGATGTCAGAGTGGCAGCTCTGTGATTCTCTTTCCCATATATTTGTCCCCTCATAATTACATAATGGATACTGTAGTTCCAAACATCTAGTCCTTGTTCAAGGAGGAAGGGATAGCAACAGCTTTATCTGTGCCTTTTGCCTGGAAAGGAAAACTTTCCCAGAAGCTTCCCTTTTACATCTTACCAGTTAGAACTGGGTCACTTGGCCACCTCCAGCAGAAAAGGAGGTTGGGAAAGTGGGGAGAGTGTGCCCTGGCTGAGGCCCATCATTATCCATTGCCTAATGCTAGAAAAAGGGAGTGGGTAATTGCATAGTGAGGAACTGAGTCTACCCCACGTATTATAGCCCTCTCCCCCATTTTTTGTTGCATTAGCTAGGTCCAGTGAGTTTCTGTTTCTTACAGTCATAAAGGCACTAATAGAATAGGGTTTTTAAAAATGATTTAGGGATTGTGCTGAATGACTTCTTAAGGCAAAGGTGAATATTATTACAGATAATCTATGAAATTAATGTTAGTCTGTTGCTGATGACTGATTACATCAGAATGGCGGTGTTCCTTTTTTTTCCTTACAGTTGGTAACTTTGTAGTCCTCAAAGTCCTATTCTTCAGATGCTGGGATATTGTCAGTTGTTTGGACCCCGGGACTCCCTGGCTCATGGATTGGGCTCAGACAAGGGCTTTTCTGCCCCTGCTTCCCAGTGGAAAATGGAACTGAGGTGTTGCTAAATTTGGGGCAATGCTAAATCCCCTCATTTGCCACCACTGCATCAAGGAACTTAGCCCAGAATAGGCAGAACAGATGCTCAAAGCTCAAGGTAGTAGCTCATACCAAGGCCCTAGAAAAGCTGCAAGTTAAGCCCAGCGTTTGTGCAGCATTTTCCAGACTCTGTTTCTGCTGCTTTGTTCTTCATTTTAGATAATTGTCTCACTACTGATGTAGCACTTTTGTGGCCCAATGCCCGCGTATCTCCCTGCAAAGACCTGTTCCCCATTTATGTTCTCTGATATCCAAAATATATCTAGTTTTCATGATTGGATTCATCAAAAGGCCCACTAGTTCCTAAGAAGGAACATCTTAATTGTTTGCTTAAATTGATTCGTATTAAGTTTAAAGGATTGACAGATTTAACCTCCTTATCAATATTTACATGTAAAAGCATCCATTGAGCTTGTATACTCCAATAGGTAAAATGGTGAAAGAGATAAGAAGGAGGATAGGTTTGAAGGAACCAGGGCTAAAGCCTCTTGGCTCATAATGAAGGTGAAGACTATAAGTTTGAAAGAAGGGAGATTGTCTCCTCTGTTCCTACAACCCTCAGACTCTTTTCTTGGCCCTCCAAACTCCTCCTGCATCATCCTTCATACTGAGTGTTTAGAAACATGCAATAGTATTTAGTCCTAGAGGGGAAATTAGAAATCATGCACTCCAAATGCTTCGTTCTTTTCTTTTCTAAATCGCGATATAATCAACATATAACATTATATTAGTTTCAGCTGTACCACATAATGATTTGAGATTTGTATATATTGCAGAATAATAACTGCGGTAAGTCTAGTTAACATCCATCACCACAGATAGTTACAAATATTTCTTTCTTGCTATGAGGATTTTTGAGATCTACTTTCTTAGCAACTTTAAAATATACAATACAGTGTTATTAACTATAGTTAGCATGCTGTACATTACAACCTCAGCATTTATTTTATAACTAGAAATTGTGCCTTTTGACCACCTTCACCCATTTCAAATACTTTATTTTACAGATGAGAAAATTGAGGCCCGGATTGATTTATTAATACTCCCAGGACATGTAACTCAGTGGCAGAAAAAAGAGATCAGGCTATATTGAATTTAGTTGCTTTAATGTGATCTGTTCCTGAGAGTTCTGAACCACTGTCCATGTGACTGTGTGTTCAATTACACTCATACAAATCTTTTTATAATTACAGGCAGGTAAAAATAGCAGTGTGGTTTGATCACTTCTTCATTTCTCTGGAGGTCAGGTCGCTATTATTATCCTCCCTTTGACAGCAGTGTTATGGTTTTATATTAAAAATTTCATTTGACCTCAGTTTTTAACGTACTTAAGACTTGGGGCTACTTAAAAAAGATTGTAATGAAGACATACATAAAATGAAGTCAGGGTGAGTCTGGGGAAGCGTGAGGTGAGAAGAGGGAGGTTCAGGGAATCCCCTGGAACTTTGCAGAGATGTCAGAGCAGAAGTGAGAGCTGTGAGGGGTGCTGTAGACTTAGTCATGCCACGTCAAAGCCCTGAGTTAGAAGTCAGGAGATCTGGATTTACGTTTGGTGAGTAATTTCACCTTTCTGAACCTTGGTTCATCTTTCTGTATCATGAGAGGGTTGGACTAGGTGGTTTCAGCTGTTGTCTGTTTTATGACTAGAAGGGGCTTGTTTAGGACAGGAGGCCACCTTTGAAGTGACCTCTGCCACCTGGAGCCATGGCAAGGATGATGTAAGAGGTCTCAGTTCCAGATATACCAATCCTTCACCCATCAGCTGAGAGGCTGCACTATGATTTTTGAACCTGCTTTGTGTCTCTCAGCAGAATGTAGCAATCTCAGGCTCTGGCGTGAGAAGCGGACCTTCTTGGTGTGAATGAGAAGTTGCTGGGGGCTCCCACAGACAGGATGGATTCTTTACGGAATCCATCCTACAATAGCTGTAACAGCTCAAAAAAATAGCTCCTTGAAACAATTTGAAAATAATGATATGCTAAGTTTGGACTCAGTCATAATGAGCATGATTTTCCATCAGATGGCCATCAGAGTGGTATCATGGACCACTCAGTTGGTATTTGGTGACGGCACATAAAAGACTTTAGAGAATATTTTAAAAATGGGGCTTCATGGGAGCTAAAGTAAAGTAAAGTAAAAATGGGGCTGACATTTTGGTCAGCCCCAAAATGTGATGTGTTTTTCAGAAATATGTGTAAATTGCATGGGAGGTGGCGTTAAAAAAAGGTGCAATGACAGAAATGGTTGGTAGGTAAAATTTTGTGACTGAATTTTCAAGAATAATATGTCTATACTTTAGATATTTCATCTCATTGCTAGTACAAGTTTCCAGATTTTTTTTTCTGTTCAGAAAATGCAGTTGCTGAAAAGATAGGATTATTTGTCCATGAAATTGAATACACACTGAATAAATAGGCCTAAAAGATAACAAAATGCACCTACAATAGTTGGCTTCTTTGGTTTCTTTTACTTCACAATGTGGTGAACTATAACCAGGGAACGTAAACACATTTTTCCTCGAAGTTGGTTTTGCCTCGGCCAGACCCCATGCTGAGGTGTACTCAGGAAAAGTCTTCCAATTTTAATTATATTAATCTCACAAGTTATTTCCTGGGAAGATAAAGGAAAACACATGAGCTCTGATTTAGAAGAAATAGTGTCAGACTGGTTCCCAGAAGCTGAGGTTCTGATTTGAGTTCCCCATACTGTCTCTGTGAGTTTGGACAACTCCTTGAATCTTTTGGGTCTCAAATCCTCATCTGGAAAATGAGAGCTGGAGTGTGTCAACTTTAAGTGTCCTCAGGCTCCAGCATTTTGTGTCTGTGCATCCCAAAGTCCAATGTTAGTGACATTTAAATTAACGCCTGGTACAGATTTGTCACACACTGCCTCCATTAATGATATGAATACTTAGAGCTAACACTGACTGACTGCTTCCCTGCTGCCAGCTCCTTTCTGAAATTCATGGGCATATCTCAGTTATTTTCACAACAGCTGTATGTAACAGGTGTTATCACCTCCATTTCATAGATGATGAAGTTGAGGCTAAGGATCAGGTAGTAAGTAGTGAAGCTGATGTTCAAATCCAGCCTTGTCTGACCCCAACGATCATGCCTTAACCTAGATACTCTATACAATACAAACTTGACATCTTTATGAATTTTGAGAATATCCCAGGGGAATAATTTTAATGTGCAGAATATAACTCTACATTAAACTGATTTCAACTAGATATTTTTGTTAACTTAGATTACTTATTTCTGGTTAAGAGAACAGGTGATTTATACAGTTGTTAGGTTTTTTTTTTTTTTAATATGTCTGTATGTGTAAAACCATTTTTATCCCATCGGATAAGTTTATCCCATCGTATCTCAGTTTGGGTGCTTGAACTCACTTTTCCAGGAAATTGCCACTTCCCCCTCTCCACTTTGAGAAGCCTGAGTTCACAGGAGGTTTCTAGTGCTCAATCAGATAGATTCACATAGCTTTGATGAGAATTTGGGAGATGAAAAACATGTAGCCGGCCATCATCATCCATATGTGTATGCCTCATTGTGGAAGGTAGATGTGATCCAAACTGTCAAGGTTTATGTTGTCAGTTCTCTGGGCTAGGGTGGAGATGACACCTTCACTTTTGAGGAGTTGGGTGACTTATTCTTTTTTTCCTAGCTTTATTGGATGGGATATAATTGACAAGTAGAAATTGTATATTTTTAGGTGTACAACTTGATGTTTTGATGTACATATACATTATGAAATGATTACCACAATCAAGCTAGCTCACATATCTATAACCTTGCACAGTTACCATTTTTATGTTGTTTGTTTCTACTGTAAGAACACTTAAGGTCTACCCTCTTGGCAAATTTCAGTTGTACAATACACTGTTGTTACTCTTGTCACCATGCTGTACATTAGATCTCCAGAACCTATTCATCTTGCATAACTAAGACTTTGTACCTTTGACTGACATCTCCCTGTTTCCCCCACCTCCCAGCGCCTGGCAACCAACATTGTACTCTGTCCTTGTATTAGTTTGACTCTTTTAGATTCTGCATTTAAGTGAGATCATGTATTTGTCTTTCTGTGTTTGGCTTATTTCACTTAGTATAATGTTCTCCAGTTTCATCCTGTTGCAAATGGCAGGATTTCCTTCTTTTTAAGGCTGAATTATATATACACACACACACACACACACACACACACACACACACACACACACACACACACACACACACAGACACATATATATCACATTTTCTTTATCCATTCGTCTGTCAATAGATATTTAGGTTGTTTCCATATCTTGGCTTTTGTGAATAATGCTGCAATAAACATTTACTTTCAGATATCTCTTCAAGACACTGATTTCATTTCCTTCGGACATATACCCAGAATTGGGATTGCTGGATGATATGGTAGTTCTACTTTTACTTTTTTGAGAAACCACCATACTCTTTTCCATATGGCTGTATAAATTTATATTCCCACTAACAGTGTGCAGGAGTTCCCTTTTCTCCACCGACACTAGTTATGTTTTGTCTCTTTGATAGTAGCCATTCTAACGGGTGTGAGCCATTCTATCTCATTGTGGTTTTGATTTGTATGTGCCTCATGATTAGTGATGTTGAGCATCTTTTCATATACCTGTTGGCCATTTGTATGTTTTCTTTTGAAAAATGTTTATTCAGGTCCTTAGCCCTTTTCTTATGGCATTATTTTTTTTCTATTGAGTTGTATAAATTCCTTATATATTTTAGATATTAACCCCTTATCAGATATATGATTTGCAAATATTTTCTACCATTTTGTTGGTTTCCCTTTAACTCTGTTTGTTTTCTTTGCTATGCAGAAGCTTTTTAGTTTGATGCAGTCTCACTTGTCTATTCTGCTTTTGTTCCCTGTTCTTTTGATGTTATATCCAAAAAATTATTGCTCAGACCAATGTCAAGAAGTTTTCTCCTATGTTTTATTTTAGAAATTTTATAGTTTCAGGTCTTATATTTAAGTCTTTAATACATTTTGAGTTGAGTTTTGTATATAGAGTGAGATAAGGGTTCAGTTTTCTTCTTCTGCAAGTGGATATCCAGTTTTCCCAATACTGTTTATTGAACAGACTGTCCCTTCCTCATTGTGTGTTCTTGGTACTCCTATAGAATATTGGTTGACTGTAAATGCATGCATTTATTTCTGGGCTGTCTATTCTCTTCCATGGGTCTATATGTCTGTTTTTCTGCCAGTATCATAGTGTTTTGATCACTTTAGCTTTGTAATATGTTTTAAAATTGGGAAGTGTGATGACTCCAGCTTTATCCTTCTTGCTTAAGATTGCATGCTCTTTAGGGTCTTTTGAGGTTCCATATGAATTTTAGGATTGTTTTTTCTATTTCTGTAAAGATTGCCATTGTGATTTTGATAGGGATTACATGGAATCTGTAGATCATTTTGGGTATTACAGACATTTTAACAATATTAATTCTTCCAGTCTGTGAACATGGCATGTTTTTGCATTTATCTGTGTTTTCAATTTCCTTCATCAATGTGTTGTAATGTTCAGTGTACAAGTCTTTCATCTCTTTGCTTAAGGTTATTCCTATGTAGTTTCTTCTTTTTGTTCCTATTGTAAATGGGATATTTTCCTTAATTTTCTTTTCAGATAGTTTATTTTTATATGTAGAAGCATTCACTAATTTTTTTCCGTGTCTGTGTGGGGTTATCCTGTTATTTTTTTATGTTTATTTTTTTAACATCTTATTGGAGTATAATTGCATTACAATGGTGTATTAGTTATTGCTTTATAACAAAGTGAATCAGCTATACATATACATATATCCCCTCCCTCTTGCGTTTCCCTCCCACCCTATCTATCCCACCCCTCTAGGTGGTCACAAAGCACTGAGCTGATCTCCCTGTGGTATGCGGCTGCTTCCCACTAGCTATCTGTTTTACATTTGGTAGTAAAATGTAGAACAGCTAACCCTTACCCCTCCCCGTGTCCTCAAGTCCATTCTCTACGTCTGTGTCTTTATTCCTGTCCTGCCCCTAGGTTCTTCAGAACCATTGTTTTTTTCTTTTTAGATTCCATATATATATGTGTTAGCATATAGTATTTGTTTTTCTCTTTCTGACTTACTTCACTCTGTATGACAGACTCTAGGTCCATCCACCTCACTACAAATAACTCAATTTCGTTTCTTTTAATGGCTGAGTAATATTCCATTGTATATATGTGCCACATCTTCCTTATCCATTCATCTGTCGATGGACACGTAGGTTGCTTCCACGTCCTGGCTATTGTAAATAGAACTGCAATGAACATTGTGGTACATGACTCTTATTGAATTATGGTTTTCTCAGGGTATGCCCAGTAGTGGGATTGCTGGGTTATATGGTAGTTCTATTTTAAGTTTTTTAAGGAACCTCCATATTGTTCTCCATAGTAACTGTATCAATTTACATTCACACCAGCAGTGCAAGAGGGTTCCCTTTTCTCCACACCCTCTCCAGCATTTATTGTTTGTAGATTTTTTTTTGCGGTACGCGGGCCTCTCACTGTTGTGGCCTCTCCCGTCGTGGAGCACAGGCTCCGGATGCACAGGCTCAGCGGCCATGGCTCACGGGCCTAGCTGCTCTGCAGCATGTGGGATCTTCCCAGACTGGGGCACGAACCCGTGTCCCCTGCATTGGCAGGTGGACTCTCAACCACTGCGCCACCAGGGAAGCCCTGTTTGTAGATTTTTTGTTGATGGCCATTCTGACTGGTGTGAGGTGATACCTCACTGTAGTTTTGATTTGCATTTCTCTAATGATTAGTGACGTTGAGCATCCTTTCATGTGTTTGTTGGCAATCTGTATATCTTCTTTGGAGAAATGTCTATTTAGGTCTTCTGCCTATTTTTGGATTGGGTTGTTTGTTTTTTTGATATTGAGCTGCATGAGCTGCTTGTAAATTTTGGAGATTAATCCTTTGTCAATTGCTTCATTTGCAAATATTTTCTCCCATTCTGAGGGTTGTCTTTTTGTCTTGTTTATGGTTTCCTTTGCTGTGCAAAAGCTTTTAAGTTTCATTAGGTCCCATTTGTTTATTTTTGTTTTTATTTCCATTTCTCTAGGAGGTGGGTCAAAAAGGATCTTGCTGTGATTTATGTCATAGAGGCATTCACTAATTTTTGTATGTCAATTTTCTATACTGAAACTTTACTAAATTTATTGGCTCTAGCTGTTTTTCTGTTTCATATTTAGAGTTTTCCACACACATGATCATGTCATTTGCAAACACAGATAATTTTATTCTTCCTTTCCAGTTTGGGTGTTTTTTATTTCTTTTCCTTGTCTAATTGCTCTGGCCAGGACTTCCACTACTGTGTTGAATAAAGTGGCGAGAGTGGGTATCCTTGCCTTGTACTGGATGTGAGAGGAAAGCTTTGTTTTCCCTCATCATTTATGATGTTAGCTGTGGGCTTTTCATATATGCTCTTTATTGTGTTGAGGTAAGTTCCTTATATACCCATTTTCTTGAGAGTTTTTGTCATGATTAGATGTTGAATTTTGTCAAAATCTTTTTCTGCATCTGTTTGAGGTGATTGTGGGGTTTTATCTTTCATTCTATTAATGTGGTGTATCACATCAAGTGATTTGCATATGTGGAGCCCTCCTTGCATCTTGGGGATAAATCCAACTTGGTCATGGTGTATAGTCCTTTTAATGTGCTGTTGAATTTGGTTTGCTAGTGTTTTATTGAGAATTTTTGCATCTGTATTCATTAGGGATATTGGCTTGTAGTTTTCTTGAGATGTCTTTGTCTGACTTTGGTATCAGGGTGATGCTGGCCTCATAAAATGAGTTTGGAAGTGTTTCCTCTTTTTTTGGAAGCATTTGAGAAGGACTAGTATTAATTCTTTGAATGCTTGTAGAATTCACCCATGAAGCTATCTGGTCTGAATCTTTTCTTTTTTGGGAGGTTTTTGATTGCTAATTCAGTCTCCTTATTTGTTTTTGATCTATTCAGGCTTTCTATTTCTTCTTGATTCAGTAGGTTCTTGATTTCATAGGTTGTATGTTTCTAGGAATTTATCCATCTATCCAGTTTGTTGGAGTATAATTGTTTATAATAGTACCTTTTTTATTTCTGAGGCATCTGTTGTAATGTCTCCTCTTTTATCTCTGATTTTATTTATTTGAGTCTTCTTTTTTTCTTGGTCTAGCTAAGGGTATGTCAATGTTGCTTATTTTTCAAATACCAACTCTTAGTTTTTAAAATTTTTTATATTGTTTTTCTATTCTCTATTTGATTTATTTCTGCTCTAATCTTACTGTTTCCTTCCTTCTGCTAACTTAGGGCTGCTTCTGGGTTCACAGCTGGGTTTTTAGATGACCGGCTATTACCCGGCGTGCAGGACTGCTCCTGGACCATGGCAGAGCAGGGCTGGAACCAAGTCCCAGGGGGATGGAGTCCACAGTTGGGACCACAGTCAGCAAGTCTGCCATTGGGGCTTGTCCTTGCCTTCTCAAAGCAGTCCTGGGCTTTGAGGACATCACTTTCAGTGATGGGCTCCACCAAAGTTTCACAACCTCCTGCCTGGATTCCCACCAAAACTCCCACAAAGGCACTTTTGTCCATGGATGGCTGCCAAATCATTATTTCTGTGTGGGGACATGAGCTGGGAAACTTCTATTCTGTCATCTTGCTGATGCCCTGAACTATTCTTTTCTTTTTTTTGTTTTTTTTTTTTGTCTCTCATTCTGATTGTTTATTAAGAGCAAAAGTTGGGCCATCCCATGTGTGTGATATTGCAACATGAAAAGTCATATACATACTAAGGAGACCCCACAGAATTGAGAGCCTTTCAACAGTGCAGAGCCATAGATTACAAAATTAAAATACAAATGATCCCCCCAGTTTGGCAGGAAACATGTACAGTATGAGGAGTCCTGGAATGGAAGGGCACTTGCTTTTCAATAAGGCAGATACAAAATGGAAAATAAACAACAAACAAACCCGCACCCCCAAAACACTCTGATGGGCATAACAGATAATTGATATGTGAAACAGGGATCCTGTACAAGCCTCTGTCATTGGCAAAGATGTGTTCATTAAGTGCAAGCCACTGAAGGGTTTGTGTTTGAAGATGCAGGCTAGATGAAATGACTGATTGTAGACATTCCTACCCTAAGAAAATGTTCCACCTTGCCCTTGGCTGGATTCCACCTCAAAAAATGGGATCAACTTTACCCTTCCTAACCATAAACTTGAAAACAGTCTGTAATAAAATGGAAGGAATACAAAGGCATCCTTAAAGCACCATGCTTCCCAGGGCATGATCTTGAGCTCATTTGTCCTTCAGTTCAGCTGCCTCTCTCTCTAACAGGGACAGGGGCTGCAAATGGCAGGGCCACAGAGCTGTGTCTGTGCAAGTCAGGGTCACCTGAGTGACCCACCTGAAAGGCAAGTGTGTTTAGTGAGGATTTAGAGTCTAGGATACCACCACATTTCCCGCCGGGACTTTGGAACCTTGGTTTCAAATTATAGGCTATTTCTGTTCTCCCCTTCCATTTGTTTTGCAAAACTCAACTGACTGTTTTCCCAGTCCTGTCTCACAACCTTGAGTTCTACAGGTTGGTTCTCTGAGGGCCAGGCTGGCCTTGGGAACCTCTGCTTAGTGGCAAGGTCTCAAGGTTCTGAGGGCAGCTCACTGCAGACGGGGTTACAGCTGTGCTGCAGGTTGGAAAGTGAACGAGTGCCAGGTGGGTCAGGAGGATGGAAGGCTGGTCCAGATGATGCACGAGGCCACCACTCTCATTAAATAAAACGCCGTGTATTCCGCTGCTGCCAGGTTTTCACCAGTGTTCACGATGCATGTCTAGCAGATTGCAGTCTTTTAAAGTATGTATAAATGAACTGTTCTTTTCAAAGCATTCTTTTATTAAATGAACTTTGAGAATGAAAGTTATTCTTTTCTTCCCCCCTCACTTTACACTTCCTTCCCATCAACTATCTTCTTTTCCTATTTTGGTAAGCATCCAGTGTGTGGTATTTATTTTGTCTGTAGGATTTACTCACTGCATCTGAGAGGCCATTTTACTAAGCAAAGTTCCTATACACTTATTGACAAATAGAGTTGAACCTCAGATACTTCTTAACAATACAGAGATTTTAGAAAACTTGAACATCAATTGTCAATCACAGCCTCCTGGTTTATATGTTATATTGTCCAGTGTTTTAGTGATAAATCTTGATTTTTACTCTCTTTCCCCCATTACTATTACTATTTTATACAGCTTGTGTTCAAATTTTTCTTATATTTAGCATTTTCTTTGCTCACTGTTTCTTCTTATATTTCATATTTTCTTTTTGGATCATTTTCTCCTTTCTTGAAATATATCCTTTAATCAGCGACTGTTAGAGGACAATACTCAGCTTTATATTTGCTTGAAAATGCCTTTATTTCACCCTCATTCTGCCATGTGAAGATACATTGAGAAGTCGGCAGTCTGTAACCCAAAAGAGGGCCCTCACCAGATCTTGATCATACTGGTGCCCTCACCTTGGACTTCCAGCCTCCAGAACTGTGAGAAATAAATTTCTCTTGTTTATGATAGTTACCAGTTTATGATAGTTATAGCAGCCTGAGTGGACTAAGTCAACTCTTGATCCATTTGTCAACAAAGTGAATGATGAAAATTCAGGCTGGATGAAGAGAGACTTTCTTGTTTTATCAGTTGTTCCTTCTAAGAGCTCTTAGTCTGGCACAGAGAGGAGACACATACTGGCCTGATTTACAATGAAACCTCTTCCTTGTTGATGGCACTACTTTGCTGTTCCAGTGCCTTTTCTCTGCAATCTGTTCTTAGGCTGACATACACCTCCGTCTTTGCCTACTAACCAGTGGCAGAGGAGAGCAAGAAAGGTGTGTGGTATCAGCAGGACTGACTTCTGTGCCAAGGTGCCCTTAATTTTAAACCTCTGGTGATCTTGGGTGGTGTCTAGATGGTAAAACTGAGTTATTTATAGAATCACACTGGTAATGATCACAGCATCTGCTTGGAAGCTCATCAAGGCCTATGCACTGCAGAATTTCCTTATTATTCTTTTATGATTATCATCATGCCCACAGAAGTTCAAGGGAAGGGGGAGCCCAGGGAAATTTCCTGGTCTCCAGTCCTCCTTTACGTGGTCAGCCCTGCTCTCAACATCATGGTATAATAATTGTATTAGCAGATTCCTTCTGTTTCACAAGTTCCAGCCAGTAAAACCAAGCTGTGAGTTGTATGATTACATTTATTGAACACCTTTATAGTGATAGACTTATGGACATGTATGGTCTCGTGGAAGCCTCATTTTAGTGGCTTGTCTGATCACTAGTATTATTACCCAGGTGGGAAGTGGCATAGCTAGAGTTTATATGCCGGTCCTCTAACTCCAATTCTAGTCATCTCTCCACTTCAACACAGGTTGGTTGGGCTTTTCCCTAATTTTTGACGACGCTACAGAGGAGACAGGCATGGATTTTGACTTCACAGATCCTGTAGGGTGAACAGGGCCATTGATCTGGGTCATCTTCCTTTCCACTTGGTGTCACTGTGAATGCCACCTTTCAAACGCCACTGCCCTGATTTCTTCATCTGATCTTCAATTCCCTGATGGCTGTTTGTTAATGTATATTAATTTTAATGGGTTCAAGTCTGTCAGGTTGACAAGTTCCTTTTGACTCTGAGAAAGAAGTCAGGAAACCTGAAGCTTTCAAGGTAGCAGTGGTCTGTTGTGTGATGCTGGAGAAGTTGCTTAATCCTTTGAGGTCACTTTTCTCATCTGTATGAAAGAGGTGGCCTAGATGAACGATTTTTAATTATAAGAATGTTTTTTTCGCCAAAATGATATCGGACATAGACTTTAGTGTATCAAACAGACAAAATTAGTTTAGTCAGGTTGAAGCAGGTATGCGGCCCAGAGCATTGCCTTCTTGGCCTCCCTGTTTCTCCCTTAAGTGGCTCCTGAGACACCGATCCAGATGAAGTAGATGGTTGTTAAATCACGATTATTAGTTGCTACGGGGCTTTTCTTAACTGTTTTCTGAGTGCCTAATGCTGGGGATTCTGAACTGTTCAACGTCTGCAGGAGGCCTGAAACTGGAGCTGGATGCCTGCATTTGAATCTCAACCCTACTTCCTGGTTGTCCAGGTCGCCTTTAGCCAGTCACTCAATCTCTATGCCTCTGTGTCTGCATCTTTAAATAATGATAATAATAATGGTACCTGCCTCATAGGGTTGTTGTGAAGATTAAAATAGTTCACAAATGCAAAGCGTTTAGCATAGTGGCTGACACTGTATAAATGGCAGCTGTTCTTATCATCTCGAGGATCTAGCAGGGCCTTGTAGGGAGTGGAAGCGTAATAGTGACCATTAATTAACTGGTTTCTGCAGGATGCAGACCTGGGAGAGCTTTCAGTTGTCACGTGTTCCAACGTCTCGTGCATTTGCCTTTATGGAGGCTTTCCTGGGTCGTCTGTTAAAATGCAGATTCCTAGACCTTACTGCTAGATTTACTGAACCGGCATCTCCAGGGAAGCAGTGTGGAAATCTGTATGTATAACAAGTGTCCTACAAGATATTTATGAACAGACACATTGAGAAATATGGTGGTATTCAACCCTTGCATTTCACAGATGAGAAAACTGCACGGGAGGAGAAGCTGCAGGCTCAAGGTCAGAGTTAGTGGTGGAATTGGGACTAGAGCCCAGGCCCCTGTCCCTGGTCCAGGGTTATTCTTGCTCACCCCTTTTCTCTGTGATGGCTCTGCCATTTCTGTCCAGGTGCCTGAGGTTGGCTGTATAGAATGAACAATTTCAGGACAGTGTTACCAAATCAGCATTTGGCTGCAGGCATAACTTACCTGCCAGAAGGGTAGTGAGTTACCTTCTTTAGGCAGATTTTGAGCTTCCTTCTTTATTCTTGACTTTGTGCTTCTGGGATAATGATCTCTGGGAACCTGCATGTCCTGAATAATCTCAAAGTCTGGTAATAGTTCTCGCTGCCCAGTTTTCACAGGAACAAGTAATACGTTTCAAAGTGCAACTCAGTGCCAAGATGGGGGAGTAGGCAGATAGATTAAATAAAAATGCCAAAATGCTGAGCACACTTAGCCAGTTTGCATCATGTGATCATGTGAAACGCTTTGGAGCCTGAGGACAGAAACCAAAAATATGCTTCTGTTCAGAGGCAGCCAACAGCATCAGTTACTAGTGTTATTACCGTTATTATCATCATCACTACCATCATTCCTCTCATAAATTTGAAGGTAGGTAACTGGGCTCTGTCTTTTGGAGCATTTCTGCAGGAAGGAAGAGCTACGATGAATTTTAGACAAGTAAGTATGGGGGCATGTGTGGCCCCATAACTCAGCCCCTCAGCTCAAACCACAGCTCTTCGCTCCCCACCCACAAATGTTCAGTCTTTTTATCACTGTGATACCAATTGTCCACACCCAGGCCTTGCTCTAGCAATAAAGAATCTTAAAAAAATGTGTACAGTAAACAGGTCCTATTGGGGAATTAGGACTCTGCAGGAGAAGGGAGGATAGAAGGCTGAAGCAGAGGGAATAAGAAAGAGGCAGGAGTGTGGTGACCGGGGAAGTGCAGTCCTTTTTTCCTGAAGCGTAGGTGGAGCCCTTGAACTTGAATAGATTTAGAGATCAAAAAGATAAGATGTAATTGGAGTCCAGGTCCTCAGGGGAAGTGCTAAATTTAAACTCTGGGAATGGGGCTGGACCTTACTTAGAGGGAGGAGAAGAAATTCAATTGCCTGCCTTAAAAAAAGAGCAAAACGATTTATTTAGGTGTCCACTCTTCTATTCACTCAGTCTAGTTCTGCAGCTTTGGATAACAAATCCAGCTCCTCTTTTTATAGTGGAAGATCCTGGAGCCCAGGTAGAAATTCATAATTTTATTTTGAAGTCAAAGTCCTTGTCTCTAATCTGGTTTTTATAGATAGAGCTTAAAGCTTCTTTTCTAGAATGGAGTTGAGGAGTGTGGGAGATTCCCAGAGTGTAAAATAAGGGAGATTTCATTTGTCCACTTACCTAGCCCCTTGTTCTCCAACCAAAACTTTAAGCTTCTTTAACAGTTTGCTTTATATTTCAATTGAGTGAACATTTGGCACGGCGTAAATTATAAGAGAAATAAAACACACAACATACAATTACATGGTTTTTCCTAAATGATCCTGAACTAAGCAACCTCTTCCCACATCTGCAGTGCAGGTATTACTGATGTTCATGTGGATGACATTTTGACACTAAAAGATTCCAAAATGCTTTCTTACTCCTTAAGCAATATCAAATTATATTCTTCCGGGCTTCCCTGGTGGTGCAGTGGTTAAGAATCCGCCTGCCAATGCAGGGGACATAGGTTCGACCCTGGACCGGGAAGATCCTACATACCGCTGAGCAACTAAGCCCGTGCGCCACAACTACTGAGCTTGCGCTCTACAGCCTGCGAACCACAACAAGAGAAGCCCTGGCAATGAGAAGCCCATGCACTGTAATGAAGAGTAGCCCCCGCTCGCTGCAACTAGAGAAAGCCTGCACGCAGCAACGAAAACCCAACACAGCCAAAAAAAAAACAACAAATTATATTCTTTCTAATTTTATTGTGGATTAATAAATATTTTGAAATGGATTGAAAATTGGAGAGTCCATGTTAATCGCCTCATTTTTCAGATAAAGCAATGGAAATGCAAAGTAATTGACTTGCGCAAAGTTATGCTAACTGATGAGTAGCAGAGCTGCGATTAAAACTGAGGTCTTTTGATACATCTGTGTTTTCTAATCTTGTAAAATTCAGTCAGTTCACAGTGATGTTTCCTTTTCAGCAGGTTTAACATGTTCTACTATGTGTTCGGCACTAAGCTATTTAATATGCTTCAATGTGTGTGTATGTGTGTGTAGGTATGTGGGTAAGAGCAGAAGAGATAAAAGAAATGGTACTAGTCTCCCAAGTACTTACAATCTAGTCAGGGATATGAGACCTACACAGGTAAAGCAATGAATGATGGTACAGTTCAGTGATATTTCCCAAACTTTTATGTGCATGAAAATCACTGGGAATCTTGTTAAAAGGCAGATTCTGATTCAGTAGGCATGGGGTGAGCCCTGAGATTCTACATTTCTTACAGACTCTCATGTGAAGCATATGCTGTCAGAAGAGACATACTTTGAATAATAAGGCAAGGCAGGAGATAATTAAGGGACAAATTATGTAGCATAATTATAAAACACGAGGGAGTTGAGAGTAATAAAGGGTAATCAGGGAAAGTTTCATGGAACACGTGGAATTTGAGCTCCTCCTGAAAAATGGTCTGACTTTGAATTGGTAAAGGAATTAGACGGAGGAATAAAGTGAGTTAAGAGTGAAGGCACAGGGGCAGGAATGAGTGAAATGTGCTTGTGAGTTGGTGAAGTAACCATGCTGCCTGGATTGGATGGGGTAAGATGGCCACATTGACTCCCCTTTCTGGTATTTATGCCCTTGTGTAATGCCCTGCATTGTATGTGGCCTGGGTCTAGTGACTCGCTTCTAAGGAATAGAATACAGCAAAAGTAATGGGGCGCCATTGCCAAGATGAGGTTACTGAGAGCCTGACTTCTGTCCTGCTCACTCTGTTGCACCATCACTTTCTCTGAAGGAAGTCAGCTGACATGTGATGAGCTGCCCTGCAGAGGGGCCCCAGTGGCAGGGAGCTGATGTGATGTCAACAGCCAGCGAGGATCTGAGGTGTTGCAACTGTGTGAGTGAGTTGGAAGTAAATCCTTTCTGAGTCAAACCTTGAGATGGCTCCCGCCTTGGCAGATGTTGAGGGCTGAGCCAGAGGATGCAGCTAAGCCACTCCCAGATTCCTGGCCCCCAGAAACTGTGAAATAATTACGTTTGTTGTTTTAAGATGCTAAATTTGGAGGTAGTTTGTTACACAGCCAGGGATAACTCATACAGTTGGAAATAATTTTGAAAGGAGAAAGAGGTAGTGTGACATCTAATTGTGGAGCAGGAAGGGGCTTGAAAGACTGGTGCAACAATTAGGACATGATATGAAAATGATTGTTAAGTTCTAAGTTCTCTCTTCCTCTGTCACATACATACACATACAGACACACAGAGCTTTATGGAGATATAATTCGTACATCAAATAATTCACTCATTTAAAGTGTGCAACTCACTGGTTTTTAGTATGTTCACAGAGTTATGAAACTGTCACCACAATCCATTTTTGGATACTTTCATCATCCCTGAAAAAGGATCATGTACTCATCAGCACTCACACCCCATTTCCTCCCTGACCTCCCAGTCTAAGGCAACCACTAATCTACTTTGTCTCTATGGATTTTCCTATGCTGGACATTTCAGATGAATAGAATAATGTAATATTTGGCCTTTTTGTGTCTGGCTTCTTAGCATGATATTTTTAAGGTGTCTCTGTGTTGTAGCGTGTATATCAGTATATTGTGACTTTTTAATGCCAAATAATATTACAGTGTATGGATATACTACATTTTGTTTATCCCTTGACAAGTTCATGGATGTTTGAGTTATTTCTACCTTGTTGACTATTACAAATAATGTTGCTATGAACTTTCACCTAAAAGATTTTATGTGGACTGTGTTTTCATTTTTCTAGAGTATATGCCTACAAGTAGAATTCCTGGGTCATATCATAACTCTGACATTTTAAAGAACTGTCAAACTGTTTTCCAAAGTGGCTGCACCATTTTACATTTCCCCTAGTAATGTGTGAGGGTTCCAATTTCTCCACATCGGAGCCAACACTTGTTACTATCTGTCTTTTTTATTTATACCCATCCTAGTGTGTATGAAGTAGTATGTCTTTGTGATTTTGATTTGCATTTTTCTAATGACTAATATTCCCAAGCATCTTTTCATGTGCATATTTACCATTTGTACAGCTTCCTCAGAGAAATATCTATTCAAATCCTTTGTCCATTTTTAAATTGGGCTATTTTTCTTTTTATTATTGAGTAGTAAGTGTTCTTTATATATTCTAGATACAAGTCTTTTATCATATTTATGATTTGCAAAAATATTCTTCCATTCTGTGGATTGTTTTTCGAAGGTATCCTTCAAAACACAACTGGTTTAAATTTTTAAAAATATTTATTTATTTATGTGGCTGCGCTGGGTCTTAGTTGCGGCATGTGGGATCTTTAGTTGCGGCATACGGGCTCTTAGTTGCAGCATGCATGTGCTTTCTAGTTCCTTGACCAGGGATCAAACCTGGCTCTCTGCGTTGGGAGTGTGGAGTCTTAATCAGTGGACCACCAGGGAAGTCATGAACTGGTTTTAATTTTGATGAAGCCTAATTTATCAATTTTTTTTTCCAGTCACTTAAACTTTTGGCATTGTATCTGAGAAAGCCTTGCCTTGCCTAAGGTCACTAAGATTTAATCCTATGTCTTCTAGGATCTTTGTAGTCTTAGCTCTTATATTTACATGTAATATACATTTGGAGTTAATTTTTGTGTATGGTGTAAGGAAGAGGTTCAACTTCTTTCTCTTACATGTGGTTATACAGTTGTCCCAGCATTGTTTCTTGAAAAGACTTTTCCCCCATTGAATTGTCTTATGCTCTTTTTGAAATCAATTGGCCATAAATGTGAGGATTTATTTTTAATAATTTTACTAAAAGTATTAACCTTAGTGATTAATTTTATTCTTAATTAAACTTTATTGATTTTATTCCATTGATCTGTATGTCTAATCTTATGCCAGTACCACACTGTCTTGTTTATGTTAAGTTTGTAGTAAGTTTTGCAATCAGGATGTGTGAGTCCTCCTATTTTGTTCTTCTTTTTCTCAAGTTTGTCTTGACTGTACTGGGTCCTTTGCATTTTCATATGAATTTGAGGATTCACTCATCAGATTCTGCAAAACTTCAGCTGGGGTTTTGACAGAGATTGTGTTGATTCTTTACATCAATTGGGGAATATTGCCATCTCAAAGATATTAAGTCTTTCACCCATGGATACAGATGTCTTTGCATTTATTTAGATATTTTAAATTTCTTCAACTGTGTTTAATAATTTTCAGAGTACAAGTTTTACACAACTTTTGTTACATTTATAGCTAAGTATTTTATTCTATTTATTGCTACTGTAAGTGGAATTATTTTCTTAACTTCATTTTTGATTGCTCATTGCTATTGTATAGAAACACATTGATTTTTATATATTGCTCTTGTACCTTATAACATTATAAACTCATTTATAAACTCATTTAGTAGCTTGAACAGTTTTTTAATGGATTTCTTAGGATTTTTCCATATATAAGATCATCTCATCTGCACATAGAGGTTGATTCACTTCTTCCTCTCTGATCTACATGCCTTTTATTTCTTTTGCTTGCCTAATTGCCCTGGCTAGAACCTCCAGTACCACACTGAGTAGAAGCAGCAAGAGTTGATATTCTTTTCTTGGTTCTGATCTTACGAGGAAGGTATTCAGTCTTTCATCTTTAAATATAATGTTAGCTGTGGGTGTTTTATTTGTTTGTTTAATAAATGCCCTTTATCAGGTTGAGGAAGTTACTTCTATGCCTAGTTTGTTGAGTGTTTTTTATCATGGAAAGTGTGTTAGATTTGTCAAATTGTTTTTCTGCATCTATTGACATGATCATTTGGGTTTTGTCCTTTTTTTATTGATATGAAGTATTACATTGATTTTTGAATGTTAAACTAACCTTACATTCCTGAGACAAATCCCTCTTGGACATGATGTATCATCCTTTTTATATGTTACTGGATTTGGTTTGATACTATTTTGTTGAGAATTTTTGAGACTATGTAAGTAGAATATATTGGTCTGTAGGTTTCTTTTCTTGCAATGTCTTTGTTTGGTTTGTTATCATGATGACACTGGCATCATAAAATTAGTTAGGAACTGTTTCCTCCTCTTTTTCTGGGGGGGCAGAATTTATGAAAAATTGGTATTAATTAAAAAAATAGTCTTCAGTAGAATTCACCAGTGAAGCCATCTGTGTCTGGGTTTTTCTTTGTGGGAAATTTTAAAGTTATTAATGCAACTTCTTTAATGTTATAGGTCTGTTTAGAATTTCTATTTATTCTTAAGTCAGTTTTAGTAGTTTGTGTCTTTCTAAGAATTTGTCCATTTTTTAAAGTTATCTCATTTGTTAGCATGTGTTCCCAGTATTCCCTTATAATCTTTTTGAATTTTTTGAGGTCAGTAGTGATGTTTCCTCTTTCATTCCTGATTTTAGTAATTTGAGTCTTCTTTCATTTTTTTTTTTTCTGGTCATTTAACCAGAAGTTTGCCAACCTTGTTTATCTTTTCAGAAGAGCAAGTTTTGGTCTCGTGATTTTCCTCTGTCGCTTTTCTATTCCCTGTTTCATTAATTTCCAGTTTAATGCTTATCATTTCCTACCTTCTGCATGCTTTGGCTCAATGTGATCTTTTTTCAGTGTCTTAAGGTGAAGGCTAAGTCACTGATTTGAGATCTTCTTTTTTTTTAATATAGACATTTCCAACTCTAAATATTCCTCTAAGCATGGCTTTATTTGCATACCTTGTTTTAATATGTTATGCTTTTATTTTCATTCATCTCAAAGATTTTTAATTTCTTTTTTATGATTTCTTCTTTGATCCACTGATTATTTAGAAAGGTGTTATTTAATGTGCACATATATGCAGGTGTTCTAAATTCCTTTGTTATTGACTTCTAACTTTATTCCATTGTGGTTGTCAGACACACCTTGTAGGATTTCAAGTTTTTAAAATTTATTGAGGCTTGTTTTATCATCTGGCATATGGTGGATCCTAAAGAAATTTTCGTGTGTGCTTGGGAAGAATACACATACTTCAGTTGTTGGTTAGAGCATTCTATACACGTCTGTCAAGTCTAGTTGTTTCATAGTGTTGTTCAATTCTTCTGTTTTCTTTTTGATCTTCTGTCTAATTTTTCTATCCTTCTAGAAAGAAATAACAACTGTTGTTGAGTCATTAGTCCCTTCAATTCTGTCAGTTTTAATTTTATGTATTTTGGGGGTTTTGTTGTTAAATGCATATGTTTATAATTGTTATGTTTCTGATAGATTGACCATTTTATCATTATAAAGTGTCTATCTTTATCTCTAGTAACTTTTTTGTTTGTTTTAACATCTGTTTTGGCTGATACTAGTGTCGCTACTCCAGCTTTCTGTGGTTGTTTTTTGGATCATGTATCTTTCCCCGTCCTTTTACTTTCAGCATTTTGTATCTTCGAATCTACAGTGTGTTTCCCGCAGAGCAAATAGTTGGACCTTGTTTTTAATCCAGTCTGACAATCTCTGACTTTGATTGAATTGTTTAATTCATTTACATTTAATGCTATTGTTGATATAGTTGGACTTATGTTTGCTATTTATTTTCCATATATCTCCTGTTTCTCTCTTCCTCTGTTCCTCCTTTACTGCCTTCTTTTGCATTGAATAAATAGCTTCTAACGTAACATTTTAATTTCTTTAAAGAGTTTTTCCCACTATTTTAAAGTTATTTTCTGATAAAGTAAAGAAGTTTCTTATGTGTGAGGAAATAGCATTGTTGGATGGGTTTACCAATATTTATTAATCATCAGTGTGGGAAAGCATGAGTATGTTTGTGTGTATGTGGGGGAGGGAGAAATAGGGAAGGAAAAAGGGAGAGAGAGCGAGAGAGAGCAACGGTGCAGGCAGACGTTTTTGATTCTTGTAGGAATATTGTTGAGAGGAGAGTGGAGGTCCTTCAAGCAATAAACTCCAATTTCATTTATAGCACAGAGGGAGTCTTCAGGTAAGCTGACATCTGTCCAGCAGGGTAGCTTACAGATACCAGGTAAGTAATGATCAGGTTGGTAATTAAGAAGAAAGAGCCTTTATGTGTGCTTTGACCTTTCAAACTTTCCTCTTCACCTTGAGTGACATTGATTTTTGTCACGGTGGTTTGTATTTGCAGAAGTGTTTCCATGATTGAATCTGATCTTGATCTGCTTGATAGCTGCTTAATTTACACAGTTAGGGCTCTTTCCCCCCCACCCCTGTGTAGAGACTATCCAATCATGATTGCTTCTCACATTTTTCCTCAGGGAAAAAAATCTATATTAATGGCTTCAAAGTGGTCACAAGGTAATTGACTGCTGTTTGCCCTTTTTAATTTGTAGCTGTTTGCCCTTCACTTTGTTTCTCAAAAACAGTTCTTGGCACAGCCTCACAAATGAAAGCCCTGTTTTTCAGATCTAGGCAGCTGCTAAGCTTTGGATCTGTGAATTTTGCCTTCCTGCACATTCAGGGTTGACTATGGAGGGTGGTTAAGAAGCTCTGTACTTGAAAGGAAGCTTATTGCTTTAAGTAGCTCATAGTTGGTGGTATATCATTCGTGTAAGCTTTCAAATTTGGCTTCTGTGGCTATTTCCTTTTCTACAGACTCTTTTCTGCCCTCCCTGACCCTCCCACCAACCCAAATTCTGCTCTGGTCTCTGATGAATTCTCTATTAAACCCAAGAGCATTGTGCCTTTATAGAAGCAAGTAACTTAAAGAAAATTAAGCCATTTTGATTTTGAAATTCCAAACTTCAGTAACAGCAGTGAAAAGCCTTGAAAATATTACTCATTTCTACTTAAAACATCCCTGGGAAGTGAGTCAGTGTTTTATTATTCTCTATTGGATGTTATTAGCTAGGGACAATCAAAAGAAGTCAAGGCAAGTTCAAGTCATTTGTATAAAACCCAGGTGAAGAAGCCAGAGTTAAAATCCAGGTCCTTGTATCCTGACACACTTCCTCTCTGGATCATTTTTCTCTCTAAAACAGCATTCTGTTCCCCAATATAATATCAGCAGTTGACTTGATATTTGTTTTCATGACACAAACAAAAGGAAAAAAGGTTTACATTGTTTGTCATAAATGGATTGATAAGTGATCCCATGAATGGGAGGTGGGTGTGGCAGAGCTAGTTCGTCCCTCTGGGAAGAAGTCAGACCGCTGCATTATGTTTCTGGCTCTTCAGTGCTGGGCATTGCTCATATCCTTTCATATCTCTTATGCACAATCCTCCACATGTGAGGTGGAGCTCATCATAAATACGTGGTTGTGAGGAGGCATTGTCAGGAATGCTTTATTCTTATCACATCACCTGGGCTTGTAGTTGAAGGGTGGAGGTGAGAAAGAAGCCATGGGATACACTCATCAACCTGACCATGGACTGTCCAGTCTTAACCACCTGTGCCCTCACAAACCCCCACAGGAATTCTTCTTGTAGTACTCTCATTTATAAAAAAGTTCCCTTCCTTCCTTCTAAGATGCGTCATCCCTTCAATAGCATCATCAGGAAAAAGCTTCTATATCAAATGTATATGCCTATGGAAAGAGGGATCCCGATTTTAGAAACAGTAATACGAAAAGAATGTATCCTGGAATCAAGGACAAGAGTTATTTGCTCAAAACTTCTCCACCATTTTCTCTTTTCTAATTGAATCTGCCCTCTCAAGTGTCCTAAGAAAGGAGTATGAAGATAGTGTTGTTTCTTTAGTCCCTAAAAACTAGCAGGGCCATGGGTTGTCTGTGCCGGTGGTCCTCGATTCAAGATGTGGTATTTTCTGGGTTTCCACAGCATGTACCATTTTATAATTATGTATTTCCCTTTATTAGTAAATACACTTCAACCCAGAAAATTCTGAGCTCTGTAAAGATAAACAAAAGACAAAGACAAAAGTCCTAAGTGCTTGACCAAACCATAGAGTAAATGAAATATTCATTTACTAGATAAATAGTAAGATGAGCTCATTTGTTTTGTATGTTTCTATTTGATGCCCTTTCAGTGAGAGAAAATTTTCCTTGCACTTACTAAATCTTTAAAGAAAATAGTAATGCCAAGAGATGATGCAAGAAAATATGTCATAGAAGGTTAACATAGGCTATAAACCTGTCGTGTCTCTGACCTCTGACTGTCTTTCGGGTAGTTTTTTTTCTTTTTTCTAATGACAGCTGATTTTATTATGTTCCCATGGTGTCACATTGCTCAATTTCAATTGCTTGCTTCTGGTTAAGATGTTTGGTTTGTTACAGCAAATGAAAACAAAACCCAAGCCTTGTGTTTTGTGAGAACAGTAGGATGTGGGGAGAGCTTCTCTGTGCATCTAAATGTCAGGCACATTGGGCTAAGAAAATATATTGGTCCTGCAGTGTGTTGTTGATTGAAGACAGTGTTACGTGGTCTCCCAGAGCCCTCCTGCTATGGTTCTCTTCTGAAGTAGGGTGTACGTACAGCTTTTTTCAATTAGACATGCTATGGATATATTCCCGTCCAAAGATTCTGGCACATGGGTTTAAAGGGCTGTTTTAGACACTAACCACAGGCACAGGTTAGGTGAATAAGTTCTGTAAGTAATTTTGATACCTCTTTTTGTCTTGCCTTATTCTGGATTGAAAAACTAATGATCTACTATAAAATGGAATTTCCACAATGAGATTTTCTTGGCATTAAACAAAGGGTTGTTTTATGACACCTTATATGCTGAGAATTTGAGTGCCTTTCAAGTGATATTTATTAAGTTTTATCTTATATTCCTAACAGTTGTTCCCATTATAGCACTGTGTTAACTATTGACCCTATAGCTCCATACTCTCTTTTGCTGTATGAAGACTATCTCTTCCAGTCAATTTCTTCCTCATCTTCCTCCATGAACTAATAAGTCCATGCCTACATCTACTAATACCATTTCCTTGTCTGGATAATATTTTAAGATTTCTAAATCATATTTTTAAATTAAAAGTCAGTGCTGATCTGAACTCTTCCCTGAAACTTTCCTCAACTTTTCTTCATGGAAATGGCTTTCTGCTCTGAATCCTCTAGCATTTATTGTTTTCATCTCACATTTGACATTTACTGGTTCATGTTTGGTTTTTTCCCCCAATTTTTTCCTGTTTGTTCTGCATATTCAAGGATCTTTCACATTCCTAGAGAGCATATAAAACATTGTACATTGCTTTTATGAACTTGATAGTGCTTAAGATACTATTCAACATACAGCAATATCCTAGTAATGGTTAGTTAAGTTGAATTGGGCTTTTTCTTCAGATTTTGATTTTACAGTAGTGTTCTCATTGAAAATTTCCAACCACTAGCATGGAAAAGTATCAGTCTGAGATATGTTTGAGTATCAGTGAGCTAGCATCATGATAGTGTTTTGTCTCACTGAATAATGTTAAGCACTTGGGTATGCATGAAATTAGACTATGCATAAATTACTCAGAAGATGGAATTTCTGCCTCCTAGAAAATTATATTTACATCAGCATTGTGCCTAATGAGCATAATCTTTTTTTTAGGAGGGCCAAGATTTATAATAAATATTGATATTTTCCTATATAACAGTTGTGGAAAGCCGTAAAATAATTTTACTGTGCAAGTATAGTAAATATATTCATGCACTCATTGGTGACATACTGTCTATGAATATATTTGAGAAAATGTGTGCTGAAAACCTTTAATTGAAACCACTGATTTATGAAGGCAAGCATAAGATGAAGAAATAGAGCAGAAAGAGGGCCTTGGAACAAAAATTAAATCTTGTTTGTAAAATATTCAGAAATTTATCATTACTAAATCACATTTATTGATTGGGCACCCATGTTTTTCCTTCTTTTATTACAGGAATGACACATGTTAGTGTTAAATTCTTAGCATTCCTTCATTTCGATATCAGTTACTTGACTATGATTAGTATTCATCAGTGCATTTACTGTGTTGTAACTCACATATTAAATCTATGTTTAGAGTTTGAGAACAGAAGAGGAACTTGATGAGAATATGGTTGACTCATTCTTTTTAATACCAGTCACTAAGAAAATTAAAGCATAAAGGACAAGTTGATCATCTTCCAGCTCTATCTACCCTTGCCTCTGGGCACAATCATGCAAAGATTGGTTTTGGAAGAAAATGTTGTTTCCTGCTTCCAGTTGCTTATAAGATTTAAAGCTTTTTAACTTGCCATCTCAGGATTGTTGGGAAAAGGAGGCTGCTTTATCTCAATATCAAAATGTGTTTTTCAAGAGTGAGAGGTAAATGTTCAAGTGATGAAGAGAAATTACATACCCTGGGTTCTTAGAGAAAACAATTTCAGGTGTTAACAATTTGTCATTGTGCTTTGGGGCATTTACGCTTTTCCTAATTAAATTTCATGATGGCATCAACTGTTTCAATCATTTTAGGTAGACAGACTCCTCAACAGTAACTGGATCTTTTCCCCTTCACTCTATTCTTTTCCCTTATGAATTAGAAATGACTTTATGCTTCCGTTTTGTTTCTGTTCTTCCTCTCAGTAACTTTATTCCCGATCCATTTTCTTACTGTGAGAATGTCTTCATTTCTCTGTAGTCTCTGGAGTGCTAATCAAGAATTAATCAGTCTTCCCTATTGAGTCAGGTTTAGCCATTTTATTCTCCTTTTGTGTCCTGTGCGAGGAGTATGGAATAACATTGTTTTAGGAAAGATTTATGGCTAAATTTCATTTTGGGGTTCAGTGACCCCTTTGAGAATGTAACAAATGCTACAGTTCCTCTGTCCATCACAAAGCACAAATTAAAAATTTGACATGCTATTTCATATGCTGCATTGACTCCCCATACTTCCCAATTCTGTCCCAAGACCTCAGATTAGGAAGCCTAGGAGCCTCTGGCTATAAAGGGCTTTATTTTTCTTTTTGGTAGATTTGGTTCTAAGATGGCCATGTGGACATTAGATAAGCAGTTAGTTGAAGTAAGCAAAAAGAGACTAAGTCCATATAAATATCTTTGTGCGTGTGATGAAATAATAGCAGCCTCTAGGAAAGGGGGCAGATTAGTCACTCAAAACAGATTTTGTTTACATATTTGTGTTTTGGGTGTGATTTATATCAATGATAACGAAGACTCTGAAGACCACATACCCATTCCACAGAAGCATGTTATAGCAAACATCAGTTCTAGACATTTGAAATTTAAATTTCACTGGAATTAATGTGATACCTGAGAAAAAAAGTGATATGATGTTCAGTTTATATTAAGTATCTTGGTAAATGATTGATTCATGGACAAAAATACTGGATCTTGAAATATAAGTATTTATTCAAATAATAAAATTAACTCACAGTCTAATTTGGATTTTGAAAAATTCTCATCCAGAGGGCAGTCACTGGAAAGTAGGCTAGGAAGTTTCTTCAAAGCAGGGAGCTCTCTCTCTGAGAGAACATGATCTTGAAGGGAGAACACTGCGTTAGGAATCAGTAGCTACCTTATACTCTAACTGATTGCCTCTGTCAGCATAGGGTGATCCACTTGTTGCAGCTTGACAGGACTTTCCCAGTTTCAACACTGGGAACTCACCTTCCTTCCCCCTTGCCTGTCCCAGTCCCGGGCAAACTGAGACGATTGGTCAGCAATTAGGTGCATGACCTTGAATCAGACGCTGAATCCTCCTGAGGTTCAGTTTTCTCATGTATAAAATGAAGAAGATGGGTTAGATGGCTAAGGATCCTTACAAGTCCCACAGATGATTTTATCCTCCAGTCATTTTCTTTATTTTCTCTTTCTTCTTCAGATAGCCATGAAAAATCTTGGAGATTAATTCCTTATTTATCTTTGTACTCTATTTTTAATTTATAGCACATCAATTCAGCACAAGGCTTAATATCCTTTAGTGAGCCAAACACAACTCTTACAGTCTTGGCAATCAAGATATGGAATTAAGTTAGCATGCTTATAGAAAAGATGGTGAGATCTATTGTTCACTATAATCTATGTAATCTGCTTGCACAAACTCAAATTGCCCACATACTCTGAACTGAGAGACTAGAAGGGGGAGTTGCCAAGGGAAGCTTTCAGAGGTAGCAGAGGTCTGGGTAGATTTCTAATGTTGGTTCAGTATTGAGTTGGGTTTTTTTTTAAAGCTTTATTGAGATATATTTCACCTATCATACAACTTACAAATTTAAGGTATACAGTTTAATGGTTTTTAGTCTGTTCACAGATATGTGCAAACATCACCACAATCAATTTTAAAATATCTCATCACCTCAGAAAGAAACCCTATATTTTTTAGCTATCACCACCCTATCCTCCTAACAGCTCATACTCCTGGCCCCCTGCTTTCTGTCTCTAGATTTGCTGATTCTGGATATTTCATGTAAGTGGAATCATGTAATATGTGATCTTCTGTGACTAGCTTCTTTTATGCAGCAGAATGTTTTCAAGATTCACTCATATCATAGCATGTATTATACTTCATTCCTTTTTATAGACAAATAATATTCCATTGTATGGATATATTCATTAGTTATGGGCATTTGGATTGTTTCTAGTTTTTGGCTATTCAGAATAATGCTGTCATAAACATTTATGTACAAGTTTTTGTATGGACATGTGTTTTCATGTCTCTTAAATACCTCGGAGTGGAATTCTGGGTCAAATGGTAACTTTATGTTTAACCATTTAACCATTTGAGGAACTGCCAAACTGTTATCCAAAGTGGCCGCCACAGCTTACCTTCCCATATTCTCATATAAGTATGGAGGTTCTGGTGTCTCTACCTCTTTGCCAGTTCTTGTTTTTGTCAGACTTTTTGATTCTAGCCACCCTAGTAGGTGTGAAGTAGTATAGCATTGTGATTTTGATTTGCATTTCCCTAATGACTAATGATGTTGAGCATTTTTTATGTGCTTATTGGCAACGCATATACAGTTTTAAGAAAATGTCTGTTTGGATCCTTTGCACGTTCTAAAATTGGGCTACTTGTCTTCTATTGTTAGGTTGTAAGGGTTCTCTATATATTCTAGATACAAGTCTTTTATCAGATAAATAATTTTCAGAAATTTTCTCCCATTCCATGGTTTGTATTTTCACTTTATTTTATTTTTTTTGGCCACCCTGCATGGCCTGTGGGATCTTAGTTCCAGGATTTGAACCCGGGCCCTTGGCAGTGAACATGAAGAATCCTAACCACTGGACTGCCAGGGAGTTCGTATTTTCACTTTCTTGGTAGTGTCCTTGCCTTGTTCCTGATATTAGGGGAAAAGCATCCAGTCTTTTATCACTAAGTATGATGCTAGCTGTGGGTTTTTCATAGATGCCCTTCCTTAGGTTGGAGAAGTTCGCTTCTATTCTCAGTTGGATTTTTTTCTTTTAATTGTTAAAAGGTGTTGGATTTGTTAAATGCTTTTGCTGCTTTATTGAAAAGATCATGGGGTTTTGTTTCTTAATTCAACTGATATGTAATCAGTTAATTACATTAATTGATTTTCAGATGTTTATCCAACCTTGGATTCCTGGGATAAACCTCACTTAGTCATATGTAGCTGGATTCAGTTTGCTATTTTGTTGGGGATTTTTGCATCCATATTTGAAGAGATATTGGTCTGTAGTTTTCTTGTGATGTCTTTGCCTAGTTTTGTCATTCAGGGTTATACTGTCCTCATAAAAAGAGTCAGGGAGTGTTCGTTCCTTTTCTATTTTGTGAAGAGTTTGTGAAGAATTGGTATTAATTCTTCGTTAAATGTTTGGCAGAATTTATTGGTGGAGCCACCTAGGCCTGGGTTTTTCTTTGTGGGTAATTTTGTGATTACTAATTCCATCTCTTGTTACAAATCTATTCAGATTGTGTATTTTTTCTTGAGTCAGTATTGTAGTTTAGTTTTCCTATGAATTTGTCCATTTTTTCTAGATTATCTAATTTATTGGCATACAGTTGTTCAGAGTATTCCTTTAGAATCCTTTTTATTTCTGTAAGGTTTTTAGTAATGTCTCCTCTTTCATTTTTGATTCTAGTAATTTGAGTATTATTTCTAGTAATTTGAGTATCAATCTAGTTACCATTTTATCAATTTTATTGATTTTCACAGTACCCATTTTTTGTTTCATTGATTTTCTCTGTTTTTAATTATATATTTTATTTATTTCCCTGCTAACCTTTATCGTTTTCTTCCTTCTTGCTTTAGGTTTAATTTGATCTTCTTTTTTGATGGGCTAAGGTTGAAGCTTTGCTTTTGATTTGAGATCTTTCTTTTAAAAAAAAAAATATATATAGGCATTTACAGCTATAAATTTCCCTCTAAGCACTTTTTTAGCTGAATCCCATATATTTTAGTATGTTATATCTTCATTTTTTATTCATCTCAAAATATTTTAAAATTTCTTCTTTGACCCATTGGTTGTTGAGGAGCATATTGTTTATCTTCCACATGTTTTTGAGTTTCCCAAATTTCTTTTTGTTACTGATTTCTAATTTCATTCTATTATGGTTGGAGCATGTACTTTGGATGATTTCAATCCATTAAAATGTATCAGAGTTTGTTTTATGGCCTAGCATATGTTCTATCCTGGAGAATGTTCCAGGTGCATTTGAGAAGAATATATATTCTGCCATTGTTTGGTGGAGTGTTTTATAGATGTCTAGTTGTTTTTCAATGTTATTTAAGTCTCCTTTTACCATGTTCTTCCTCTGCCTGTTTTTTCTATCCACTATTGAAAGTGGTATATTGAAGTCTCCAACTATTCTTTTTGTGGTATTGAATTTTGAATTTGCAGTGGTAAGCTAAACCTGTTCATTTTTGAGAGTTAGAAGTATATCAGGATTTTCAGTTCTGTCTGTATTGCTACATCTTTGGCAGGAGCACTCTTTCATTTAGGCCACTCTTAACTTCACTTTCAAGGCTCATTTGCAAATATAATCATCATGATAAAGTTAATAACCCCAAATTTGTTATATCTGATTGCCTAGGGCTTCAAGCATATGAAGAGGAATCATTGTTAATTAGAAATATAAGAAGCAGCTTTATCATAAAAAATGATGAAGTGGATGGTAACATGTTCTTACTCAGATCCAAAGGAGGGAGATGATAATAAAACAGTGATTCTTTGATATTGGAATAATGATCACCCAAGAGGAAAGCGTCTGTAAATGAAATCCTTAAAAATTTGAAAGTATTATTTTATTCATTTCCTCCCTCTTACCTACAGAACAGTGCATAACAGAACCCTATGTTTATATTTTGTGTTTTGAGGTAGAGAAATTAATTTTTTTCTTTCCGTAATTATAAACTAATTACAGAAAAGGAAACTTAGTTTTTTACTGGGGACCAAAGTTTTTTTTTTTTAATTTTATTTGTTTTTGGCTGCATTGGGTCTTCGTTGCTGCACACAGCCTTTGTCTGGTTGTGGTGAGTGGGGGGCTACTCTTTGTTGCAGTGCGTGGGCTTCTTATTGCGGTGGCTTCTCTTGTTGTGGAGCACGGGCTCTAGGTGTGTGGGTTTCAGTAGTTACAGCACATAGGCTCAGTAGTTGCGGCATGCGGGCCCTAGAGTGCGCGGGCTTCAGTAGTTGTGGTGTGTGGGCTCAGTAGTTGTGCCGCGCGAGCTGTAGGGTGCTCAGGCTTCAGTCGTGGCGCGCGGGCTCAGTAGTTGTGGCGCATGGGCTTAGTTGCTCTGCAGCATGTGGGATGTTCCTGGGCCAGGGATTGAACCCGTGTCCACTGCATTGGCAGGTGGATTCTTAACCACTGTGCCACCAGGGAAGTCTCAGTCAAAGTTTTTTATTTTTTTTGTTTGCGGTACGCGGGCGTCTCACTGTTGTGGCCTCTCCCGTTGCGGAGCACAGGCTCCGGACGCGCAGGCTCAGCATCCATGGCTCACAGGCCCAGCCGCTCCACGGCATGTGGGATCTTCCCGGACCGGGTCATGAACCCGTGTCCCCTGCATTGACAGGCGGACTCTCAACCACTGCACCACCAGTGAAGCCCCCAGTCAAAGTTTTTTAATCCCTTTCCTTTAATTGTAAGATCAGTTTGTACTTAAGTGTGTGTACTGGGTACACTCATACTCCTAAGCCATCTGTTATCTTTGAAAATCCTTCCTATTTCCTCCCTCTCTTAAGAAAGAGATATATGTAGTTAGGGATTGGGAGTTAACATGTGAGATGAATCTACCCTCTTTTGACTGAGTGTGAGGGAGCTGGTTAGGTAAGTTAGTATTCTAGGTCATGGAATTCATAGGATTGATTATCTTATTACATCTTTAAAATGTAGATGTTTAAATGACTGGAGGTAGTCTTACAGTAGCTGTGATGAGACTGTAAAAAAGAAAACATAAAATGTATCTAGATTTCTAGATTCAAATGAACTTTGTCTTTCCATAACAGTAACCTCAACATATAGGGCAATGCTACAATTGCTAATTTCTAGAACTCCTGTTTTGTTATTGCCTTCTGAAGGAAATTTCTGGGGAAATCACTAATACGGCTGATGATTGCATCTTGTTCTTGAGACCAAACCAAATCATTCAGGTTAATTGATTTATTAGACCTACGTCTGAAGAATTTTGGATATTTCCCCAATAAAATACATATTCTATTCCCACATCAGATGAAAGACTTATCAGCTATCCTTTATTATAGTTTATACTGGATTAATGTCCTGAGCCTGAATGGATGAAGATTTATTACAGTATTCTAAGGAGCAATCGAAAGCAGGGACATATGCAAACCTTAATCATACAGAATTTTAAAAGTAATATTCTTTCTAATCACATTTATTATAAGCATACAGCGTGCCAGCTAACATGGGCATTGCAGGCTGGCCAAGGAACCTGACCACCATTCACAGCACCGTTTCTATTGCAATTTGTATCGAGGTTCAAAGCACCAATCTACATACTTTTAGAATACAGTTTGCTCAAAAACTAGAGGTGGCCTGAACTTTGAGTTCCTGCCAGATTAAATGTTTAACTTTTGTGGCCACAAATCTCACGAAACAACAAGGCTGCCTTAAAACCTTTCCATAGTTTCTATTACTAGGCATACAATGTATTTCAAAACAGTACAGATGTTAGGGATGAAGTCAGCAACACCACAGAGAAGGGAAATTCATGATAGCAAACAAAGAGAAACACATTTTAATTGTATGATGTTTTGGGCTTCTCATACAGATATTATTTGATATTCTATTGCTTTATGTTGTTGCTTTGGGACCTCAAGGATTAAGGAGGACTTTCTCTCTCCAGGGACCAGAGCTGGGTGAATTTATCTTGGCAACTAATGCTGATAACCAAAAAGTAGATTTCATCCTGACTGGTTAGTGGTTATTTCATTCAGTATAGGTTATAGACTTAAAAGTTGTGAAATTTAAATTTTATGAAGAACAAAACTCAAATTTATATTTTATGTCCAATATTTGGTGCTTTCATAACAATTCTGTAAATAAAAAGAGTTGGGCGTGAAGTACCCGGAAGAGGGTGGGAGGAGGCAGTAGTAACAAATACTTTGTGTTGTGTTAGCATGGACTTCCCTGTCTAGCCCTGCCTCCTACTCTTCCTGGTTGTTTCACCTTTATGTTTCCAGGATCTCCTTGGTGATAGCAAATGTGGCTGGATGTGAATTGAGGGGGCAGGATATTTTTTTCCCTAAACTTTGCCAAGACCTAGCTGGGTGCCAGAAGAGAAAATTTGCTCTCTGGAAGGAGGTGGTGTGGCTGGAAATAAGTGGGAGGGTGATAACAACATCTAGTTTATTCCCTGCCAATCTTCCCAACTCTGTCTCATAAGCTTTTCTTTTTACAAGGCATCTCTGTGCTTCTGTTCATAAATTTTACATCATAGAACATTAAGGGAACTTAAAAAGTGATTAAATTCTGCAAATGAAGATCAGCTACATGATCTAAATCACACAACCCCTTAAAGACAGAACTGTGAGGAGAATCCAGGTGTCCTCCATCCAATATATCTTTCTAATAGCCCACGGTAGCCTCTTTTCTGGCATCCTACAGTCTATTTTGCAGAGCTGGTAGGTCTCAGCATGATTAAAAAAAATGTTTTAAGACATTCTCCTCCTTTTCCAGACACACACATACAAACGTTTTGTTAGCCATTGAGGAAGGTTTGGTATCAAACCAGGTTTGTTTGGCTGATGAACAGCAAGTCAAATGCTGAGACCCTGAGGCCGCAGAGAAAGGGTTTATTCATGAAGCACCAAGTGAGGAGATGTAGAACAGATCTGAGATCTGCCTCCCCCAAGGCAAGGGGCTTGAGATATTTATGGGATAAAGAAGCAGGGTGGTCTTAGGCATGGGGAAAGGTGATTGGAGGTAGGGACAAGGTGAGGCAATTGGTGTTCTGTGCAGGTGTATCTGAGTTGCATGCTTCTTCCTGGGATGCATGTTCGAAAGTGGAGGAGCTTAGCATGATCTGAGGGTGGAGTTTTTGGCCCTCTGCTATCAAAAGATCATTCATCTGCTCAGGCCCAGTTTTAGGGACGGTGGTCCCAACCAGTCTTAGCTGGCTTGAACTGGACAGAAGCTGACTCCAAGATCCTGGAACACAACTTAAGCCCCCTGTTACTACAGCAGCCCAGGGTCAGAGGTGTTATCTATAGGGGTGGTTAAGGAGTCGTAATTAAGGCAAGCTTGGTCAGTGAAGGGAGGTTACAAGCAGAAAGGTTTTTAACAAGCTGTTCCCTTACCTGCTTGTCTGTAAGACAAGCTCAGGAACTTCTGTTAGTCATCAGTTTCTGTTAACCCTATGAGACATGGTTTCAGGATGGGCTTTTTTTAACCCTATGGGGCATGGTTTCAGTTTCTTCTCTGAGACCCACTTCTCTTTCATTCTTTGAAAGACTTCCCTGAAATTACCCTTTTCTTATTGCCATGAACTTGTTGACCTTCAGCTGGATTCCAGCATCTTATCTATAATACAGATCAGACAGTGGTTTTGTAAGTGGGAAAATGAATTCTGGTGGCATGGAATCCAGGCCTGCAGATTTCACAGTTTTGTCTAGGGCCTATTTTAGTTACATTCTGCTATTTGTGGGGAAAAAAAGTTATCAAAAGAAATTTGAAATACAACCCAGTTGCACATTGAATAGCTTACTTGGGCCATTACAGCCCTAGCAACTGTCTGTGGTGAACCTGGCAGTTCTTGGAGTGTGATCTGCCTTGTAGAGCAGAGAGAAAGGAACGTGATCTCCAAGTCTTATTCATTTACCACCTAATTTTCTGTGGACATCTAGGTTCTTGTAATACCACTCAGTTGAAATATTCATCGCTGGAAATCACTAAACTTAGAATCATGCCTCATTCTGTTTAAGAATCCAAGGAGACATCATTTTAAGGCATGGTATTGTTGAGAATGAACCTGTTAACATAGTTAGATCAACCTTTTGGAAGGAATGAAAATAACAATTCTTTGTATTCCCCATGAGATCAGCAACTGATGATGGAAGAAGCAGAAGCTGGTTCTGTGGCTAGTTTCTGTTGGGAATGCTTTCAGACAGGCAGAAATTTTAGTAATTAAAGAGAATAGCTAAATAATAAGAGAATCCTTACTAATAATCCCCCTATACATACTCAGGGATCCCATATAAACAGAAAATGAATTTTTCAGAGTGAATTTCAGAGGAATTTAATCAGAGTGAAGAAGCCTCAGAATGGGATGGGGGAGAGGAGTTATGTAAAAGGATGAAATTCTTTTTTAAAAGGGTCATAAGGGAATAAAAGAATAGGTCAGAATAGGGCTCTGACAGGCTTAAAGAAATTATGTGGTCCTTAGTTAATAATTTTTAAAAAGTGTATATTGAAATAATAATATTTACAATATGTTAGGTTAAATAAAATCTATCTTTAAAGTTAATTTCACCTTTTTTTTTTTTTTACTTTACTGGACAATTTAAAATTATACATGTGGTTCACATTTGTGGCTTACATTATATTTCTATTGGATCATGCTGAGCTGGGCACTTCAGAGCTGTGCCTTCTCAGAGACGTCTTTTAACTTTCTGGGCTTCAGCACTAACATCCCTGAAAAGCAGGAGATAAAGGTGACCAGCTGGACTTGCTCCTTGTATACTTTGGTAATATTTGCCTAATTTATAAATTTGAATTCTTTCTCTGGTAGATGTTTGAGCGTTGAAAACTGTTATGAACAACTATTTTATGTTTCTGAACCTGTGTCACATAGTCTCTACCGCTTAAGGTCCCACAAGTCCCACAACTTTAGCTACGTTGTAAATAATCTCTGAATATAGCTCATTTACTTGTGACAGGTAAATACAGGAGTGTATCCCAGCATCTTGGGAAACCCAGGGGTGGAGAGTGTAGGGCAAGGGTCACAGAATGAGTCAGAGCCTGGGCTAGGATTAGCATCTCTGTGACTCATGGTCGCATTCTAACCACCAGACAACTCTCTTGAGAAATACTGAGGGTGATGGCCCTTTCCCTACCAGGGTACCAAGGATTGCTGAATCAGTGTTTATCAAGCTGACTGTGTAAGTGATAAAAGCAGGGTGGGAGCAGCATAGTTGGTGGATGTTAGCCTGTGGTGCTGCTGGGCTATCTCTGTATGAACTACTGTAGAGGATAGATACATCACTGGTTTGGTATAAGAGTGTCAGGAGAATTCACTGAAGTTATCGCTTTAGTGAAACCTGGAGGAAATCCCACAGCAGAAGTGAAAATGTGACTTCCTACTTTTAACAATATTTATATTGTGAAGCGTAGCACAATCTGGTGGGAGAAGAATTGCATAGATGCAGTTGTATGCCAGAAGGCATTTGTGCAGATGTGTTGTAGTTACATCTGTGCCGAAGGCATATTTAAGTTTTTGAAGATCATATTTGACAGAACTTAGCTCTATTCCCATAATACTTTATACACAATTTTCTTGTGGCCATGATCACAGTGTTTTAGTTATGTGTCAACATCCATGTCTTCAGCTACTCTTTGAGCTTCTCAGGGAAGGTACTGTGTATTTTTCTTTCTATTTCTCCAATACTAAACAGTGTCTGCTACCTACAGAGCAGTTATAAAGGTTTGATGTATTGAGTGTGTCTTATTTAAGTATAGGAGGCAGAAAGAGGAAAAAAGAACTCCTGATGCACAGGAGCCTCTACTGAAAGAGACTAGTAGGTAGGGAATCTAACTTCATAATTTCAAATTTCAAAGCACCTGCCAGTTCTTTGAGCTGGAACAGGGTTGAAGGAAAATGACTTTAGAAATTTTGAATATACAAACCTAAGCTTGCAATTTAGCTTGAGGTAGACAGTTGAGGACTAAAATGTCTACCCTGTAGACAAGGTAAGAAATGAACAGAACTGAGGCGTTAGAAGTCGGCAGCTAGAAAGGCAAGGCGAGAAGGGTATTTGGAAGGTAGAGAGGCTGAGGAGATGGTATGGAGTGGTTGAGAGAGGAACAAGCCAAAGAAAAATTACTTATTTCAGGAAATGGCTAGTGGTTTTTTTTTAAACAGTGAGTCTAATATTTAGTTTTAAGTTTTCGTATTCATATACAATTTCAAACTGTATTGTAATCTCTGTCCATAACGCCCTAAAATTTAGTAAAAGTTTGCTGCACACGATTTGGTCAATGGTGCTTTGGAATAAAGAAACTGAAACAGTGTTCAGCCAGGAATGGGAGGGTGAAAAATCTTTCAAAGGCAGCCATTACAGGAAGGAAAATCCAATATGGAGCTTAGAAACAGGGCATTATGAAAACATATACAAGCAGTATTACATACTATATGTACTCTCTTGTTAAAGGATAAATTCTTTGTTTATTCTAGAAAAAGAATGTTGTATCAAGCTCAACAGTTTTTCAAACAGTTTTTCAATTTGTCCCTAAATTGTCTTGGTAATTATAGCGGGCATTTGATGAGCACTTGTTCTTTGCCTAATACTGTTCTAAGTACATCAGATGTATACAATTATTTAATCCACTAACAACCTGGAGCCTTTGAGACACAGAAAGATTCAGTGACTTGCCTAACTCATTTAATTCTCATAACATTGAGGCAGGAACCATTATATCCCCATTTTACAGATCAGAAGTCTGAGGCACAGGAAGTTAATTAACTTGGCTAGGTCACAGAGCTACTAAGAGTGGAACTGAGATTTGGACCTAGGAAGGTTGGCTCAGTCATCTCCACAAATATTTTCAAAAGCTTCATAATTTATTTTCAAAAGCTTCAACATTTATTGAGCTAAGCACTATAGGAAATAGAGGTAAAAAGGTAAATTAAAAAAAAATGTTTTGGGCTTTCCTGGTGGCGCAGTGGTTGAGAGTCTGCCTGCCGATGTAGGGGACACGGGTTCGTGACCCGGTCCGGGAAGATCCCACATGCCGCAGAGCGGCTGGGCCCGTGAGCCATGGCCGCCGAGCCTGCGCGTCCGGAGCCTGTGCTCCGCAATGGGAGAGGCCACAACAGTGAGAGGCCCGCGTACTGCAAAAAAATAAATAAATAAATAAATTGAAGTAATAAATATAATATACAATAAGTTCAAAATACATATATTTATACAAAGTGCAATCAATTTAAGTAATAAATACAATATACAAAAAATAATGCAATATAAAACAAATATAACACAATAAACACAATAAATAAATGGATGTACCAACAATATACAATAAATTCAAGTAAAAAATACAATATACAATACATTCAAATAATTCAAGTAATTTACATGCTAGCATATACAATGAAGAACAAATGTAACACCCACCATAAGCAACGTAAGAATTAAGTTTCCCATTTCTCTCTTCCCTGACTCTAAATAGAAAACTCAGTATTTCTGGTCCTTGGTGACTTACCTATAAAATGAGAAAGAAATATTGGTCTGCATTATCTCTAAGGTTTTTGTAACTAAATACAGTTCTACAAATATTTGATGTTTGAGAAGGAAAAGTGAGAGAGTGCAAACACTGCTGTTGGTCTACTCAATACTGGGGCTCCTTCTTCCTTATTTTTTTTTTTCAGTATGTTAATGGATTTTTTTTAACATCTTTATTGGGGTATAATTGCTTTCCTTCTTCCTTATTAAGAGAACCCCAGTTTTATTTGGGACAGCAGTATGCATATGCTAAAGGTGGCCATGTGAGATCTAGACAATGAGATATAAACAAATTGATGAGTGGAGTTTTAGGGAAACTCTTTTAAGGTAGTGAGATTTGGCTGACATTCCCCTTGGGCCCTTTACACTTTATCCATATGCCTGGCACATGCATGTGAATCTGAAGGTGCAGCAGCCATCTTGTGACCATGAGTTGGCAAACAAGAGATCAATATCTTACATTTTTGGAGAGAGGAATAGAATCAGCCTGAGTGCCTGTGGCATCCCTGGATTATCGTCCCCCAGATTTATTGTATGTGTGTGTGTGTGTGTGTGTGTGTGTGTGTGTGTAAAACACATAAATTTCTGTTTAAGCCATTGCCAGTTGTAACTCCTAATAGAAGCTCAATTCTAAGTGATACAGAGAGTGAAGGAAGATAGAATCGCACCCATATAATTATCATTGTATTATATTTAAAATGAAACTTAGATGTCTTCATCCAAAGGGGCTTAATTGTCTTTGGAAACAGGGATTAGATAAGAAAACATGAAGAGGAAAATTTCCTCACTATCCAAAGAAAAGTAACTGTATAATGAAGCACTTGTCAAGCACCCTTACTTCTGAAACCTGCCTAATATCCAACACCACCCCTCATTTCAATCACAAATGACTCTTCATCAAGTGGGGCCTGACTTGGGATTTCCATTATGCCGACAGCCACCATCTCCAGCAGGTCATTCCCTTGGGATTAGAGCTTCTGCTTCCAGTGGAACTTGTGCTCACTGTGACTGGCCAGCAAGTGGTGGCCCCGTGTGGAGATGAAATTTAGGAGGAGCACAAAGTGGAGGTGGGTTTAACATGACAGACAGGAAGGAACCCCTGCAGATACCTAGACCTCAAATTCTGAATTGCATTGTTGTCCCCCCCAAAAAATCAGCAGAACAGTCAAAAAGCTGATTAAAAAAAAAAGAAAAATTAAATAATGAATGTTCCCTTAGGAAATCCTATAAGCTTTATTCAGGTGTTGGGTATAACCACAAGGAAAGCTTTCATCCTCGTTTCCTTTCCCCTAGTGAAAATTAGAGCATCTTGGGGATATCAACCATGGCTTATTCCACCCTTCCTTCCTGCATGCACACTCATGTGCACACACACACGCGTGCACACACACACACAAACACATCCCTTCCCCAAATGGGAATTTGAGCACTTTGAAGAAAACTTTTTTTTTTTTTTTTTTGTGGTATGCGGGCCTCTCACTATTTGTGGCCTCTCCCGTTGCGGAGCACAGCCTCTGGACGCGCAGGCTCAGTGGCCATGGCTCACGGGCCCAGCCGCTCCGCGGCATGTGGGATCTTCCCGGACTGGGGCACGAACCCGTGTCCCTTGCATCGGCAGGTGGACTCTCAACCACTGCGCCACCAGGGAAGCCCAACGCCTTATTTTAAATGTCTTCAGCAGATTGACAGAGCACACACAGCTTATCATAGTCACTTAGGAATTCTCGGAAAACTCAGGTTGCCACGGACAACCAAAGGAAGAAGGGTTGAGGGGTGAAAGAGAAAGCATATTTGGGCAGCTGTGCTGTCCTCTGCCTGGCCGATGTGATGATCTTTCCTGAAGGGAATGTGGAGACAGGCGACCAAAGTTCTTACTCACTCCCAGCAGGGGCCTACTCCATGTGGTGAATGTCTCAAATGAGGGATTTTTATGTTCCTTTGGATGAGCTGCATGGGTCAAGGGCAAAAGTGAAGCCTGTATCACTTCCCTGCCCCTTTGCCTTGGCGAGGCAATGTGTGTGGTCCTGTGGGTAGAGCGTTTAGTGAGAACAGGGGTAATGGAATGAGTTCTCCCAGCTGGATGGAGAGGCACTCCAGAAAGAGGATGCTCTCGGCCTAATCAGTGACTCTAAGTAGCTGTGTTTTTTGTTATACTGCTTTGTGGCAGACTCCTCTTTTAGAGCAACTTTGAGATAGCCATATTACTGATGTAAACTGAGTAAACACAATTTTTCCCCCCTTTGAGTCTGCTTTATCTTCAGTTATTGGTGATATCATCTGACAAGTCACTTCCCAAGTGCCTTTTGGGCTTTTGTCTCAAAAAGGAAGATGAGTAGCTCAGGGTAATGGGACAAGAATTTTTGCTTTAGGAGAATCCAAGTAAATGGCAGTGGTTAACTATCTTTGAAGCTGGTGTGTGGCCTGCGTTTGCTTCTCATCCTCCATCTCTTGGCATTTTCTTGGCAGCCACAGCTGGAGCCAGTGGTGAGCAGCATGAAGAGAGTCAAGGCCATTGACACCAGGAGGCAGATACATCACCCTGGTGCTGGTCACCCCTTAGTCTGCACCAGGGGGGCACACGAAGAGAGAGGCACTAAGTTTTCTGGAAAAAGCCCATGATGTCTGGGAAACTGGAAAGTAAGACATCAAAACCTTAAAAAATTTTATCTTTACAACTATCCACGATTTATAATCTAGGTCAGTTTTTGTGGGTGATACAAGTTTCTTTGAAGATAAAAGCAGGGTTTGGTGACTGCAGTTACCAGTGGCTGTTATAACATGTTTGGGGTTTGGGTGTGTAAGTTCTTGAAACGACCATGTTCCCTTTACCGCCAGTCCGGTCATGAAGGGTTCTATTGATCACATCTGTGGCTATTTCTGGAGTTGGCCCGGATTTAAAGACAGATATGGGTGGCTTGGTAATAATTATTTCTTTAATGGCAGTGACATTTTCATTTTATCTGTTGTAGAATGACTGACAATCCTTGTTTTTCAGTTGTAAAGTAATGTATGTGATTGTGGTATATTTTCTTGTGTCTGTTTCTGCTTAATCCTGCACCCCTGGTAGGTGTTTTCCATAAGTTTCTACCATGTTTGCAAATTTTGTGTGTGTGTGTGTGTGTGTGTGCGCACGGTGGGGTGGCGGGTAAGCTATGCAAAAGCAGTCTAGCTCTTCAGTGTTTCAGCAGAGTAGTTCTTTTGCTGTGGAAAAATGGCAACAATTTGAAGTTATCATCTGACAGGTTCTAAAGCGAGTCTGTAAGTGCTGCCACTGCCAGAAAGAGGAAGGAGCCAAATAGGCAAGATTGAGAGGCAAAAGTTTGATTTTTGCCTTCCAGCTTTTGGGTATTGAGTTAACATGTGGCTGATCTTTGCTGCTATGGAGATGGGCAAGGGCATTAGAAGGTAAGTGAATTTTGTCAACACATTTATTAGGTGCTGAGGTTACTGTAGTAAACAGGATGAAGTCTAGACGTCATGGAGTGTGCTGGGGGAGAGAAAGCAAACAAGTAAACATATGAACATAAAATATAATTTCAGGTAAGGTGAGAGAAACGAGGAAAAGTAAGTAGAAACCTGAATGAAGTGCAGGAGGCAACCAGATGGAAACCTAGAGGGAGAGGGTGTGGAGGGAAGGAAACGGGAGAGGGGGACGGGCGAGATCCTGGAGGACTTTGATCTCGGCTGGCTGGGAAGCCTTATAAGGATTTGCACATGGAAGTGATATCATCTGATTTCTGGCTTCAGAGGCTGACTCAGGTGCATCATCGCTTGTATATTTTACTGGCTCTGTATCAGTTCTGGCAGAAAATCATTTGATCCTCAAAACAATGATTGAGCGGTCTCAGTCTCTCTCAATTTAGCTTTTCCTAAAGCTGTAATAACCCCAGGATTCCAGAATTGCAAGTTTGTAATGTTTACTTTTTTTTTTTTTGTAATATTTACTTTTGACTGGGGCTTGGAGAAGGAACAATCAGGGCAGTTGTGAAGTAGTATATTAACTCAGCAGTTCATAACTGACAGCAAAAAAGGATATAATTAAAATGCCAAGAAGATGATTATTCTTAATGGATTTGCTTGCAACGTACCTGCTTTCTGTGGTGAGACTTTTTTGGTAATATCAGGAATTTGTTTTTCAACTGTCTTTCAGATTTCCGAGGTGGTATAGTGCAGTGGGTTGGAGGAGGGGCTTAAAGAATGGCTGATTGAAACTCATCTCTGCCATTACCAACTATCTACTTAACTACAGGGGATTTCTGAATAACTTCAAGTGAGGCGTAATATGAGTATCCCCCTTATGGGGTTGTGTGAGGATTAAATGAGATAATGCATAGGAATTATTCCTTACATAATAGTTCTCAGTGAATGTTATTATTGTTTTTGTTAAAGAAATTCCACCCATAGAAGATGTTTAAATTTCATAGAATAAATGAGGTAGTTAGCTTATTTTACGTACCTTGGCAGTCTGAATGGACAGAATTATGACTCTAGAATGTGGAGTTTTGGGAATAGCACCAACTATTGGGGTGCCATTATATATCATATATAATTACATGTGAAAATATATATATATAATATATATATATATACACACACACACACACACATGCCATACATTATATAGGGTGTCCTAGACAAGAGGCAGACTCAAGGGGGCTGCCCCAAGTCTGGGGCAGGTTTTATGGTTTAAGTGTGGCAGGAAGGAATTTGTGGTGATGGATGAAGTCAGAGGTGTGAGGCAAAGAAGAGAAGATGAATCATAGAAAAGCTGCAAATGAAAAGAACAAGTTGGGGGTAGGTTGGGGGAAAAGCTATGGCTGCCAGTGAGTATGTTCCTCTTTTGGACTTTGATTTTTAGGTGCTATCACCTCAATCTTTTTTTTACTGTCATTTTCAATTGAGTTCACTAAAGGACATTTTAAAATGTGAAAATTTAAATCTGAGATTTAAAAATCTAACTCTCAGGGAAAATAGAATTGTCCTACAATATTTTGTTTTGTACTAAATTTGCCAAATGTACTTATTCTGCAAAATACGAAAATATTTGTTTTATAATCGTATATTGTACTTAAACGTACTGCTGGCCTTCAAAAATGCCTGTGACTTATATAGCTGCTTAAAAATAGATTTTAGCTTATATTCATCCTTGGTCCTAACCAATAGCATAAAATCTTTTTTCTTAGGGGCTGCAATTTTTGTTCTTCATCCAAGGCATATAGCATTTCAAATAATTCAGTTTATAAGTAGAAACAGCAATCCTGGAAACATCCCTCATGGAAAGGGATGAAACCTTTTTCATGGGTTTCTGCTAGATATTCCCAGTGGTGTGCTGCTTCTCTGAAGTCAGGTTTAGATCAAAAAACCAAATGTCTTCACTATTTGTAAATCTCATAATCCTTTTATTTTATTTACTTATTTGTGGCTGCGTTGGGTCTTCGTTGCTGCGTGCGGACTTTCTCTAGTTGCGGCGAGCGGGGGCTACTTTGCCTCGTGGTGAGTGTGCTTCTCATTGTGGTGGCTTCTCGTTGCAGAGCACGGGCTCTAGGTGCGAGGGCTTCAGTAGTTGTGGCTCGTGGGCTTAGTTGCTCCACGGCATGTGGGATCTTCCCGGACCAGGGCTCGAACCTGTGTCCGCTGCATTGGCAGGCGGATTCTTAACCACTGCACCACCAGGGAAGCCCCTCATAACCCTTTTAGCATAGATCAGGGAGAAGCTCCATTTTATGAATGAATTCAGCATTCCATTCTTTCTTATATTTCCCTTTCCCTTCACTCTTTTTTATTTTCTTTTTTTTTTCCTCTTTTTGATGACTGACTGCAGGAGAGGTTGGTTCCTTTCGAAGCCCAGAGGAACTGTGATCCTGGGCCATGTGGTGAGGCTTCCGGTGATGAACACCACTTGAGGCCTAACTGGGAAGGAGCAGAATGGTTCAGATTATACTCCGGGTGTCCTCATCACCAGGGACCCTCGCCATCATTGTCCTCAGCAACCACACTGTGGGACGGTACCAGTGTGTGACCCGGATGCCTGCAGGGGCCGTGGGCAGCCAGCGTGCTGCCAGCCACTGTGACACTAGCCAGGGGCTGAGCCTTGGAGAATGTATGTGCGAAAACATTTATCTCGAATTTTCTGAGTCCTCACATACCTTTCTCAGACCTTCAACAGCTAACTTCAGCTCTCAGCATTGTGTGTAAACCTAAGCCCAGTGCAGCTTCCGGGATGATGCAGATACTTCCATAGTGAGTTTAATTTTCATAGTGAGATATTTGCATGGTGAGTTCAATAAAATCCTGAATCTGCCAGGTGATTGTCTCTTGCTACCCCATCCTATTCCCCACTTCCCCCGTTTCTCACTGTTTCTTATCTCTTTCCCTTTAGGAATGTACGTTTTGTGATTAAGAAAGGAAAGAATAATGAGCAGGTCCTTACTTTACAGAGCGAGCCAGGCTGTGGCATGAGATGTGAGCTCAAAGTCACTCTGTGATACATGTTCTTAATAACATGTGCTCATTGTACTCCCACGTTGCTTCTTATTTTTGAGGAGAGTGACCCTAACTGACACAGACTTTCAATGACAAGCAATATTTTATACAGAAACTGAACTGAATAAGGAAGATAGGGTTATGGGAGGACAGGGAAACAAACTGGTCCAACATGGACTCCGAATCATGTTTATGCTTTGATTGCTTCTTCCACTTAGCAGTGAAGAATTCCATTCTGGATCAAGTGGATGAAGGAGATGGAGCATAGGAAAAAGTATTAGCAGGTAAAGCAGGGAATTTGGGAGACTTTGCTGCTGAATAACTGTAAGATTAAGAGTTAATCATTGTGTGGTTTACAATAGGAAAATAATTATTCTGTATCATTTTTGAGATTTAAAAAAAGATCCCCTGAGCCTGATTGTGACAGTAAATTAATCCACTGGTCAGTGTTTATCCATTACTCATTCTGTGCTCAGTACTACAACGACTGTCAGGAATGTGGCCATATTGGCCATGATCCCTAACCTAGTTATAAGGACAGAGATTAAAAATGTTTATAAAGTTAGAAAAATCAAAATAATTTTAATTATTCCCATGAGACGCTTGCCTGTAGGACTGGAAAGTAAATCAATCATAGACGAACATGTATCAAGACTCAAATCCTATGACTTGGTGGGTCTTTGAGAAGGACAGATTTTGAGGTCTTAGGCTCTCACTGAATATTTCTTTTGTAGATGAAGAAAGTAGATAAAGAGAAAGAGTTTGAAGTTTCCTTTTGAACTTTCTTTTATCAGCCGTGATATTAGGATGACATAGTTATTGTTAAGGAATATGTAGTGTAGTTCAGATTAAGTGACAGGACAGGCAAAATATAATTTGTGTGATGTATATTTTAGAAGCATTTAATTGTGTCTGAAACACGTCTCTAGGGGCTGGGATGTCAGGTAAAGTGCTCACAGTCACCCCCTCTGCATTTCCTCTGGTACAAAGATCTGTGGGTGGAGAAGGAAAAGAGGTTGCTCACCTGGCAACCTTGGGTGAGGCCACAAACGGCAGACTTTGAGATTGCATTGTTGGCACTGCCCTCACAAGTCTGTAACTTAATTTCAATGAAGCAAAATAAACATGAGCAAACCTCCAGGCAAATGAACATACCTCCAGAGGCAGTATAAGGTAGGGAAGAGAAAATGGGATTTGGAATTCTGGCAGCCCTAAGTTGGAATCTGTGCTCATGACTTATGAGCTGCAGTGAGGCTGAGCAGGCTGTTGATATGCCTGCTTCTCTCACTATAAGTCCCCGGAAATCAGAGATTTTGTCGTTTAAAAAACGTTTTTATGATTACAAATATAATCAGTATTCATGGTAGAAAATGGAAGAACAAAGTAGAAAATAAAAATCACCCTTTAGCCACATATTATAGCCCTTAACATTTTGTGACACATCTTTCCAGATTTTTCCCTTTGTGTGTGTATATAGTTAATCAAAATTGTTATTTCATGACCATGTCTTTTATCCCTAGTGCCTGGTTAAATTAATTCATGTTAAGTGAATAAATGGCCTTGAACTTCTTGGTCTTCAGAACCTTCCTAGAGAAAATGAGGGCAGTGACAGCAACTATAGCATCCAGAGTTCTGAGAGTTGAATGAGATGCTAGCTATGTAGTCCTCATTCATTGCCATTGAAGCTGTTATGGTTACTTTATTTCTCTTTGAAAAGAGAGAGAGATACTAAATATTCTGGCTCAGAGGATTTGAAATTATTCATGATGGTCTTTACTTACAGTTTGGAGACAATTAGTAAGTCTAATACAAGGTGTTTACAACTCCCAGAGCACGGGAACGGACTGTAAATCCTAACGTAGGAATGGTGTTGTTTTGGCGAAAGCTGTCACTGAAGTCAGGAATAGAGAAAAATATAGTTGGCTACAGTGTTCTGCTCTGAGAGCAGTGACTTTATTCTCAAGTTGTTTCTCTAATAAGATACAATTTGCTCTCTGATACCAGCAGGTCTGTGACTCAGACTCCATCATGTTAAGGATCTCAAGCATCCTTTCTTCCTTGTAGATCCCTATCTATAGAGCTGTTGTGGACCTGGATTGGGGGGTGGAGGTAGGGCATAGAAAATGTGTTTAGTGGAGCCATGGTCAAGGATTCCTTGGGTCCTAGAGCCTCCCTCTCTAGTTGGTGTTGCTAGGATTGCAGCTGTAGCTGGGCAGCTGATTGGTAGCATGCTGTCAAAAATCACCCAACCCAGTAACTTTGTTTTACGCATATGGTAGTAAGACCAAAAGAGATTATGTGAACTTCTTAATTAGCTTCACATAGCTAATTGGTGGCTTTACTAGGCTTAGAACCAAAGGTTCCTATGAAGCAGCAAAATGTGGAAGAAAGAACACAGTTTGGAGTCAGGCTGCTTTCGTTTGAAACCTGGTTCTGCCATAGATCCTTGGAGGATATTGAATCTCTCTGAACTTCATTTTCATCTGTAAAACCAGAATAAAATACCTGATTTTTATTAGTTTCCTCATACTCCTAAATTAATTACCACCAACTTGGTGCCTTAAAACAACAAAAATTGTTGTCTCACAGTTCTAGAGGCCAGAAGTCCAAAATTAAGGTGTCAGCAGAGCCCTGCTCCCTCTGAAGTCTCTAGGAAGGATGCTTCCTTATCTCTGCCAAGTTTCTTGGGGGTGATTGTCAGCAGTCCTTGGGGTTCCTTGGCATATAGCTGTATCCCTCCAGTTTCTGCCTCTGTTGTCACATGGTCTTTTCCCCAGGGTGTGTTGGTGTTTGTGTCTTCATATGGTTTTTATGTAAGGACATTAGTCATTGGATTTAGGGTCCACTCTGATCCAGTATGACCTCATCTTAACTAATTACATCTGTGAAGACTGTTTCCAAACAAGGTCACGTTCTAAAGTTCTGGGTGGACGTGAAATTTTGGAGGGATGCTATTTAACCCAGTACACCAGGGTACAGGGCTATTGCAAAGAATAAATAATATATTATCTGTAAATAATAGAACATGGTTGCTGGCACATAGTAGGTGCTCAACAAATATTAGTTCTCTCCTTCCTTTCCTTTCCTTTCCAACCCCCAGCTCCATGGTGTCCTCTCTTGGCCACTTGGAACTCCTCCAGATCCTGAACTCATTTTGTTTTTACTCAGTCAGCGTCTTCCTCTTTCTGCAGTTATTCTCATATGTCCCTTCTTCACTGTCTGGCTGTAATTGTTGTGTGTGTTATTCCTTCCATTCAGATTCTGTTTGTTTGCAGCTTTCCCAGTTCTCATTTTCAAAAAGCTTTACTATTCAAGTACTTGGAGAAAAGACCAACAAAGTACTACAGAATACAGTATCAGCAAAGAGACTGTTTTTTTCCTTCTTTAATTAGCAAAAACAAAGAAATATATTCAGTTTTGACAAGGATACCATGAAAAAGTGAATAATAGTATCTTTGTTGGAGCTCAGTAAACTGGCATAATCTTTTCCAAAAGTCAATAAAAATATTGTACCTTTGCTTTATACATCTCAGAACTGGGAATCTGTCCTAAAGTAATAATTTGAACTACAGAAAACACCTCAAATACTCATCAAAACATGATTTATAATAGGAAAACATTGGAAACAACATAAATACCTAAGAGTAGAGGTATTAAAAGGTTAGGTAAACCATGGTTTGCCCTTTTGAAGAAACATGATAAAATTATCAAAATAAATGTAGATATAATAATAGATATCTATGATATATTAAGTGAAAAGGAGATTAATAATTGCATTCATATGTAGTTGTAATAAGCATATGGTGTAATGTCTAAAAGATCTAAATTTTTTTCTATTGTAACTTTCCTATTTGAAACTTTTTTTTTTGATTTAAATGAGGATGCCACTAATATAAGGAGGTAATCGATAGAGTTGGGTGAGAGGTGCTGTACATATCTTAGCTCATCTGTGTGGTGCTGGATAGGGCCTGTGATGCTTGTGGTATTGGGTGGAGGCAAGTTGGAGGCAGGTGTCATTTCTCAAACAGACTAGGACAAACCAGTATCATGGGAAGAGTAATCAGTCAGGTGATTACTACTTATTATACATTGCCAGTGAAATGGACTCATGAGTTATGGGGCCAGTGACTAACCCCTGACCATAGATAGACTCTCTTCTCCATGAAGAATAATTCAATCAAAAATACATCTACAAGTGGAACAACTCCTACAGAACACCTGCTGAATGCTGGCAGAAGACCTAAGAATTCCTGAAAGGCAAAAAACTCCCCACATACCTGGGTAGGGCAAAAGAAAAAAGAAAAAACAGAGACAAAAGAATAGGGACGGGACTTGAACCTCTGGGAGGGAGCTGTGAGGGAGGAAAAGTTTCCACACGCTAGGAAGCCCCTTCGCAGGGGGAGACTGCGGGTGGCGGAGGGGGAAGCTTCGGAGCCGCGGAGGAGAGCGCAGCAACAGGGGTGCAGAGGGCAAAGCAGAGAGATTCCCACACAGAGGATTGGTGCCGACCAGCACTCATCAGCCTGAGAGGCTTGTCTGCTCACCCGCCGGGACGGGTGGCAGCTGGGAGCTGAGACTTGGTCTTCGGAGGTCAGATCCTAGGGAGAGGACTGGGGTTGGCTGCGTGAACACAACCTGAAGGGGGCTAGTGCGCCACAGCTAGCCGGAAGGGAGTCTGGGAGAAAGTCTGGACCTGCCTAAGATGCAAGAGACCATTGTTTTGGGGTGTACGAGGAGAGGGGATTCAGAATAACGCCTAAACGGGCTCCAGAGACTGGCGCAAGCTGCGGCTATCAGCGCGGACCCCAGAGACAAGCATGAGACGCTAAGGCTGCTGCTGCCACCACCAAGAAGCCTGTGTGCGAGCACAGGTCACTATCCACACCCCCATTCCGGGGAGCCTGTGCAGCCCACCACTGCCAGGGTCCCGTGATCCAGGGGCAACTTCCAGGGAGAACACACAGCACACCTCAGGCTGTTGCAACGTCATGTTGGCCTTGCTGCTGCAGGCTCGCCTCGCATTCCGTACCCATCCCTCCCCCCGGCCTGAGTGATCCAGAGCCCCCTAATCAGATGCTTCTTTAACTGTGTCCTGTCTGAGCGGGAACAGACGCCCTCAGGTAACCTACACACGGGTGGGGGCAGATCCAAAGCTGAACCCCAGGATCTGTGTGAACAAAGAAGAGAAAGGGAAATCTCTCCAGGTAGCCTCAGGAGCAGTGGACTAAATCTCCACAATCAACTTGATGTACTCTGCATCTCTGGAATACCTGAATAGACAACGAATTATTCCAAAATTGAGGTGGTGGACTTTGGGAGCAACTGTAGACTTGGGGTTTGCTGTATGCGACTGACTAGTTTCTGATTTATATGTTTATCTTAGTTTAGTATTTAGAGCTTATTATCATTGGTAGATTTGTTTATTGATTTGGTTGCTCTCTTTTTATATATATATATATATATGTACACATATATTTTTCCTTTTTCTGTCAGTGTATGTGTATACTTCTTTGTGTGATTTTTGTCTGTATAGGTTTGCTTTTACCATTTGTCCAAGGGTTCTGTCTGTCCATTTTTTTTTAGTATAGTTTTTAGTGCTTGTTATCATTGGCGGATTTGTTTATTGGTTTGGTAGCTCTCTCTCTTTTTTTAAATTACTTCTTAATATTTTTATTTTAATTATATATTTTTTATTTTAATAACTTTATTTTATTTTTTTCTTTCTTTCTTTTTTTTAATGTTCTCCCTTTTCTTCTGAGCTGTGTGGCTGACAGGGTCTTGGTGATCTGGCCAGGTGTCAGGCCTGAGACTCTGAGGTAGGAGAGCCGAATTCAGGACGTTGGTCCACCAGAGACCTCCCAGCCCCTCATAATATCAATTGGTGAGAGCTCTCCCAGAGGTCTCCATCTCAGCTTTAAGACGCCGCTCCACTCAACAGGCAGCAAGCTCCAGTTCTGGACATCCTATGCCAAACAACTAGCAAGACAGGAACACAACCCCACCCTTTAGCAGAGAGGCTGCCTAAAATCATAATAAGTTCACAGACACGCCAAAACACACCACAGGATGTGGTCCTGCCAACCAGAAATACAAAATCCAGCCTCATCCACCACAACACAGGCACCAGTCCCCTCCACCAGGAAGCCTACACAACCCATTGAACCAACCTTAGCCACTGAGGGCAGGCACCACAAACAACGGGAACTAGGAACCTGCAGCCTGTGAAAAGGTGACCCCAAACACAGTAAGTTAAACAAAGTGAGAAGACAGAGAAATACGCAGCAGGTGAAGGAGCAAGGTAAAAACCCACCCGACCAAACAAATGAAGAGGAAATAGTCAGTCTACCTGAAAAAGAATTCAGAGTAATGATAGTAAAGATGATCCAAAATCTTGGAAATAGAATGGAGAAAATACAAGAAACATTTAACAAGGACCTAGAAGAACTAAAGAGCAAAAGACAATGATGAACAACACAATAAATGAAATTAAAAATTCTCTAGAAGGAAATTATAGCAGAATAACTGAGGCAGAAGAATGGATAAGTGACCTGGAAGATAAAATAGTGGAAATAACTACCACAGAGCAGAATAAAGAAAAAAGAATGAAAAGACTTGAGGCAGTGTCAGAGACCTCTGGGACACCATTAAACGCACCAACATTCGAATTATAGGGCTCCAGAAGAAGAAGAGAAGAAGAAAGGGACTGAGAAAATATTAGAAGAGATTATAGTTGAAAACTTCCCTAATATGGGAAAGGAAATAGTCCACGAAGTACAGATACAGGATAAATCCAAGGAGAAACACACCAAGACACATATTAATCAAACTATCAAAAATTAAATACAAAGAAAAGATAATAAAAGCAGCAAGGGAAAAGCAACAGGTAACATACAAAGGAATGCCCATAAGGTTAACAGCTGATCTTTCAGCAGAAACTCTGCAAGCCAGAAAGGTGTAGCAGGACATATTTAAAGTGATGAAAGGGAAAAACCTACAACCAAGATTACTCTACCCAGCAAGGATCTCATTCAGATTCGATGGAGAAATTAAAACCTCTACAGACAAGCAAAAGCTAAGAGAATTGAGCACCACCAAACCAGCTTCACAACAAATTCTAAAGGAACTTCTGTAGGCAGAAAACACAAGAGTAGAAAAGACTACAATAACAAACCCAAAACAATTAAGAAAATGGTAATAGGAGCATACATATCTATAATCACCATAAATGTAAATGGATTAAATGCTCCCACCAAAAGACACAGACTGGCTGAATGGATACAAAAACAAGATCGTATATATGCTGCCTACAAGAGACCCACTTCAGACCTAGGGACGCATACAGATTGAAAGTGAGGGGATGGAAAAGATATTGCATGCAAATGGAAATCAAAAGAAAGCTGGAGTAGCCATACTCATATTAGGTAAAATGGACTTTGAAATAAAGAATGTTAAAAGAGACAAGGAAGGACACTACATAATGATCAAGGGATCAATCAAAGAAGAAGGTATAACAATTGTAAACATTTATGCACCTAACTTAGGAGCACCTCAGTACATAAGGCAAATGCTAACAGCCATAAAAGGGGAAATCTACAGTAACACAATCATGGTAGGGGACTTTTAACACCCTACTTTTACCAATGGACAGATCATCCAAAATGAAAATATATAAGGAAACACAAGCTTTAAATGACACATTAAACAAGAGGGACTTGAGAGACAAATACCGTATGCTAACACATATATATGGAATTTAAAAAAAAATGTCATGAAAAACCTAGGGGTGAAACAGGAATAAAGACAGACTTACTAGAGAATGGACTTGAGGCTATGGGGAGGGGGAAGGGTAAACGGTGACAAAGCGATAAAGAGGCATGGACATATATACACTACCAAAAGTAAGGTAGTTAGCTAGTGGGAACCAGCCGCATAGCACAGGGAGATCAGCTCGGTGCTTTGTGACCGCCTGGAGGGGTGGGATAGGGAGGGTGGGAGGGAGGGAGACGCAAGCGGGAAGAGATATGGGAATATATGTATATACATAACTGATTCATTTTGTTGTGAAGCTGAAACTAACATACAATTGTAAAGCAATTATACTCCAATAAAGATGTTAAAAAAAAAACAAAAAAAAAAAACAAGAGGGACTTAACTGATATTTATAGGACATTCCATCCAAAAACAAAAGAATACACTTTCTTCTCAAGTGCTTATGGAACATTCTCCAGGATAGATCATATGTTGCGTCACAAATCAAGCCTTGGTAAATTTAAGAAAATTGAAGTCATATCAAGTATCTTTTTGGACCACAATGCTATAAAACTAAATATCAATTACAGGCAAAAATCTGTAAAAAATACAAATACATTGAGGCTAAACAATACGCTACTAAATAAGCAAGAGATCACTGGAGAAATCAAAGAGGAAATCAAAAAGTACCTAGAAACAAATGACAATGAAAACATGACGACCCAGAGGAGGTGGGGGAATCAGGCTCCCGGACTTCAGTCTATACTACAAAGCTACAATAATCAAGACAGTATGGTACTTGCACAGTAACAGAAATATATATCAGTGGAACAGGATAGAAAGCCCAGAGATAAACCCACGCACATATGGTCACCTTATCTTTGTTAAAGGAGGCAAGAATATACAATGGAGAAAAGACAGCCTCTTCAATAAGTGGTGCTGGGAAAACTGGACAGCTACATGTAAAAGAATGAAATTAGAACACTCCCTAACACCATACACAAAAATAAACTCAAAATGGATTGAAGACCTAAATGTAAGATCAGACACTGTAAAACTCTTAGATGAAAACGGAGCACTCTATGGCATAAATGACAGCAACATCCTGTTTGATCCATCTCCTAGAGAAAGGGAAGTAAAAACAAATATGAACAAGTGAGACCTAATGAAACTTAAAAGCTTTTGCACAGCAAAGGTAACCATAAACAAGATGAAAAGACAACCCTCAGATGGAGGAAATTTTTGCAAATGGAGTAATTGACAAAGGATTAGTCTCCAAAATATATAAGCAGCTCATGCAGCTCAATATCAAAAAAAAAAAACCAAACAACCCAATCCAAAAATGGGCAGAAGACCTAAACAGACCTTTCTCCGAAGAAGATATACAGATTGCCTACAAACACATGCATCACTTATCATTAGAAAAATGCAAATCAAAACTACAATGACGTATCACCTCATACTGGTCAGAATGGCCATCATCAAAAAATATACAAACAATAAATTCTGGAGAGGGTGTGGAGAAAAGGGAACCCTCTTGCACTGTTGGCGGGAATGTAAATTGATGCATCTACTACAGAGAATGATATGGAGGTTCCTTAAAAAATGAAAGAGTGAACTATCATATGACCCAGCAATCCCACTACTGGGCATATACCCTGAGACAACCATAATTCAAAAAGAGTCATGTAGCACAATGTTCATTGCAGCACTATTTACAGTGGCCAGGATAAGTGTCCATCAACAGATGAATGGATAAAGAAGAAGTGGCACATATATATAATGGAATATTACTCAGCCATAAAAGGAAACAAAATTGTGTTATTTGTAGTGAGGTGGATGGACCTAGAGTCTGTCATACGGAGTGAAGTAAGTCAGAAAGAGAAAAACAAATACCATATGCTAACACATATATATGGAGTATAAGAAAGAAAATGGTTCTGAAGAACCTAGGGGCAGGACAGGAATAAAGATGCAGTTGTAGAGAATGGACTTGAGGACACGGGAAGGCGGGGTGGTAAGCTGGGACGATGTGAGAGAGTGGCATGGACATATATACACTACCAAATGTAAAATAGATAGCTAGTGGGAAGCAGCCGCATAGCACAGTGAGATCAGCTTGGTGGTTTGTGACCACCGAGAGGGTTGGGATAGGGAGGGTGGGAGGGAGATGCAAGAGGGAGGGGATTTGGGGATATATGTATACATATAACTGATTCACTTTGTGATACAGCAGAAGGTAACACACCATTGTAAAGCAATTATACCCCAATAAAGATGTTTAAAAAAAAAAAGTTATATTAAACTTTAGTTCCTAAATATTGCTTTTTGTTGGTCACATTTTACAAGATTTGATGGTTTAATAAATAGGTTGTTTCTTATAATTTCATAATATTAAAATCATTTATTCTCTCTAATAAAAAAATAAAGGACAACAACAACAATAACACATTGCAAAACTTTGTTGGTTTGGTTTACATTTTATTCATGTTTCTGGTCAACACATAATAGGCTTTTATTTCCCCCCCTTGATAAGTGAAAAAAAATGAAGACTATCAGTGGAATACATAGGTTTAAATATTATTATATGTTAGTTTGGCCTGTGAGTACAAGTTTAATAGAGATGATACAGCTTTAATGACTCATTGTTCTGATACTGGTGAAGTCAAAAATTCTTACGGTGATTGACTCAATTTTATTTCCTCATGTATTAATAATTAATTTTACTCATTTGTTTGGAAAACATTTATTGATTCTTATTACAGTCTTAGACTTGATTTCTTGTGAAATGGGATATCTCATGAGTGAATTTTCTGGATTTTTGTTTACTGAGTTCACCATTAAGATAATTTTAAAGTACTTCAAAAATAAGGAAAAAAGATACATCATTAAGTTTAAATTTTGTTATATGTTCTCAAAGAAGTGGTTCTGAAAATGTAATGGGTGTAGGAATCACCTGGGAAGCTTATTACAAATGCAGGTTTCTTGGCCCTAACCTCAGAGACTAGAGGTATGGTTTGGACATCTACATTTGAAAGAAAAAAACAGAAGATTCTGATGCAGCTGGGCTACTGTTCATACTTTGAAAAATTAGAGACAGCCACATGAAGACATATGTGCCCCAAACTATTTACCTTAAGTATTTGGGGTTGAACATTAATCTACCACAATAAAAACAAAACAAAACAAAACAAAACCAATAAAAATGAAAAAAAAATTAAGAAATATTGGCATTGCTTACCAAATCATGGTTTTTCTTTTCCTTCTTTGGAGATATGTAAGAAAAACCTATCACCAAGCTGTAGATGATGTCAGTCCTTGTATTCCTAGAACATTTTTGACACGTAACCCTTTATTTCACAATAAACATGCTGAGGCAATGTTCTTTTTATTTTTAGAGCTGAAGATTGCTAGTTAATTATATCACATGTTGAAGGAAAATTAATAAGGAATGCATTCAGCTACAGCTAGAATTTTCAATATTATTATTACATGTGAGTATGTTTCAGACACTCTAATATTAGAATCTAGATTCTAATAATGGAATATTTACTGTGAAAACCACATGTAATTGTGTTGCTAAGACTGAATTTTAAGATTCATTCATCTCAGTGGTGTCTGAGCTATGAAATAACAATGCTTTTCTCTGTTAATGAGTCACTTTCTTCAGTATGTCAGGCTTTTGTATTTCTCTTTCTTGAGAAAGCAGATAAGTGATTTAAGAGAATCTTGTAAGAGAATGATGTACAAGTTAGCTAAGACTGGCCCTTCTTTATAGTTGTTTTTACCTGCTGAATTATTGAACATAATAAAGTGAGTAGGTTATTAATTAAAAATGTGCTAAGACAATGTTTCTTAAACTCTGTATGCATAAGAATTATGTAGTATATAACATGTTCATTAATATTCAGATTTATGGACCTCCATTTCAATTCAGTAGATCTTAAGTGAGGCCTAGGAATCTAATTTTAACAAACACCTGATGGCCCGACTTCCTTACTTTAAAGAGTTACTCTAAGGAATTTTATAAAATAGCTTAAGGGAGTTAATTTCAAGTGACCTATGCTTTAAAACCATTGGAGGAACTTATTTTGAACCTTAATTAAGAAGAGTTTAGCAGTACAAAAGGAACCTCACAGTTTTCCAAGCATAGATTTTGCATTTGGATGGCCACTGCGAATAAGTACATCATCATGTTTCCTTTTGGACAGCCATGTTTTGGGAAAAGGCTAGCCTTTGGTGAGACCACAAGTTATCGGGATATCCAAAACCCTGATGATGAGAGAACCGAAGGAGTGACAAAGTATGACAGTGGTCAGTGGCATTTACTCTATGCCAGGCAGTGTGCTAAGCTTCTTATATGTATTAACTTATTTAACCTTACAACTATCCTATAAAGTAGATATTATTGTTTTGCTCATTTTACAAACGGGGAAATCGAGGCAGTAAGAAGTTCAGTAACTTGGTCCCTTCATAGCTTGTGAGAAACGGGTTCAGGATGGATGTGAACCTGAGCAGTGTAACACAGGATCTGGGCCTCCACCAGTGCCCTGGGCCACCAGTAAAGGACTGGTTCTCTGGGAAACTCATTTATGTTTCGACTCAACATAGGGCTTTTTATATTAAGACGAATTATTACGAATGCAAAGCCATGAACTGCATGCCAGTTAGAGCTTTTTGATCTATAGTTTTTAAGATTTCTAGAGATCAACGTGAGAGAAAATGAAAGTAATAGCAAAGGCATTTACTTAAGCAGTTATTTTCTTGAACATTCCCTCTCAGAAGTAATAATTATAATCTTTGCACTGATATGAGTGCTTAACTTCTTTTAGAGTCTTTAGGGATCATTCAGCTCAACAATAAGAGTTTCTTCAATGAATGAATGAAGAATTGGGTGGATTCTGCACATCTACAGGGATGTTCTGCAGGCCAATCAGTACAGTAATTTGCATAAACATCCTTAGAATTGTGAAGGGAACTTTAGAAGCAAGTCTAGAGGGATTAGGCCATGCAGATGTGGTCCAGTGTCAACCTCCAGGAAAGGGGCAGTGGGAAGGCTGGGACCACATGCCCAGGTGGGATGAGCTGTGTGCCTGGGCCTCAACCTGAGGCAGGGTCTAGGATGAGTGGAGGATGGCTACCCAAGCAGCATTGACGTGCTTTGTACCAATGGTTTCTGTATTTGTTTTCTATTGCTGCTGTAACAAATAACCACAAACTTAGTGGCTTGAAGCAGCACACATTTATAATCTTAAGCTCTGTAGGTCAGAAATATGATGCAGATCTCACTGGTCTAAAGTTAAAGTGTCAGCAGAGCTGTCTTCCTTTTTGGAGGCTCTGGGAGAGAAACCTCTTCTTTGCCCTTTCCTGCTTTTAGAAGCTACCCACATTTCCTTGGCTCATGGCCCCTCTCTCTCCATCTTCAAAGCCAGCACTGGCAGGTTGAGTTGTTTTCACATTGTATCCCTCTGATTTCCTCTTCCACTTTTAAGAACACTTATGCTTACGTTGGGCCCACTCAGATAATGGAGGATGATCTTTCTAAGGTCAATTTATTAACAACTTTTATTCTATCTGCAGCCTTAAATTCCTCTTTGCTGTGTAACCCAATGTATTCACAGGTTCCAGGCAGTAGGAGGTGGGCATGGATATCTTGGGGAGATCTCTCTCTGCCTACCACGGCTTCATAGAGTAAGATGAGTGGGGAAAAGGGTCATGTTCCAGGACATAGGGCTTGATCATCCAAGGCTACTGTTTGACTTGAAAGGAAAGCCTCTTGCTCCTGCTCTGGACAGCTGCAGATGCTGGAAGAGCAGTGATGGTGGAAAGACTGCGAGCTGGCTGGCAGAGTGAGGAGGGCGGAGGTGGTGTCATAGTTGGAAGGGCTGAAGGATCCTCGTTGGCTGAGGACTCCCTTCTATGCCCTGACTTCATGGTGTTGTTTCTAATGTTTGTAGAGAAGGAACGTATGAAGAGTTTTTCTCTTAATAAGGGGAAAAGCCAAGCTGCTCACCAAGTCAGGCATAGAGGGGTGGGTGGGGAGGAACATTTATGGAGTTGGAATCCCAATTAAAAAAGGTGGAGGGCTTCCCTGGTGGCGCAGTGGTTGAGAGTCCGCCTGCCGATGCAGGGGACACAGGTTCGTGCCCCGGTCCGGGAAGATCCCACATGCCGCGGAGCGGCTGGGCCCGTGAGCCATGGCCGCTGAGCCTGCGCGTCTGGAGCCTGTGCTCCGCAACGCGAGAGGCCACAGCAGTGAGAGGCCCGCGTACCGCAAAAAAAAAAAAAAAAAAAAAAAAGTTTATGTTCTGCCAATAAGAGCTAAAGCATTAAGTGAAAAAAGAGCATGATTTTCAGGGTGAGGGAGGTGTTACAGAATCTACTTAAAAAATGATACTGTTGACTGTTGGAGGCCTTTGTTTTCATAAGTTAAGCAAAGTGGAAGTGGTTTATTTGTACCCAAGAGAAGAATCATGTGACCTTCTGAGTGAAAAGGAACCTACAAGACATTAGTCATCTAGTTGCTATTATATAAATCACGCAAAATGCTGCCTGAATATCGTTAAAAGGTTCATTTCTTTTTTTTTTCTCCAAAGCGAATCAGACCTCTTTTAGGTTGGTTTTGTTTTACGTGCTTACCTAATTTTTGTTGTTTGGGTGTCTGCCTACACAGAATGGTGGAGACAATTGGGGACTTGCCTGACACGAAGCCACCAGCTATTGGAAAGAGTCTTTTGAACGAAGGCATCATAGGCCCCATGAGGGGAAGAGGAAGCCGCAAAGAACATCAGAATGTGAAAATGTAGGTCACAGCTGCTAGCCAGGGCATAGAGAACACACTTTCATGTCACTGAAAGCTTCGGAAGGAGGCAGGAAGGATATACGCCAGGATACACATCATTCTCAACTACAAAGGGTAGACGTGTGTGTGTGTTAGATTCTCTCTCCCAGCAGGGTTAGCTCTTCTGTGCAGTCATACTTGGAGGACAGAGAGGGTGGGCTAGCTGGGGGAGGTGGGGTGGGCAGCAGGCTTCCTGTGAAGAGCTACTGTAGATTTTTCAGTTTTTACAATAACTTTTAAGGCTCTTTGTATAAAAACAAAGCAAAAACAAAACTGTAATATGCAAAGCATCAAACCTTTAGCAAGTCTCTTGCCAAAGCAAGCTTGTTTCAGCATAAAGTGGAATGGCAAAGTTTAAAGGAAAGGTGGGTGGCAACCTGGTGAAAAAACCCCAGAAATAGCCACTCAATAAGAAGCATGTCTTCTTCTTAAATTCTCTTCTTTATTTAATTCTGTGCTTCCAACTTATATGGTTTTAGGCGTCTAAAGTTTGTTCCAAGAGGAGCTATACCTACGGGCACTGGGCATTTTACAAAGCAGGGAGATTTTTCATACATATCACACTCTGTCCAAATCCCACTTTTGCTCTTTGTGTGCTTCTTGCTTGAAGCTAACACAGCGCCAGGCTGCCTTTGCTGATGCTCCCTCCCTCTCAGGCTCTGTGGTTCCTGCCCTCCTTGGCCAGCATCTCCTCTCGTCTGGGTTTTTGATGCTTCCCAGAGCTCCTCCCTGGTAAATCATCTGAGCCTGCTCTTCCAGATGGCTTATGCCCTTATTCATGGGAGAAATCAGAAATAGAAAGGAGATATTTGTATCCATGGCAATCCAAAACAGTAAATTCATCTGATGGTACTAACCTTTCGTTTATTTATTTTGCAAGTTCTACCTGCTTTAGGCCCATCTGATCAAATTGAAAAACCGAAGGTTGGCAGGCTATGGTATGAATGTCAGATCCAGCCCACTGCCTACTGTACAGCTTGGGAGCTAAGAATTATTTTTACATTTTCAAATGGTTGAAAAAAAATCAAAAGAAGAATACTACTTCGAGGTACATGAAAGTTATATGACATTCAAATTTTAGTGTACCCCCCCCCAAAAAAAAGGTTTTATTGGAACTCAGTTGCTCTAACATTTTTATGTATTGTCTGAAGCTGCTTTTGCACTATTTTGGCAAACTTGGCCTGCAAAGCCTGAAACATTTGCTGTCTGGGCCTTTACAGAAGAAGTTTGCCAACTCCTGTTTTAAGCCAGTCTTTACATTTACATATTAAGTTGCCTACCAGAAAACAAGATTCTCATCATTATTTTGATCATTATTATGACCTTGGTGGTTAACACAGTGACTGACATGTAGTAGTTACTCTATGGATATTTGTTACAAAGACTTACAATAATACAGTTTACTTACAACTTTCAGAAACATACCTATTATATGGCATTTGTTTTGGGAAGCCTTGCCAATAGGCAAGAGGTGCCTATCTTTTCTCTCTAGCTTTCCTCTTCCTTTTTTTTTTTTTTTTGGTGGTACGCGGGCCTCTCACTGCTGTGGCCTCTCCCGTTGTGGAGCACAGGCTCTGGACGCGCAGGCTCAGCGGCCATGGCTCACGGGCCCAGCCGCTCCGCAGCATGTGGGATCCTCCCAGGCCGGGGCACGAACCCGTGTCCCCTGCATCAGCAGGTGGACTCTCAACCACTGCGCCACCAGGGAAGCCCTTCCTTACATATTTTGAAGCATAAACACTTAGTTGTAATCTACTTTTTAACTGGTGGCTAGAATTTAGAATATATCAGGTTTTCCATAATTGGAGATTTTGTTTTTAAAATTATGAACTCTTCCCAGAGGCTGTGTATGTGTTTCCTACTGCTGAATGCAAACTACCCTAAAACCGGGTGATTTAAAATAACAACCATTTTGTTATATTGCACTGTTCTGGTGGCTAGGAATTCAGGCAGGGCTTAGCTGGGTGATTCCTCTGCTCCACACAGCATCCACTGGAATTAGTGGTATTCAGCTGGTGTCCAGGCTGCTCTATTGGGTCACATGCCTGCTACCTTGGAGGGGATGGCTGGAAGGTAAGGTTCAGCTGGGCCGCCATCCTTCTGCATGTAGTCTCAGGATCTCTCCAGCAGGGTAGTCAGACTGCTAACATGCAGCTTAGCACTCGGAGAGACTAAGGTGGAAACTGCCCATTATCTGAGAGTTAAGGTCCAGAGCTGGCAGAGTGTCATTCCTGCCACACTGTCTTCATCTGATAGTGATTACCAGCCAGCCCAGATTCAAGAGGAAGGAGATGAGACCCCAGCTGTCAAAGAGAAGAATGTTAAAGAATTTCTGGCCATCTTTAATCTGCTATGGGCTGCTTCTAGTTTGATTTTTAACTTTACTAATTCCAACTAACTACAATAGCTTCCTCCGAGTGTTCCTAACACATGATCTTTTTTCAGCTGTTTTTCATGGTCTCATCTCTGAGCTCTGGAATTGTCAGGTGTCTAGAAAAGGAGAAGACCCACTCAGACCAGGCAGAGCTATGAGGGATTGGCTGAAGTACACTGAGTACCTCCTTCAGAAAGTGATTCAGCCCCAAAGCAGCCTGTCTGCCTCCTACAATACCTCAGATAGGAGCTAGGAGATCTGCAGGCTCACTCTGACCCCAGCTGTCAGGGAGGGAAGTCCTAAAGTACATTCCCATAATACTTAATGACATCTTACGTCATACAGTTTGGAAGATACTCCAGTCTCTTTTCTTCATTCATTGGAAAGAAAAATCAGTGCTGCACCTCACTGGATAGAGACGGGTAGCTAAAGAATACACAAGCCAAGATAATGTCAGTTCAGGGCCTGGTTTTCCTCCTGTCTGCCATATTCTATTCTGGGGAATATTGCTAGCATGCTGTTCTGATTTGCTCTAAAGAAATAAGGTCAAGTTTTCTGAAGATGCCTTTGTTTAGGCTAATTTTCTGACCTGGAGATTAGAAATCAGAGAGCTGTAACCATCCAAAAGGCTGCCTTCTACATGTGACTGTGTAGGAGAGAGAACAATCTTAGTATTTTTTCCAATGGAAATAACTTTTGGACGATTTTCTTGGCTTGCGTTACAGAGTTTTGGAGAGAAAATGCAGTTGTTTACAATACACAAAACATGTGTGGTAAACATACAGGATGTAAATATTATTTAAATACACCAAAACTTTATGGAGATGGAAGGCCTGTCAAAGAGTTGTATTTCCCCATTTACTAGGACAGTGCGTCTGCTATATTTTGTTGAGTTACGAGGTCAGCAAGGTGATAGCCCTACAGGGGATCACCAGCTGAAGGATAATTCCAGGCCCTTCTGCTGCCCTGGGTCTGGTTTGGTAACTGTATTTCCTTTTCTTGCCACCCTAGACCACATCCTGCCAGAGCAGTTGCTTTCTCTGTGTGCCCTTTGGGGGTATTTGTTTTCTCTTTCGATGGCTAGGGGCTGGGAGCCTCTCTGCACATTTCCTCTGGTGGTCAGGACTGTTAGCACCCAGAAGGTTCCGTGGCCCACGTGGGGCAGCCTGAGCGTGTGGCCTGTGGTGGGAGCATGGGGGAAGGCACCAGCACTTCCTTGTTCTTTAAAAAGCCACATAGGATTGTAGGCTTGGTAGTAAATTTTCTGTGGGCAATGAGAAACTCTTGACGTTTTCACACAAAGAAAGGACCTGATGTAGTGGTAAAACTAGGATCTCATGCACATCTTTTCCTTTTCTCTATGGTGCAGAGATACAGGGTGGGGGGAAGTCTTCATGATGAAGCAACAACTCAGAACTGAGGAAACTGATCTTTGGTTCCTGTCTATATTGTTGTTGGGGTGTGTGTGCGTGTGTGTCTGTGTGTGTGTGTTCGGAGAACTTTGAACATTCATTTGAGCCTGTACTTTTTGTAGCTTGTCTGGGATCAAACAAATTCATATCCTTGTGAAGAGTCCTTCCATTGTCTGAAAATGAAGTCTGTTCCATGATTATCAGATATTATAAACAGAGATAGTACAAACCTTGGAAAAATGCTTTAGAGTATAGTGGAGATCGAAACTACTGGAAACTCTTCTTCAGAGACCCGAAAAACATCTGTGGTAGGACCTTGACTGGAGAGGAGTTTTGTTGTTTGTCGTGAAGCAGCTTTTTTCCCCCTTATTTCTTCATGGCAGAATTGATAATTATAGGGAAATTTCTTGATATTTGTTCTTTACAGTCCTTAAGTTCCTTTTCCTTCAAAAATAATATGGTTTCTGCCACTAGTGGATTCTCCTCACTCACTGTTGAATTATTTGTAATAAGTATCACTGTTCTTCAGTGTGGAGACTGGAAATCCCCTCTGACATGCTTTCTTGCCAACCTCTTCTCTGGTTGCCTGCCCACAGTATTTTTTCCTCATCTGGCCAGCCATCTCTGACTTATTTTAGCACATGCAGCATTTCAGAATTTGACACAGTAGCACGCTGCATAGATTTGAAAAGAAGCTTTCCAGTGGAACGGTGGCCACGAGTCACCTCAAAGACGAAAATTAAAGTTCTTTGGTTGTGGGAGGAAGGCTCTGGAGAGCTCGAATTCATTCTCTGGGGTGTCAGTGGTTTGGAGACTAATCAGAAGCATGTTAGCATCACAAGGGAGTTTTATTGAAACTTCTGGTTCTTCAAGATTCATTGACAAGGTGGTTTTAAGAGCTCAGCCCTCAAAGGTGTCTGTAAAACTTTTCAGATATAGCCCTACCCTCTCCACTGTTCAAAAATATTTTGGGGATTTTAGTATGTATGTGTTCATTCTAATTCTTAATTGGAAAATGCATCTGAACCTGCGTTCTTATTTTGTGGTTAAGAGGAGGAAGGAAACCAATTAACAGTTATCGAGCACATGCTAGATGACAGGCAAGAATTAGGTGCTTTATTCTGGCTGTACTGGTGCCAAGGAGAGAAGAACCCAGGATGTCACTGAGATTGTTGAAACCCCGTGGAGAATGAGGCTGGCTGAGCAATTAACAGCAAGCTTGGGTCAAGGCATAGAAGAGACATGGCCACTTGCAGCCTGCTCACTAAAAACACCCCCTGCCCTACCACCTAAATCAGTGATCTTCCCTTGTTTCTGTTGGTCACTTTGCCTCTTGGTGTCTCCTCTGCTCTTTCCTGGGCCAGATTTCCTTTATTTATGAATATCTCACTCCCTGCTTTCTCCAGGATCCTGACTTCAGTACCTGTCTTTCTCCAGGTAGTCTGATTGTATCTCTGATTGTTCATTTTCTTTGGAATTTATACTTGCAAGGTCTTAACTTTGAGTTAGGTTGAGTGTTAAGGGGCAAATATTGCCCTTGATCGTCTTTTGGCTTCTTTTGGTCTCCACTTCCCACTGTCCCAAACCACCACCTCTGTACTAAACTTGGACCCCAAGTCCCACAAGAGTTTTGCTGTCTGCTGGTGGCCAAGAATATAAGCTTTATTTTAAATTTAAAGAAAACATTGAAAATAAACTTTTGCTTTTTAATAAATTATATCAAACACTTAAAACATTTGGGAACATTAAACATTACTTTCATACAATACATCCTCGTGTTGGCCAATATGAAGTTTACTTAAATTCAGTATTTTATATATGCTTCATCATTAATTCTTCCTCAAATTCAATGATTATAATGATTCAACTTTATAAGGTTAAACAAGTCTTCTACGTTATACCCCAGTTATTTTCAAAGTTTTCAGATAACGTTTCCAGCAAGGAAATTATAAAAATGTATATGAGTTATACTGAAGGCTTGATTAAAAAGCTGTCTGTGTACAGATACAAGGCAGCTTTTTTGCGGTACGCGGGCCTCCCACTGTTGTGGCCTCTCCTGTTGTGGAGCACAGGCTCCGGATGCGCACGCTCAGCGGCCATGGCTCACGGGCCCAGCCGCTCCGCGGCACGTGGGATCCTCCCGGACCAGGGCACGAACCCGCGTCTCTTGCATCGGCAGGCGGACTCCCATCCACTGGGCCACCAGGGAAGCCCACAAGGCAGCTTTGTTGTCTGCTGATAAGACCTAAGGTGATAGATGTGACAAGGGCGTTTGTGTTCTAATCAGTGAATTCTGACTACCCAAAGCATGAGGTTCAAAAGTTGACCCTTTGTCAGTGTACTGTCCTGTCATATTTTAGGATTGCATTTCCTTGAATCACAGAAAGGTGAAAAAGAGAAAGTTTTTCTTATCGCAGTGCTGTCCCTGGTCTGACCGATAGCCACATGGAATAACTCGTGATAAAATGCATTTGGTAACTTATTATAAAATGAAGGAGTTAACTCAGAATAAACTTGATCTAAGAATGTAAACATAGTTTAGCTTGCTGAAGTCCAGCCTACTAGGTTCTTTTTGGGGTCTGACATCAGTGACAGCTTTTTGGCCTTTAGAACTTGATGTCTAGTTCTGAGAAGGACAAATGTTCGGAACAGCTACTGTTCTTTTTCAAGTCCAGGTGTGAAGACAGAATTAAATACATTTCCTTGCCATTGTACCATGCTTAACCTTTAAATTCCATATTATTAAAAAAAATAAATGATGCTTTATACTCTACCCACTTCCAAAAAGAATTTGAAGCAGAATACCAAAGTATTTTCCATGCAAAGTCTCATGTTGACCTTGGTGTCCTGAGGTCTTCCTTGTAGAGAAAGGCAGATTATACCCCAGACAATATCTTTTTCTAAAACCATCTTACATAAGGAAAAGTTTGACACTTTCTTCTTCCATGGGATTATGCCAAACCGTGTCAACTCTATCCAAGTAGGAAAGCCAGATTTCCTCACTTTACACTACCTCATTAACTGTATGTGTATGTACGTATGTTTCCAGTCTTCACAAATATGAACTTCTCTATTTTGCTTTCTCTCCAGCACCACAGAACCATGTAGATCAGTGGTTTCTGTGACAGTTTCTGGTCCTCATTCTTTCTAGCTCTGCTTCTGAACAGATGGAATGGTTATCTGATGGAATGGGTATCAGTGTTAGTGCCCATATCCTTCTGTGGTGTCATATGTTTTATAGTTGGGCATAGTTTATTAAATTCATTAATTTTTGTTGGCTACTTTCAAAATGATAATTTTAAGTCGTGAAAGCCCCAAATGTCTAGACTTTGATTGACAGGCACTTTGATGGCTTCAGGCATGCTGAGTAGGTTACCCCCAGTGTCAAGCCAGCAGCCGTTTTCCCCAGATACCACCCACTCCACGGCCTCTGAAACACTGGGCTCTTACTGTTAACCTTCCTTTAGGGAGGTAGAAGACTTGGGTCAAAAATCCAAGCTAAGATTGTCACTTTGACAATTTTGTGCATACCCAGACATGCCAACTTCTATTCTCATTGCACCAGTCTACCACATGGCAGCTCAAACTCCTTGCTTTGCATAAATCCCAGTTTGGAGCATTTAAAGTACCTTGTGAACTTAGCAATACATTTTCTTCTCATAATTACATGCTTTCTCCTTTGCCTACAAAACGCCTAATTTCCCTGTGGCTGTTCACACTTGTCTTACTTTGGTAAAAATGTAAAACCACGGCTTCCCTTTAAATACCTGAAGGTCAAAACCACCTCTAATCTTTGTTTAGCTAAAGCCTCCCATTCTTTTTTCCTTTGCTTTACATCTTCTACTTTAAGTCTTATATCTTAACCTTTTCTTCACTACTCACTTTAAAGGTCTCCACACGTACCTTCCGGAAGAAATGCAGGCAGAATTTCAAATTCCTACCACCTTGCCAAAGCACTGGCAAGATTAAACATGTGAGTTGCTTTTCTCTGGCCCTGTTGTTCACTGACCCATAGAAGAGTCCTTCTGTGTCTAGTATTCCTCTGACCTTTAACTCTAGAACAAAGTCGCCTTTGGGTTTCATCAGTTTCCTGAATGTTGTAGAATGCGACTTCAGCTTCAGGGTCTTTGTCACCTCTGGGGAAGTAAATCGAATAAAGCATTTCACATCAGGAGTCTACTAAAATTGTCAGCTCTGTAAATGCAAATTTATCTCTTCAGTTCTGTAATGTGATTGCTTGTAACAAACAAGACAAAAGCATGACAAAAAGAAGAACAACTCCATTGCCTTATTATAATAGAGCACTTGTGTGGGATCTGCTCTGGTTTCTGCACAGGCAGCACTGTATTTGGAAGCCAATATCTCTTACTAGTTTTTCACTATTAAATGTAATTAATTTTAATCTCAAGAATAAAAAAATTAAAGCTCTTATGTGTACAATGCGTGTATATTATTATTTATAGTATATACATATGAATTATGCATATATATATATATATATATAATTTTGGGCCCCAGAACATCATTTAAGAAAACTGATTCTGCCCATGAAGTTATCATTATCATCCTTATTAAATTTTGTGAAACATCTCCATATGCATAGTGACAGGTATTTAGGCATGATGGAAAACGAAAAGAAATATATAAATATGATTTGTGCAGACAGATGCATTATTTAGAAAGAGGTGAATAGCTGTCCACATAGGACACAGCAAGTACCAAATGTCTGGAAGAGACTGTAAGTGCTACTGGCATTCATGTCACACATATGAGGGCCATGCCTTGCGGGGCACTTGCAAAGAAGCTAGGATTAACTTCTCTGAAATGGAATGACTGAAGGGTGGATAATGGTGGTGACGGAGTCTTAAAGCACTGAGGTCTAAGCCAGGCACATGGATGGCAAGATGACTGCCTGAGATGTTCTCTTCTTTCCAGAGAAGCAAGAAGAGAAGATGGATGATAGCCTAGGAAGAGGACTTCTGGCCTTGGCTGCGAGCTGGGTGACCTCAGGTAAGTCACTTAACATCTTGGAATCTCAGTTGCTGTATTTGTAAGATAAGGGCTGGTTTATTCTTTGAAACCAAGGGACAAGTTTTGAAATGAAAGGTTAGCAAGAAATGTCTAAGCAATTAGTTTATGCGACAGAATTATACAGATTGCTTCCTGCTCGGTAATAAAACCATCAAAAGTTACTGTCTAAGATACTGTCTATAATCATGATTGGAGGATAAGCTTGGTAAAAAGCCATAACATATGCGCTGAGAATGTGAGATGGAATGCGTAAAACCAGGTAGGATTAATAATGACAGGTCTTAGGTAGTTGGGGAAATGTTTGGGAGCTTAATCAGTGAAGTGACAGAATCTACAGTTTAAATTTATGATTTAGTTATCTTCTGAGTGTGCAAAGTTCATGTTCTTATTATGATACAGTGAGGCCCCCCGACTGTAGCTTTTAGGCTAAGCATATCATGGGTTTTGAATTACGCAAGAGATTTGAGTATGTTGGGTTTCGGTAATGACTGTTCCCAGAGCTCCATTAAACATCCCTGATTTCCCTAGTAGTCAGCTAGAATATAATTCAAAATAGGCTGCAGTGAGTGAGGCTTGAAGAAAATAGAAATGGACTGCTGTGGTCACAGCAGAAGTGAAAGGAGGCAGTGCACACCCAGGCTTACAGGTTTCAGGCTTACGGGGAATTAGGAGTGATCTGAAAGTATACCTGGGAGGAAACGAGTATGGGAGAAGAGCCTTGGAAGATGAACAAGTATGAATCATGACCATCAATCAACTCATTGGGAACCTAAAACATGTGATATATAAAACTCAGGGATCTCAGTTCTCCTTTAAAGGTAAAGGGAAGTGTAGCAAGGATCATGGCACTGGGAACACTATGACTACGTTGTCAGTTCTCACCTTCAGTTCACATGAAAGAGTTTGCCCTGCTCCCCACCTCTGTCCCCACCCCGATACACACATATTCTAGATAAACTCAGTGAATTTTTTTTATTGTTTTCTATTACGGGGGCAGTTGTCTGAGGCTGAGAAAATAAACTACCCTTAACCTGTCTTTAAATGCTCAAAAAGGGATGCAAATATGAAGTTAGTTCTAAACTCCCCACTAAATAGGGAATCCCAGTGAAAACAACATTGAGCTCATTCTTTTGCCCATCAAATTGGGAAAAAATAATCATGTATCAGATAGTGTTGATGCCCTGCCCATGTCCCCTTGGCTGACCCCAGAGTTTGCCTGCAGACACTTCATAGACATGCCAACATCTTCCTGTGTCTTTCTTTCAGGGGGCATTCTCTGGGCACAGGAGCATGCCCTGCCCCTGCACAGGTCAGATCGGGAGTAACTGAAAAATAAGGCCTTGGAGTGATCCTCAGCCATTGAGGGTTGGTGGATAAATACTCTACCTCCTTGCCTTTCATTGAGATAATTCTAAGTTGTGTTCCATGCAGCCTCTCAGAAGGCCTCCAGAAGGATTGAGACCCAGCTGTTCGCAGAGTAGGGTGATCAACTGGTCCCAGATTTCTTGGAACTGTCCCAGTTTTAGCATAGAAAGTCCTGTGTCCTGGGAAGCCCCTCAATCCTGGTGAACTGGGATAGTTGACCATTCTACCATAGAGGTAACTGGCTAGTCAGTTTTTGGTTTTTCTCCCTTCCCTGTCTCACTTCCCCATTTTCTCACAGTGATTTCTGGGATCATCTCCTAAATAAACTACTGCATACTTGGAATTATGTATTTTTTTCAATACCTTTCATCTGCAGTAGATTCTAAGTTGTTAGGGTAGGAGCCCTGTTTTACACAATACTGTCTGTCCACAGCATCTAACACAGTGTGTGAAGCATAGTTCATATTCAGTAAACATTAGCCAAATGAATGGACCCTGTATCATTAACCAAGCAGTTTTAATAGACATTATTTGCTGCTGCTTGTCAATATCAGCCTATATATTCCTCTTAAGTTTCCATAGATATCTGCCAGTCACATTGATCAAGTTGTAGGTCAATAGGAGTAGTTTTACAAAAATGATGTATTATTGAAATCTTTTACATCTTTTGATCATCTTACTATTATTCATCCCAGCAGAGGAGTTTTTAAAAATAGAAACGGAATAATGACAAAAATCAATACCTGAGTAGCGTTAGCTAGATTAAGTGCTTTGGTGCACATCTTTTCTGTTAATCCTCAGAGCGACCTTGTCATTTTATATATTTATTCCTAGTTCACAGAAAGTCAAGGCTTAGTATTCTTTGCTCATAATCACACAGCCAAGCAGGGGCCATGTTTCTCACCACCACCCCATGCCTTTCTCATTGCATTATGGGATTCACTGTAAGTAGCCGGTAGGTTCTCTCTGAAACTCACCTGCACTCATAGAATTCTATGGAAAGCAAATTCTGGAGACAAAAACACATGGGCCACCATGGGTTGGCTTTTGGGGGTAGTCTTTCACAGCATTTTTTTTTCAAATCTCTTAAATCCTCCTGACAATAGCATCATTTGCTGTAGTTTTCTCCTAAGTGAATGCTGTACTTCCTCTTAAACACTTGAGAGATTGCAGATCTTTGTCATTGGGTATCATTTAATTTCCTGAATAAAGAAACAAGAAAATGCAGGAGGTTTAAGTATACATTTATAGTTGGTTTTAATTTCCTGTTTACCCTTGTAATGGTGGTTTTCCTTATTTTGCTTCTGAAAAATATAATGAGTGTTTGAAATATATTTTGTTTGTGTGGATTTTCTCATCTTAAAAGAGCGAGCAACTGTATACAAGACAATAGTGTCAACAGATAATTTCCCTTATTAGTTACTTTTTAGGTTACTTATATGCTTAAATTTGGTTACAACACATTTTTACACTGATATATGTGAGACAGAAGGAGAATGTACAGCTAAAATCCCCTGAGTTTTTTTGCTGCCAATGTTGATTGTGAAGTTTAAGAAAAATTAAAATGGTGAAGAATGTTTCAGATGTTAATTTCCAAATGCATTACCTTTATTTTCTTTTTCAATTTTAAAGGTAATATGCACTTATAAAAAAAAATAGAGAGGCATTCCCCTTTATAACCCCTTCTGTACCATCTCTAACACTTCTACCCCTAAGCCATCTGCCTCCCCAGTGGTAACCATGCTAATAGTTTGATATGTGTGTGTGTGTGTGTGTGTGTGTGTGTGTGTATGTGTATGTGTGTGTGTATTTCCAGAAAGAGAGAGGAAAATAACAGATATAGAACACAATACCCATGCTTTTTTAATTTAATTTTTTTTGCTTATTGGTATATCATAAACATCTTTCCTTACCAGTAAATATAGATCAAACTCATGCTTTTTAAATAGCTTCACAGTGTTTCATAGAATGCTTATACTGTAATTTACTTAATCTTTCTCCTATTAACAGGTATTTTGACAGATATATTGACAGATATTTCTAACATTTCTCTATTATATAGCATTCTACAGAGAGCATCCTCATATTTCTTTCTTTGTGCTCCTATGTGGATTACTATAAGAGAGAGTCTTAGAAGGATGCCTTGTTCACAGGGTATGCATTTTAAAAATATTGATAGTCTATTTAATTACCCTAAAAAGGTCTGTAAGAATGTGTGTTCTTACCACACAGTATATGAGTCTGATCATTTCCTTATACTCTCAAAAGCATGAATATTATGAACTGGCTTCTCTTGGTTTCCTGTGAAAGCAGGTCCCGAGGCAAGTATGTGCAGATGAAAAAACAGCTGAAACATTGAAAAAAAACAATTCATAATTCTAAGTAGAATGCTGAGAGTTGAAATCAGACAGTTTTTTCCTACTAAAAGCCCTTTGACTAAATCTTTAAAACATGGAATTTATTCAAGCCATAAAATTAAAGAAGATTTCTTCCAACTCTTTAGTTCTATGAGTGATTACCTTCAACTTTGTGTTATCAGGGAAGTTTTAAAAGAGGGGGACTTCTGAGTTGATCTTTGAAGAATGATTGAGATTTCTCTAGGAGGGAAGAGAGACGTGGCTTTTCCAGGCTGTGAGAAGTATGCAGTTTTTCTGGAAAGTAGACACGAGTGGAAGGATAAAAGGCGTGTTGAAACTGGAAGTTCACAATCAGATGTTATCAGTAGCCAAACTCTCTGTTCCAGTCTCAACCTTCACCCTCTCTTATCCCAGCACTAAATAAAGTTGGAAATACTGGAAGAACTGATTCTGCTTATTCTTAGGTGGTCTCTTACAAACGGCTGTGAGTGAAGAATAACTGATACATCCTCCTAACCCCCAAATTCTGACCTCAAATCTGTTGCAATGATTGAAATTTCCATCATTAGGATTATGGTTTCAATTTAAGACATAGAAGTCACTCTTTTAAAGATATTCATAAAATTGGTGAAGATGATTGGGTCGGTGACAAAGAGGATAACACTTTACGATGAATTCACTTATTGGAGTTAAGTTAGAAGATTTTAGGGATTTCTTAGATATGAAAGAGAAAAAGTGACAGTGGGCTGAAGCAGTGGTCCCTGGCCTGGAATTCCTGAACTCATTGGAGTCTAAGAATTTCAGGATCCATTGGAATAATGATGATGATAATAATGACAATAGTAATAGCAATGATTTCAATAGTGCAACAGCAACAATAGAAATGACAAAAGATTATAATTTGTTGAGTGTATGTTGGGCCTCTGTTTTACATACTTTAATTCCCCCTCATGACACCCTGTGGGGTTTTACATACTTTAATTCCCCCTCATGACACCCTGTGGGGTTGACTATATTTTTCTAACCTTACAGATGAGGGAACTGAGACTTGCAGAGGTTAAGCAATTTGTTGAAGACCACAAAAGCTAGTAAGCTAGACTCTGAACTTCTGTTGGTGTGACTCGAAAACCCATGACTTGAGGACACCAGGTTACCAAGGTGGCAACCAAAGCAAACACTGCTTACATCACATATTTATGTACATTCAGGCCTGGGTACAGAAGAGGCTCAGCCTGAGCAGAGGGCAGGTAATGGCATAGCCATGACTCTGGTCCCTTTCTGTGGCCACTGTTGGTTGTCAATGAGTTATGGGTACCTGGGAACACGCTGGCTCTATACCAGTTTTCTTTCTCTTTGGAATTCCTATGGTGGGTTATGATCTGCAATGATTTTCCTGGTCTTGTGTGCCCTACTCATGACTGCTGGTGAAAGCTTACCTATCCTTGCTAGTGTATTGCCATGTCTAAACAACAGGACAGAAGAAGAGACTCTGAAATGCTGCTAATTAGGGCATTTCAGAAACAGGTATATTTCAGTCTCTATTGCACTAAATGTCTCCTGTTGCAATTCGAAGTTGTTCAGTGTGTGGAAATAGAGAATTGTTCCTTTATTATCTATAATCTATGTATACAGTACTTGAAAAAAATGAAATCCTGTCTCTGTTTTTCTAAATAAGTCACATTCTTGGCTCTTACCTGCAGACCCTATTTCCAACCCTTTAATTATATATCTATCATATTCCTAGAATGCTTGTTTTAAATGCAAATTCGTGGGTCTTCTCAAGCATCCTCAAGGATCAATAAGACTAAAAGCTGGTTCTTTGAGAAAATAAACAAAACTGATAAACCACTACTTAGATTCATCAAGAAAAAAAGTGATAAGACTCAAATCAACAGAATTATAAATGAAAAAGGGGAAGTAACAACTGACCCTGCAGAAATACAAAGAATCATGAGGGATTACTACAAGCAACTGTATGACAATAAAATGGACAGCCTGGAAGAAATGAACAAATTTTTAGAAAAGCACAACCTTCTGAGACTGACCCAGGAAGAAATAGAAAATATGAACAGACCAATCACAAGCACTGAAATTGAAACTGTGATTAAAAATCTTCCAGCAGACAAAAGCCCGGGACCAGATGGCATCACAGGCGAATTCTATCAAACATTTAGAGAAGAGCTAACACCTATCCTTCTCAAACTCTTCCAAAATATAGCAGAGGGAGGAACACTCCCAAACTCATTCTACGAGGCCACCATCACCCTGACACCAAAACCAGAGAAAGATGTCACAAAAAAAGAAAACTACAGGGTTTCCCTGGTGGCGCAGTGGTTGAGAGTCTGCCTGCCGATGCAGGGGACACGGGTTTGTGCCCCGGTCCGGGAAGATCCCACATGCCGCAGAGTGGCTGGGCCCGTGAGTCATGGCCGCTGAGCCTGCGCGTCCGGAGCCTGTGCTCTGCAACGGGAGAGGCCACAGCAGTGGGAGGCCCGCGTAACGCAAAAAAAAAAAAGAAAACTACAGACCAGTATCACTGATGAATGTACATGCAAAAATCCTCAACAAAATACTAGCAAACAGAATTCAACAGCACTTTAAAAGGATCATACACCATGATCAAGTGGGGTTTATCTCAGGAATGCAAGGATTCTTCAGTATATGCAGATCAATCAGTGTGATACACTATATTAACAAAATGCAGGATAAAACCATATGATAATCTCAGTAGAGACACAGAAAGTTTTCGACAAAATTCAACACCCATTTATGTTAAAAACTCTTCTGAAACTAGACGTAGAGGGAACTTACCTCAACATAATAAAGGCCATATATAACAAACCCACAGCCAACATCATTCTCAATGGTGAAAAACTGAAACCATTTCCTCTAAAATCAGGAACAAGACAAGGATGCCCACTCTCACCACTGTTATCCAACATAGTTTTGGAAGTTTTAGCCACAGCAATCGAGTAATCAGAGAAGAAAAAGAAATAAAAGGAACCCAAATCGGAAAAGAAGAAATAAAGCTGTTACTGTGTGCAGATGACATGATACTATACATAGAGAATCCTAAAGATGCTACCAGAAAACTACTAGAGCTAATCAATGAATTTGGTAAAGTAGCAGGATAGAAAATTAATGCACAGAAATCTCTTGCATTCCTATACACTAATGATGAAAAATCTGAAACAGAATTTAAGGAAACACTCCCATTTACCATTGCAACAAAAAGAGTAAAATACCTGGAATAAACTTACCTAAAGAGACAAAAGACCTGTAGGCAGAAATCTATAAGACACTGATGAAAGAAATTAAAGATGATACAAACAGATGGAGAGATATACCATGTTATTGGATTGGAAGTATCAACATTATGAAAATGACTATACAACCCAAAGCAATCTACAGATTCAATGCAATCCCTATCAAACTACCACTGGCATTTTTCACAGAACTAGAGCAAAACATTTCACAATTTGTGTGGAAACACAGATGACCCCGAATAGCCAAAGCAATCTTGAGAAAGAAAAACAGAGGTGGAGGAATCAGGCTCCTGGACTTCAGACTATACTACAAAGCTACAGTAATCAAGACAGTATGGTACTGGCACAAAAACAGAAATGTAGATCAATGGAAGAGGATAGAAAGCCCAGAGATAAACGCACGCACATATGGTCACCTTATCTTTGAGAAAGGAGGCAAGAATATACAGTGGAGAAAAGACTGCCTCTTCAGTAAGTGGTGCTGGGAAAACTGGACAGCTACGTATAAAAGAATGACATTCGAACACATCCTGACACGATACACAAAGATAAACTCAAAATGGATTAAAAAACCTAAATATAAGGGCAGACACTATAAAACACATAGAGGAAAATGTAGGCAGAACATTCTTTGACATAAATCACAGCAAGATCCTTTTTGGACCACCTCTTAGAGAAATGGAAATAAAAACAAAAATAAACAAATGGGACCTAATGAAACTTCAAAGCTTTTGCAAGCAAAGGAAACCATAAACAAGATGAAAATACAACCCTCAGAACGGGAGGAAATATTTGCAAACAAAGCAACTGACAAAGGATTAATCTCCAAAATATAGAAGCAGCTCATGCAGCTCAATATCAAAAACACAAACAACCAAATCCAAAAATGGGCTGAAGACCTAAATAGACATTTCTCCAAAGAAGATATACGGATTGCCAACAAACACATGAAAGGGTGCTCACATCACTCATCATTAGAGAAATGCAAATCAAGACTACAATGAGGTATCACCTCACACCTGTCAGAACGGCCATCATCAAAAAATCTACAAACTATAAATTCTGGAGAGGGTGTGGAGAAAAGGGAACTCTCTTGCACTGTTGGTGGGAATGTAAATTAGCACAGCCACTATGGGGAACAGTATGGAGGTTCTTAAAAAAACTAAAAATAGAACTACCATACGACCCAGCAATCCCACTACTGGGCATATACCCTGAGAAAACCATAATTCAAAAAGAGTCATGTAGCACAATGTTCATTGCAGCACTATTTACAATAGCCAGGACATGGAAGCAACCTAAGTGTCCATTGACAGATGAATGGATAAAGAAGATTGGCACATATATACAATGGAATATTATTCAGCCATAAAAAGAAACGAAATTGAGTTATTTGTAATGAGGTGGATAGACCTAGAATATGTCTTGCAGAGTGAATTAAGTCAGAAAGAGAAAAATACCATATGCTAACACATATATATGGAATGTAAAAAAAAAAAAAGAAAATAATGGTTCCAAAGAACCTTGGGGCAGGACAGGAATAAAGATGCAGACATAGAGAATGGACTTGAGGACACGGGGATTGGGAAGGGTAAGCTGGGACGAACTGAGAGTAGCATTGACATATATAGTCTACCAAATGTAAAATAGCTAGCTAGTGGCAAGCAGCTACGTAGCACATGGAGATCAGCTTGGTGCTTTGTGACCACCTAGAGGGGTGGGATAGGGATGGTGGGAGGGAGACGCAACAGGTAAGGGATATGGGGATATATGTATACGTATAGCTGATTCACTTTGTTATACAGCAGAAACTATGACAACATTGTAAAGCAATTATACTCCAATAAAAATGTTAAAAAGTTAATTAAATAAATAACCTGGTAAAAGATACCCAGGAGGTCTGGAAAGTTGACCCTGCTTCCAGTTATTGTTTTTTTCCCCACTTAAAAGACTCCTTTTTCTTGGTTTGTTTCTGCTTTGATAGTTACCTTTGGTTTGATAATTTGAAGATCTAATTACTTATTGTACATTGAACATAATTTGTGCATTCTGAGCATGCATGAACTCATTAAAGTGCCTTATAAGAATTCTCCTCCATGGATTCAATGATAGTTTGTTGTCCAGGCACTGGTGAGGATAGAAGGAAACCAAGCCAACCAAGGCCAGCAGGACCCTTGGTTCTAGAAGCCTTCACTGTCCTTGGAACCATTCTCAGAGTCGTTTTCCCCACTTCTTGCTTCACTTTGCCCCTGAGCCAGGCTGCACAGGGCAGTGCCCTGAAGATATACACTGTTCATGCCCCTACTGGATGAATTTGGAGGTGAGGGCTAAATTGTGTAATCTGCCTTCCTTGGACATCAAAAGAAGTGCTAGAATGAGAACTGAACTTCTCAGAACCTAACTCATGAGAGACATGGAAGCATAATCCTTCTAGATGTGAGCATCAGTACAGGTGAAAGGGGGCGTTCGGAAATATCCCACAAAACCTCTACAGGACCATATAGCACAGATGAACTAAATAGTGCATACATAATTATGTTTGAATTTGTTTAAACAGGAGCCTAGTAAGAAGGACAATAAAATATTAAAAAGCCATGCTGACTGCATTCTCTTTTCAGGCTAGTGATAGTCATTGGCACCACATTCTTCTTTGCTAAGAATACCATTTGCTAATCATGGCCAAGATTATTGAACTCCTACCATGTGATAGCCATTTTTAAGCCTCACAACAATCCCTAGTGGTAGTTTCCTCCTATCTTCTCCCTTTTACAGATGAGGAAGTTGAAGCTTAGCAATATTAACTCTTCTTAGATCACACAACCAGCAGGGATGGGCCTGATTCTGAACCAGGCTGTCCAACTTTAGAGTTTATGCTCCTACCCACAGTGTATGTTATCTCCTCAGGAAGGAGAACTGGAGAAACATGCAAGCAGATAAATGTGAATGAATAGGTCTGAATTGTTTTCATAGGATTATTTGAGAAACTGGTTGACTGCCATGATTTTGGAGCTGGTAGATAGAAGTTTAGGGCCCTAAAAGCTAAAGAACCCTCCTTTCCAGAATCTTTTATTTGCTGCTGGGGAAAGTAAGTTGCATTGCCAAATGCTGCCCATTCCTTAACGTTCCAGAGCTCAGTGAATAGGCGACGTTTATTCATTTGATTTCCAGAAGACTAGAATGACCCAGGATGTTTTGTTATTCCATAGTACGTGGTATTTTGCCATTACCCCCTAATCTGTTATGTATTTTGTGTTGGCCCTGTCTGAGTATTATCTTGCTGGGTCAGAAATGGGGTAGGAATAAATGTACTTTATTACTGAGATGTCCTGCTGCCCATGTAGGAGAACATCATCTGCGACTATATCATGACTGGTTTCCTCAGTGGATGCTTAAGTATCCTTTAGACTCACACAGCATTTATTCATCCCTTCTCATTCCACATACTTATCATTGGTTTGCCTTTCCTTGATCATGTGTTTCCTGTTTAGCCATGATGAAATTACTGCTTGCACCTCCTATTCAACCCCTGAAATTTAGATTTAATCTGTTAGAACAGTGTTTACATTTCCTGTTTGTTTTTCTTCTTAAATCAACTCTGTATAATTATATATTTAGCCTTTGCCCAGTGGAGAGGGTCGTATGACATCTACCCCAGCTAAACTTGGATGTTTTTATTTTCATTTCCTTATCTACCCATTGCTTTCAAAACAGATTTGGTCTGGACTTTCTTTCCTAAATTCTAAGCTGGGTAATATATCAAAATGTCATTCATCTTTGAGCTCCAGATGTTCCAAACCCTCCTTGGCAGGTGCTTAATAAATATTTGTTAAATGAATGAATTCAAGCTGGATTAAAGATAAGATTCTTCAGGTAAAGCACTTCATAATCAACTACCAGAGGGGACTTTTCCTATTGTTCAGTGTTTTGCGCTGCCTTGGAGGTTCTACCATGGTGCTGCATTCCATGTATTGTTTTATGATGTTGCTTTGCACAGGCCTGTATTGTGCAGTAGAGTCTAAGTGGTTATATTTGGCAAATAGGAGGGGTCTTTAATTTGTTTTTGGTGATTCAAGTATGTTGTCATAACAACTCTTTTGATCGCTTCCTTGGTTTATTTTTAATATCTTTTTTTTTTCTGAGGCTTGATCAGAGACTAGACTGTCACATCTTGGATATTTGAATTTTTATATAACTTCTCTTTTTGTGCATATCATTTATTTGGTCATTTGCCTGTGCAAGTGGAAGAGCCAACTTTATAATTACCTGTGTATAAGTATGTGGGCCAATTTTGAACATATATTTTGGAGGTGCTACTAATAAGAGTAGAACTAAATTCCATGGATTTTAATATTTCTGACACTTTTTAGAAATATTCAGGGAAAAATGTTAGCCAAAATAGTTGACTAAATTGACTAATGAATTTTAGTCCAAATGTGCAGTTTATAGATACAGCCTGAAAGAGCTAAAATTAACATACTAAGGTTGAAAAAAACTCTGCAGGAATAACTTCACTTATCTATCTTTCCTTGATTAGAATCTTCTGGATGGTTATATAAATGAAGTTAGTGTACTTTCAGTGTATAGTAGGATTTATTTGTTCAATGTTTATTCCTGTGCAAACTATTAATTATGAGTTATGAAGAAAATGGGCATGTCTTATCAGTGGCTACTGAGTGCTAGAGAGGCATCCTCGGTCCATGCAGACATAATCTCAATTATCTTCTAGTTCTCTATGTTAATCTTGCACAGGATGAAAAGGTGAGATTTTTTTAAAGTATTCCAATAAACAGCTTCCATGACAGTTGGAGTAGAAAGAATATTGTCCTGGGAATCCAGAAATCTGGATTTTTAGGTTCTTTTCTGTACTAACAAGCTATGTGATCTTAGAACACCTTTTCACCTCCGACCTCCATTTACTTACCTGTTAAGATAAAATAAAGGTTGAACTAAATGACCTCTCATGATGCTTCTAGCATGAAGATGCAATGAGTTAAATCTATTTTACTTATATCCCTGAGTCTGGAAAGGTATCTTCTTGAGCGGTGGAAAATTGAGCTACTCTTTATGTGGCAAAAGTGAACCTGGGGCTGTCCATTGCCTTTAATCCAATCAACACTGGTTACTGGGAGCATAAAAGATAAAGTAGCTAATAATGGTGCAGTAACCATAACAGTGTGATTAATGATCAATTACTAAGTTCCAGGCAATATGTTGTTTTCAGATATTATCTTATTTATTCTCACCACAATCCTGTGACGTAGATTTTACGTGTGAGAAAATTGAGGGCTAGAGTGTTTAATAACTTGCTGAAGAGCTTGAGCCTGGTAATTGTCTGAATCAAGATTCAAATCCAAGTTTTGCTTGGGTCTAACAGTCAATCTTGATCTTCTAAGCTCTACCACCTCTATCTGCAAAACTCACTCTCCTTATACTTAACAAATATGTATTGTAAGTTACCAGGTACCAGGCACTGCTCTAGAAGAGATGATGGGGATGGATTACAAAACAGAAAAAAAGTTTCCTTTATGCAGCTTACATTCTAGCAAGAGAGGATAGTATCAGCAGATGTAATAAACAAACATGTTATTTGGTATTTTAGCAGGTGGTAAGTCTGTGAAAAAGAAAAAACAAAGCTGGGTGAAGGGAGTTGGAAATGTGTGTGAATGGAATGGGTGGGTTGCAATTTTGGGTTGGGAGTTCAGGGTGGGCATCATTGGGATGATAATTTTTGATCAAGGACCTTAGGCGGGGGTGAGGAAATGAGTTATATAAATAGCTGTTAGAAGAGCATTATGGGTAGAGAGAACAGCAGGATCCTCAGTGGGGAACATGCTTGGTTTTAGTAGTTCGGTTATTTATGACAGAGGAAATAACCACAATAAAGAGAACATTGAGAACCTAATTTAGACACTTCCATTCCTGCTCATGGTTATTTATTTATATTATAAGCAGGTTGACTTTTTTCTTTCTTATCAGGATGTTCCATCCTGCTTACCCAGAAGTCTACTTGAAAAGTTTCTTTCCCACAAGAGGCTTTTCAGTCTTTATTTTACTTTGCTCTAATGTAGCAGTTCTCAGAACTTTCTGATCTCCAGACACTTTTACACTCTTAAAAATTGTTGAGGACTCAGAGCTGTTGTTTACATGGACTAAGTTTATTGACATATAATGTATTAGAAATTAAAACAGAAAATGATAAACCTGTTGCATGTAATATAAATAACATATTTTCATGAAAAGTTACTGTTTCCAAAACCCCCCAAAATAGTGAGAATAGTGGCATTATTTTACATTTTTGCAGATCTCCTTAATGGTTGGCTTGATAGATGACAGCTGGATTCTCACACCTGCTTCTGTGTTTAATCTGTTGCAGTATGTTGTTTGGGTTGCAGCATAAGAAGAAAATCCGGCCTCACCCAGATATATGGTTGGAAGAGTGAGAAGTATTGTATTAACCTTTCAGATAACTGAGCATAGCCTTCCTTGACACTGCAAAATGGACAAGTGGTACTATTTCTGAAGGTTTAGTTGCAGTGTGGAATATGAAACCCCTTCAATGAGCTTTTTATACTTTGTGCACTCATCGCTTGATGTCATAGTATTACTGTGAAAATAGTTTTGACTTTCTTTGAGACCCTTGAAGGGGTCTTGGGGACCTCCGGAGTCCCCTGACCACACTGAAGCGTTAATAAGATGAAGAGAAAATGTCTGTAAAAACAGTTTGGAAATAATGATGATGCATGAGGAAACCTTGAACTTAGAGAACTTTCTAATGCTTCTGTTTCAGTGGCAGTCAGAAAGGACCAACAGGTAGGGAGGTTTTGTTGTCTCTTTGGGCTCTTTAGTTAAGGATGTAAGTCACTGCCACAGACAGCTGATGAGCCTGTAACCTAGAGAATGGGGAGAAAGTTCTCTTATCCACCCCTTTCCACTACGGTCCCCACAGAGCTAGAAGTGAAGGGATCAATCTAGCCTATACCCTAGGGCAGTATTTCTTCAACTCTAACGTGCATCCGAGGCACCTGGAGATCATGTTAAAATGCAGATTTCAGTCTCTTCGGTCCAGAGTGGGACCTAGGATTCTGTATTTCTTCCCGACTCCCAGGTGATGCTGCTGCTGTTGTCCATAGACCACACATTGAGTCGCAAGGACCTAGGGGTTAAATCAGTTACTCTAAAGATGGGTTGACTCTGCACTTCTAGCTAATACAGTCCTACTAAGAACAGCTATGCCTGCTAAATTATACATCATCAGATGATCAGGACAGATAGATCATTGAATAAAAACATGGTCAATGCCACTTGTAGAGCAGTCCGGGGGGCCTTATCAATCACCTGTTACGATGCTCAGTATCTTTGCTTAACCCACTGCCTAAAACCTTTGGTGGCTTCCTAATGACCTGAAAACGTAACTCAGCCTCTTTACCCTGCTTCATGAGACCCTTAATATTCTGGCTTCTTTGACCTTGACTTTAATCATTTCCCCTCATCCACTGTGGTACGGTCACAGTGACAGCATTTCAGTTCCAGAAGGTTCTTGAATTCTTAGTTTAATTGGTAATGCCTGTCAAGTAGGCTTTCTCATCATTTGCTTGGGATGCAGTAAAGATACACACTCTAAAAAGAATTTTGGAAATAATTTAGTAAAAGCAATAAAGTTGTGGGAAAAATGAAATATTTTTGGATTTTAAAAGACAGCTATTCATTCGGGCAACAAATATTTATTGCAGACCTACCATGTGCCAGGCATTATTTTAGGCATTTGAGTCCTGTCAATGAACAAAACAAAGATTTCTACCCTCACAGAGCTTAGATTCCTTCATGAAAGACAGACAATAAACAGAGTAAGTAAATCACGTAGTACTGGTTATATGTAATATGTGCTATAGAAAAAACAGTAGAACAGAGAAAAAGGGGTTGGGAAAGAGAGGTCCAGATGGAAGAGAGAAGGTGACATTTGAGCAAAGACCAGGAGGACATGGGAAGTTATCCCCATTCAGACGATGTTGGGGGAAGGGTCTTTGTGCCTGGCATGTGGGAGGCACAGACAGGATGCCAGCCCAGGGTGACTGGAGTAGAGCAAGTGGGCAAAGCGTTCAGCAGGTAAAGAGGTGTGTGTGTGTGTGTGTGTGGCCATCTATTTTAGATTTATATATCTATTTTTCAAAAGTGAATTATTGAGTACAGAACCATTAACTGTTTAAAGCTTGTTTTCCCTGGCTCCTGCTTTCTTAGGAATGTTAGGAAGAAGGTGTTTTAATCTTTAAAATTTCATAATCTGTAAAAACTTAAAGTGATTTCAGTTGTGTACTGGCAGGAATTGAAGAGCAAAGCGAAAGGGGTTTCACTAAGATGACCCAGTCACTGATACTTTTGTTTCCTGCTTGCAATGCAGGGCAGACAAGATTTAAGTAAATATTTAACATCTTTACCCACTTCTCCTCTCTAAAAGAGCTGCATCTGTCTCAGCAAAATGGAGAAGTCACTTTGATAGAGCCTCAGATTCCAGTCAAGGGAGACGTTTGGTAGTGGGGTTGTCCTCTCCTATGCAGGAAATGACTGCCCTAGTCTGATGAGGATCTCTGCTTTCTCTGGGTGATGGGCCATCCGGAGAGTAGAAATGCCTGGTGCTGTGTTGAATGGTACATAAATGCTCCATAGGACACTGAACCAGCAGCTTAAGCATCACCTGGAAGCTTGAAAGAAGTGTAAATTCTCAGGTCTGGAGATAAGGGGTGGTGGGTGCTGGCAGTACACAGTATTTATAAATGAGTGAGGCCTCTATCCTTCCCTCTGGAACAGAGGTTCTCAACCCTGGCTATACATTAGAATCCCTGAGGAATTTAAAAAAGCAAAACAAAATGAACAACCATGCCATGGCCTCTGTACCAGAGATTCCAATTTAATTAGTCTAGGGATAGGCCAAGGGCAAGGGCCACTGTATATTTTAAGTCTCCCTGAGTGATGCTAATGTGCAGAATCACTGTGGTAGAACATATTTCTCAACCTCAGCACTACTGACATTTTGAACTGGGTAATCCTTTGTTGTGGGGTACTGTTGTGTGAATTACAGGATGTTTAGCTGCATCACTGGCCTTTATCTGTGAGACGTCCATCAAACCCCTGCTCCAATCTGTGACAACCAAAAACGTCTCCAGATATCTCCAGATATTCCCAGCGGAGCAAAATTGTCCTAGTTGTGGACTATTGCTCCAAAGGAATAATTCTCAAAGTTTGGTGCAGAACTGCCCAGTAGAATTATAATACTAGTCTCGTGAAATTTAAAAATTTTTAGTAGCCACATGAAAATAAGCAAAATAAAACCTCGCACCTGTCAGAATGCCTGTCATCAAAGAGATTGCAAATAAATGTTGGCATGGATGTGGAGAAAGGGAACCCTTGTATACTATTGGTGGGAATGTAAATTGGTACAGCCACTATGGAAAACAATATGAAGGTTTCTCAAAAAACTAAATATAGAATTACCATATGACCAGCAATTCCACACTTCGGTATATACCAAAGAAAATGAAAATACTAATTTGAAAAGATACATTCACCCCAATGTTCATAGCAGTATTATTTACAATAGCCAAGATATGAAAGCAACCTAAGTGTCCTTCAGCAGATAAATGGGTAAAGAAGATGTGGTATATGTATACAATGGAATACTATTCAGCCACAAAAAAGAATGGCATTTTGACATTTGCAACAACATGGATGGATCTGGAGGGTGTTATGCTTAGTGAAATAAGTCAGACAGAGAAAGACAAATAGTGTATGTTATCACTTATATGTAGAATCTAAAAAATAAAACGAATGAATATAATAAAACAGAAAGAGACTCACAGATATAGAGAACAAACTAGTGGTTACCAGTGGAGAGAGAGATGAGGGAAGGGGCAAGATAGGGGTAGGAGATTAAGAGGTACAAACTACTATGTATAAAATAAATAAGCTACAAGAATATATTGTACAGCACAGGGAATATAGCCAATGTTTTATGATAACTTTATTTTTTAATTTTTTTTTAACATTTGTAACAATGACTTAATACTGTTATTTGACCACCTCAGACATACATAGAAGAGGGTAGTCTCTTGCCATTCTACTTGGGGGAATAAAGCAATACATTACTTGGGATAAAGCAATACATTACTAACCCTTATCTGATTATCTCCATGTGAGGGAACTCCTGAAGGAGTCATCTCTAGTCGTAGTGACGCCTAACATTGCTGCTCCAGGCTTCACAATACTTTGCTCTACGATGGTGTTTTTTTTTTTAACATCTTCATTGGAGTATAACTGCTTTACAATGGTGTGTTAGTTTCTGCTTTATAACAAAATGAATCAGCTATACATATACGTATGTCCCCATATCTCCTCAGTCTTGTGTTGCCCTCCCACCCTCCCTAGTGTATATATGTCCATGCCACTCTCTCACTTCGTCCCAGCTTACCCTTCTCCATCCCTGTGTCCTAAAGTCCATTCTCTACGTCTTTATTCCTGTCCTGCCTCTAGGTTCTTCAGAACCAATTTTTTTTCTTTTTTTAGATTCCATGTATATGTGTTAGCATACGATATTTGTTTTACTCTTTCTGACTTACTTCACTCTGTATGACAGACTCTAGGTCCATCCAAGTCACTACAAATAACTCAATTTCGTTTCTTTTTATGGCTGAGTAATATTCCATTGTATATATGTGCTACATCTTCTTTATCCATTCATCTGTCGAGGGACACGTGCATGTCCTGGCTACTGTAAACAGAGCTGCAGTGAACATTGTGGTACATGACTCTTTTTGAAATTATGGCTTTCTCAGTGTATATGCCCAGTAGTGGGATTGCTGGGTCGTATGGTAGTTCTACTTTTAGTTTTTTAAGGAACCTCCATACTGTTCTCCATAGTGGCTGTATCAATTTACATTCCCACCAACAGTGCAAGAGGGTTCCCTTTCCCTCTTGCACTGTTTTGGGTCATCACATTTTCATTGTCATTTATTTCTAGATTTTTTCATTTCCTCTTTGATTTCTTCAGTGATATCTTGGTTATTTAGTAGCATATTGTTTAGTCTCCATGTGTTAATATTTTTTACAGTTTTCTTCCTGTAATTGATACCTAGTCTCATAGCATTGTGGTTGAAAAAGATACTTGATATGATTTGTTTTCTTAAATTTACCAAGGCTTGATTTGTGACCCAACATATGATCCGTCCTGGAGAATGTTCCATGAGCACTTGAGAAGAAAGTGTATTCTTTTGTTTTTGGATGGAATGTCCTATAAATATAAATTAAGTCCATCTTGTTTAATGTATCATTTAAAGCTGTGTTTCCTTATTTATTTTCATTTTGGATGATCTGTCCATTGGTGAAAGTGGGGTGTTAAAGTCCACTACTACGATTGTGTTACTGTCAATTTCTGCTTTTATGGCTGTTAATATTTGCCTTATGTATTGAGGTGCTCCTATGTTGGGTGCATAAATATTTACAATTGTTATATCTTCTTCTTGGATTGATCCCTTGATCATTATGAGTGTCCTTCTTTGTCTCTTGTAATAGTCTTTGTTTTAAAGTCTATTTTGTCTGATATGAGAATTGCTACTCCAGCTTTCTTTTGATTTCCATTTGCATGGAATATCTTTTTCCATGCCCTCACTTTCAGTCTGTATGTGTCCCTAGGTCTGAAGTGGGTCTCTTGTGGACAGCATATATACGGGTCTTGTTTTGTATCCATTCAGCCAGTCTGTGTCTTTTGTTTGGAGTGTTTAATCTGTTTACATTTAAGGTAGTTACTGATATGTATGTTCCTATTACCATTTTCTTAATTGTTTTGGGTTTGTCTTTGTAGGTCTTTTCCTTCTCTTGTGTTTCCTGCCTAGAGAAGTTCCTTTAGCACTTGTAAAGCTGGTTTGGTGGTGCTCAATTCTCTTAGCTTTTGCTTGTTTGTAAAGGTTTTAAGTTCTCTGTCGAATTTAAATGAGATCCTTGCTGGGTAGAGTAATCTTGGTTGAGGGTTTTTCCCTTTCATCACTTTAAATACATCCTGCCACTCCCTTCTGGCTTGCAGAGTTTCTGCTGAAAGATCAGCTGTTAACTTTATGGTGATTCCCTTGTATGTTATTTGTTGTTTGTTCCTTGCTGCTTTTAATACTTTTTCTTTGTATTTAATTTTTGGTAGTTTGATTAATATGTGTCTTGGCGTGTTTCTCCTTGGATTTATCCTGCATGGGACTCTCTGTGCTTCCTAGACTTGATTAACTATTTCCTTTCCCATATTAGGGAAGTTTTCAACTATAATCTCTTGAAATATTTTCTCAGACCCTTTCTTTTTCTCTCCTTCTTCTGGGACCCCTGTAATTCGAATGTTGGTGCATTTAATGTTGTCCCAGAGGTCTCTGAGACTGTCCTCAAGTCTTTTCATTCTTTTTTCTTTATTCTACTCTGCGGTAGTTATTTCCACTATTTTATCTTCCAGGTCACTTATCCGTTCTTCTGCCTCAGTTATTCTGCTGTTGATCCCTTCTAGAGAATTTTTAATTTCATTTATTGTGTTGTTCATAATTGTTTGTTGGCTCTTTAGTTCTTCTAGGTCCTTGTTAAATGTTTCTTGCATTTTCTCCATTCTATTTCCAAGATTTTGGATCATCTTTACTATCATTACTCTGAATTCTTTTTCAGGTAGACTGCCTATTTCCTTTTCATTTGTGCTGGTGGGTTTTTGCCTTGCTCTTTCATCTGCTGTGTGTTTCTCTGTCTTCTCAGTTTGCTTATCTTACTGTGTTTGGGGTCTCCTTTTCGCAGGCTGCAGGTTCATAGTTCCTGTTGTTTTTGGTGTCTGCTCGCAGTGGCTACGGTTGGTTCAGTGGTTTGTGTAGGCTTCCTGGTGGAGGGGACTGTTACCTGTGTTCTGGCGGATGAGGCTGCATCTTGTCTTTCTGGTGGGCAGGACCACGTCCGGTGGTGTGTTTTAGAGTGTCTGTGATCTTATTATGATATTAGGCAGCCTCTGTGCTAATGGATGGGGTTGTGTTCCTGTCTTGCTAGTTGTTTGGCATAGGGTGTCCAGCACTATAGCTTGCTGGTCTTTGCATGGAGCTGGGTCTTAGCGTTGATATGGAGATGTCTGGGAGAGCTTTCTTCGTTTGATATTACGTGGAGCTGGGACGTCTCTGGTGGACCAATGTCCTGAACTTGGCTCTCCCACCTCAGAGGCACAGGCCTGACACCTGGCCAGAGCACCAGGACCCTGTCAGCTGCAAGGCTCAGAAGAAAAGGGAGAAAGAAAGAAATAAAAAGAAGGAAAATAAAGTTATTAAAATTAAAAAAAATTATTAAAAATGAATAATAAAAAAGAAAGAAAGAAGAGAGCAACCAAACCAAAAAGAAAATCTACCAATGGTTGCCAGTATTCATTGTTTATCTGAAAAATTAAAATTTAACTAGGCACCGTGTATTTTAACATTTTAACTGGCACCTCTAGACTTCACCATCAAGTAGGAAAATATCTTGGGTATTTTGGTGAACTTCAGCTGGTCCCTGAAATAAATAAGGTTAATGACAAAAAAAAAATCCACCAATGATAACAAGCGCTAATAATTATGCAAAAAAAAAGGACTGATGGAACCCTGGGACAAATGGTAAAAGCAAAGCTGTACAGACAGAATCACACAAAGGAGCATACACATACATACTCACAAAAAGAGAAAATGGGAAAAAATATATATATATTTAAAAAAAAGGAAGAGATCAACCGAATCAATAAATATACCAATGGTAATAAACTGTAAATCCTAAACTAAGGTAAATATAAAACCAGAAACAAATTAGATGCAGACAGCAAACCTCAAGTCTACAGTTGCTCCCAAAGTCCACTGCCTCAATTTTGGGATGATTCGTTGTCTATTCATGTATTCCACTGATGCAGGTACATCAGGTTGACTGTGGAGATTTAATCCGCTGCTCCTGAGGCTGCTGGGAGAGATTTCTCTTTCTCCTCTTTGTTCACACAGCTCCCGGGGCTCAGCTTTGGATTTGGCCCCGCCTCTGCCTGTAGGTCGCCTGAGGGCGTCTGTTACCCACTCAGACAGGACGGGGTTAAAGGAGCAGCTGATTAGCGGGCTCTGGCTCACTCAGGCCCGGGGGGGTGGGGGGAGGGAGGGATATGGATGCCGGGCGAGCCTGCAGCGGCAGAGGCCGGCGTGACGTCGCACCATCCTGAGGCGCGCCGTGCGTTCTCCCTGGGAAGTTGTTCCTGGATCCCGGGACCCTGGCCGTGGCGGGCTGGACAGGCTCCCCGGAAGGGGGGTGTGGATAGTGACCTGTGCTCGCACACAGGCTTCTTGGTGGCGGCAGCAGCAGTGTTAGTGGCTCATGCCCGTCTCTGGGGTCCGTGCTGATAGCCGCGGCTTGCGCCCGTCTCTGGAGCTTGTTTAGGTGGCGCTCTTAATCACCTCTCCTCGTGCACCCCGAAACAATGGTCTTTTGCCTCTTATGCAGGTCCAGACTTTCTCCCGGATTCACTCGCGGCTAGCTGTGGCGCACTAGCCCCCTTCAGGCTGTGTTCACACCGCCAACCCCAGTCCTCTCCCTGGGGTCTGACCTCTGAAGCCCGAGCCTCAGCTCGCAGCCCCGCCCGCCCCGGCGGGTGAGCAGACAAGCCTCTCGGGCTGGTGAGTGCTGGTCGGCACCGATCCTCTGTGCGGGAATCTCTCCGGTTTGCCCTCCGCACCCCGTTGCTGCGCTCTCCTCCACGGCTCCGAAGCTTCCCCACTCCGCCACCCACAGTCTCCGCCCGCGAAGGGGCTTCCTAGTGTGTGGAAACCTTTCCTCCTTCACAGCTCCCTCCCACTGGTGCAGGTCCTGTCCCTATTCTTTTGTCTATATTTTTTCTTTTTTTTTTGCCCTACCCAGGTATGTGGAGAGTTTCTTGCCTTTTGGGGGGTTTGAGATCTTCTGCCTGCGTTCAGTAGGTGTTCTGTAGGAGTTGTTCCACATGTAGGTGTATTTCTGATGTATTTGTGGGGAGGAAGGTGATCTCCATGTCTTACTCCTCTGCCGTCTTGAAGGTCTCCCTCTATGATAACTTTAAATGGAGTATAATCTATAAAATATTTGAATCACAATGCTGTACATCTTAAATTAATGCAATATTGTAAATAATCAACTATAGCTCAATTAAAAAATTTAGTAGCCACATGAAAATAAACTAAATAAAACAAGTGAAGTTAATGTTAATAATTTAGTTAATTTAACCCAGTATATTCAAAATAGTATTTCAACATGCATTCAATATAAAAATTATTAATAAGATGTTTTTACATTCTTTTCAAGTCCTTGAAATCTGGTGTGTGATTTACACTTAAGCATATTTCAATTCAGACTAGCCACATTTAGAGTACTCAGTAGCCTCAAAATGTGGCCAGTGACTACTGTCTTGGGGTTTAGTGGGCATCAGAATCAACTTGAGGGTTGGCTAAAATGTCAACTGCTAGCCTGCCCCCAGAGCTTCTGACTCAGTAAGTTTGGCGTGGGGCCTGAGAATTTGCATTTCCCACAAGTTCCTAGGTGATGCTGGTGCTGCTGGTCTGGTGACCACACTTTGAGAACCACCAGTACAGAGAAACCATAATGCCTTTGTTATTCAAAAATGTGGTTTGTGGAGCAGCAGTAGACCTTGGAGCCTGTAAGAGATGCATAATCCCTCGTCCCAGGCTTGACCAATTTTAACAGGAATGTACATTAAAGGTAGAACAGGAGACTGCCCCGAGTAACGTCTCCCTGTGAATCTATTAAACTGGCCTGTTTGTTTCCTTCTTAGAACTTGTCTTGGTTCTTTTTTTTTTTTTCCCTCTTGACTCAAGAATGCAGGGCATTTTTTTTTTCTTTCTGTTAATCATTCTGCATCTAGGAGCAAATACAATGTCTTGCACACAATAGGCACTTAAATATTTATGGAATTAACAATCCTATAAAAGGAGAGAAGGTTGGGGACAGTGATTAGGTATATTATTCTTTGGCTTTAGAAATTTGAATAAAAATATGTTTGGAGATGAGTTGAATACTGGGATTCAGAACCTGATTACATGGTTCCTGCTGCCTCGAAGGTGGAATGGTCCTTCCTGTAACGTCACCTGTGCCCAAGGGGTGTGGGCGACTCACAGTTGAGAGAATTGCCTTATTGGGAAGCTTGTCAGATTCTTCTTCCTGGCAAGGTGGGGCTACATTCTCTTTGTTTCAGAGGAGTGGAAATGCTCTACCTGTTTGTGACGTCACACAGCACCTAGGAGGTGTTCCTGGGATGTCCTTCCTTCAGGACTACAAGTGCCTCTGAAGTGTCAGTGACTGCAGGCTTCCGTGCACTCTGCTGCCAGTTGGCATTCCAAAGGCATCACATTTGAATTGACTCAGTTCTAAATCACCAGAGGCCCAGTTATGCAATGGAAATTTGGTTTCCAAAGAGATTTACTGATGTTACAATGCCTGGCTAAAATATATATATATTTTACATAAAAAAATCCTCTCTTCACTCTTGGATCGGTTTCATTTTTTACTGTGTTTCTAATAATGGAAAATAGTTTCTCCATATTTGTTTTGGGTAAAGACAGTAAACTTGTTTTCCCTCCTCTGTTGAGATTTAGTGTTGTGTGAATTAACCGTTGGCTTTAACTGTGTATCTCCATGTGCACAAACAACTTGTATGTAGACAGACAGAAAGATGAAGTAATTCAGTGGTTACTTTCAGAGGAGGGCAAAAATAATAAAAAAGCAGAAATGAACAATTTCATAATATTCTTTGCTGGCTACTTCACTGCCCATTTTCTCACTCAGTTCCCTTTTCCTCATGCCAAGCTTTCAAAAAAATTGAGACTGTGGGAGACTGAAGTGTATATTCTGTGTTCTATTGGAAGGATTTAAATGGTATTGACCAAATTAATGAGCTTGATTATAGTAAGTCAGTTGTTGCCTAGGGGTGGAAGCAGTGTGGAGTGACAGCTGACTGAAGTGACATCCTTTCTTTGTTAACCTCACTGTCCTAAAGATGTACTGCAATGTTTTGTAGTTGAAGGGTGCATACTTTTAAGAGCGTGTAATTTGTTGGTTGTTTGTTTTCGATCTCAAGCTACTCTTCTGTTAAGTCTAAAAGGGGCGGATGGGGGGAGATTGGTACCATGTAATCACAAACACATAGTGAGTGAATGCTTCATAGTCCAGGCTTGTCTACGATTATGATGAAAGTAACTACTTAATCTCTGAAAAATGTATCAGGAAGTGAGAAAGTGTAGGTGAGATTTGCTCCGATTCACTCAGTGAACTTGGCAGCTTTGGAAATAGGCCATTACTCCAGACTCCTTCATGGTTTAATGGGATACCTTTGCTGTGAAGCTTCTGATAAAAATTGCGTGATGCAGCTCTACCTATTAGAAGATAAATAATTCTGCTCCAGTGCTCTTTGCTCTGGCACCCATAGTTTAGCCACTCATCTGGGGAAACACCTTTGCTCTGGTTTTTTGGGTAAGTGTGAAAACCTCCTGACCAGGCTATGTTCTACTGGCTAATCAGTGAGCATAAAAGTCTTGTTGGCCAGTGATGGTGTAGCTTCAAGAATGGAGTACTGTACTGGAGCAAGGGCTGGAGGTTATGCAGGGGAAATAGAAAATGAAAATAAAGGGAACCTTATGGAATTACAAACCAGGAAGATCAGCACACTAGTTACAAGGGGCATTAGGAGAGGAATTGAAACAAGGGCTAAAAACTCAGATGCTGATAGTGTTTAGCAGAAAAATTATGGTAAAGTCAACATTATTTGAGATTGTGCTACCTTTATACATGAACTCATTCATCACCATGGTAATCCTCCAAGACACAGAGCACAGACATTCTTCCCATTAAGTAGGTGAGGAAGCTCAGGCTCAGGGCTGGGTATAAGCAAGAACTAGAACTTTGATTCTGAATTTTCTTTGAAAGCTGCTCAGGGATCTCTTCTAGTGTGTGCTGGTTATGAGTAGTTGTCAGCATTTATGAGCATCTCACAAACATTCCCAAGAAAACACTCGGTCTAGGAGGACAGTTGCGATGTGTAACATTTGTCCATCTCTCCCTGCCCTTTCAAAACAGGACAGTAGACTGACTTCCTGGTTTAGGTCTTAGCTGCCTTTTATCTAAAATCATCAGTACGCAGTTTTCATTGTGAAGTGAAACAGGCCTGATTGCTTCATGCAAGTACTCTGCAGTTTAACTGCTTTGTGAATTTGTCTTCTGTACCTGTTGACATCTTTTTAATTCTCTGGTGTCCGGCAACCATAGTGACTTAAAATATATTTCTTTTATTAATAAATTAGTTACCATTACTTTTTCTTCAATTTTCAAAATATTCTATAAGTGATAATTTGGGGAAAAGATCAAATCTGTTAGAGATGAAATTAATCTGTAATCAGGCTGAGAGCAAAGTAGACAATATTACATTCATGTGTTTGAAGGATGTGTCTTTGTTTGCTAAAAGAAATTAATGTTTTTGAAGCTTCTCTAAAACGGTTTGCTCTCTGGATAGCATGTTGTGTTACACACGTAGTTTTTGCTCTGGTTATTAGTAATTGGGCAGATGCTTATAGGGCTAAACCTATAGAGTTTTGACCATGTTGGAAAAATGAGAATAAGAACAAATAGCAACAAACCTTTAGCACCTGCTGATTGGCTCAGATATACAGTCTGCCCAGTCTGCCTGTAACATTCACCCCAGCTCATCCTGCAGGCATCTGGTCATCCTCCTTCAGTCAGCCTTCAAGGTAAAGGCTGGTTCCCAAAGGTCCTTAATTTCTCCATTCACAACCTATCAAAAGATTTATCTTAAGTCAACTGATGTTTTCAGCCTGATGTTTTCAGCACCTCTAGGGATAATAAGATCTGGACGTTTACCTCCTTCTGACTAAAGCAGTATTTTACAATTGAATTGACAGTTTTATTTGATTGGATTCTCTAAGCAATTCAGTCTGAATCTAACCTGGTTACAGAGCTTATGGGTCTGGTTCTGTGAGGAAGATACAAGAGGACCCATCCAGCTGGTTGTGACTCCCAGGTAAGAAATGTTCTGAGGTAATGCAATGTGTGTATGTGTACTTGTGCTGTCCACCTGTGAGTCTTTATGTGGCAGTTATAAATAGGTACATAGATGTTGTTTTAGTCATGGACACGTTACATAAACATAAAAAGCATAATACCAAATACCTAGTTGTCATTAAGTAAATATTCTTCCCTTGAACATTTACACACCTTCCCACACCTTCTAGGAGCCTAATATAGCACAGCTTCAGAAAGAAATAGTCACCAGATATGTCTTTAAGTGACTCATTAATTTGCTCACTTTTGAGGATAAAGTTTAAGGAAGTTTCTTCAAGTAGGAGCAATTTGCTGATTGTAAGGTTATTAGGAAAAATACTTCACTGTATTACACGTCTCAAGCGTTTGCGTCTCAAACATTTTTGTAGATTGTACTGCACATAGCATCAACTCAGTCTTATGTTTTACACGGACTGTTAGGAGGAAGGGAAGGGAGTTACATGACTGGGAAATACTCACCATGAGTCATTTGTAATTACAGTAATGATATAGATGTGCTCTTCTGTATGATAATATTGGTGATGGGGGTAGAGTTTGCATATTCTCTCTTATGTGTCCCAAATTCCATTGCATGGTATGGAGTATCCTAAACTGACATGATTGTAAGTATCTTTGGGGTACTTATTACATATGTGAGCTTCCCCACAGACAATAGAATTGGAATTTCCAAAGGTAGGACCTGGGGATATGTGTTTTTTAAATAAGAACCTTAGATTATTCTTCTGATTGTGTAAGTTTGGGAACTTCTACCTTGATGGATACTGTAAGAAGCTCATAGGCTCTCTTTAATTACAGCCAACATTTTCGTCATATTTTAATTTTTTTTACTTTATTTTTTCCTCCCTTTTTTTTTAGTTTCATTGAGAAATAATTGACATACATCACTGTAATTTTTTTCAAGTACATCTATCTTAGTTTGGTCTGTAAGGTTGGTAGGGCAAGGATTGCTACCTTCAGGGCTTCCCTGGTGGCGCAGTGGTTGAGAGTCCACCTGCCGATGCAGGGCACATGGGTTCGTGACCCGGTCCGGGAAGATCCCACATGCCACAGAGCGGCTGGGCCCGTGAGCCATGGCTGCTGAGCCTGTGTGTCCGGAGCCTGTGCTCCGCAAAGGGAGAGGCCACAACAGCGAGAGGCCCACGTACTGCAAAGAAAAAAAAAAAAAAAAAAAAAGAATTGCTACCTTCATTTTGCAGATATGATGCTGTCAACTTAACAAAGCCAACAATTTTTAAAGTGTTCGTTGACAACAGCAGCAACTAAAGATTTTGGAGTAGGAATTCCCTGGCAGTCCAGTGGTTAGGACTCTGCGCTTCCACTTCAGGGGACACGGGTTTGACTTCTGGTCAGGGAACTAAGATCCCTCAAGCCACGGTATGCCCCCCAAAAAGGATGGAGAACAACAACAACAAAAAGATTTTGGGGTGATGAGGGCTGGTTAACTGCTTCCCCATAACCGCAAGGCCAAAATGTAATGAAAGTCATGATTGTCTTCAACATACATGGGCACTTGCTAGACATTTGTTAGAGAATTAGGCACAAAATGGGTCTGAAAGTCTGATGAAGCTCCAGTACCTCTATCTGGCACTGTCTTTTGAGGCTCTGTAACCACACTTCATGAGAAAGAGATACTTGAGGCACATACAGCAAGATTCCGAGGTTAGATTTTGTGCCCTCTGAAACTATTGCTGCTGTCCCTAAGGAACTTAGGGTAAAGGCCCCAATGGATTCTTACACCCTATTAAGGCAGGGGTGGAAAGTATCTCTAAAATATTTTAGCCAATCTCCATAGGTCTTGAATGCTATTAATTTTACCAATGATGGTGTCCAGTTCTACTATTCTTCTTGCAAATTTTCAAGTCACTAGAAAAGCCTTTTATAATTTTCAAAATATGCTGTTTTTTTGCCTGGACTACTTTTATCCTGTGCTACTGGGTAAGTCCTGTTGTTTCCTTAAAACGTCAATTCAAGCACCATCTCTGTTTCGAAGTATTTTCTGGTCCTGTAGGACCTTGCTACTCAGAGTCTGGTCCATGGACCAGCGTCATCAGCATCCCTTGGGAGCTTGTTAGAAGTGCAGATTCCAAGTCCCACTCAAGACTTACTGACCCAGAGTCTTCATTTTAACAAGATTCCTGGTGCGTTGGAAGCACAATAAAGTTTCAGAAACACTATTCTAGAAGTTAGGTGCTCCTCGGCTGTGCCTCCTAATATAGCATAAAACTATGATGATGGCTCTATTAAAGCACTTACCACATTGAATTGCATAATTAATTTGTGCCTATTCTTCCAGGTTAGTCATCAGATCTTACTCATTTCTTCACTCCTATCACTTGGCACTTATTGAATGTTTAATTCATGTTGAGTGAGTGAATAAACAAACTTGCCCGTGGCAAAATTAGTTTTTCAGATCTACATGTAGATTTCTTAGATTTCATCTGACTTATATGTTCTCACACATCCAAAGTCAGAATGAATAGAAGACAGGGTATTAACCAGCTTTCCAGGGCTCTGGTTGAGGAAGAAGTGGGTGTTGGACATAAGAGCCAGACAGTAGTGGCATGACGGAAAATTCATGAGGGAAGGATTTAGTCTCTAATATGTGAATGGTCAAAGAGAGAGGGCAGAGTCACCTAAGGGGACCATGTGTGCCAGGGATTCTGAATACTTTTTTCTGTCCCAACACACCCAAGAGATTAGACATATTTCCAGCTGTAAGAATGGCTAACTATACCAGATTTTCATTGGGACTTCTCCCTCAACTATATAATTCTGCTATAGCCCATACCCCATTTTTCTTTTTAGACTCGCTGAGACAAATGGTAGGATCAATGTCTGGTGTTCTGAGTAGGACAGGAGGGCATTGAGAGATAGTAGGTACCAAGAATACATCCTGAATTTAAAATCAAGTGTTTTAAATGGGTGGATAGATTCAGATATCTAACCTGGAAGGTTAGATTAGGAAATCAGCATAGGGTAGAAGGAGTGGTAACAAAAGATCTTATCAAAATGAGGATGAGGACTGGTCCAAGTCCAGGGCTCCAGGGACTTAACACCTGGGCAGTACTTATTCTACATCTTTCTTTCTCAACCACGTCTCTTTTGGGGTTAACTATAGACCCAGTAGTGGCTAACGGTGGAGAGAGAGTTTGGGATTAGGGTTACCATAATAGTGCAAAACAGTTTCGGTACCTACCCAGAATCCAGTGGATAGAGGTAGAATAATGTCCAATCTGTAAATAAGAAGAAAATATTTTTCTCCCTGTACTTTGGTTGGTCCTGAGGGGCAGTTATCACAAATTTGGGGTGGGGTGGGGGGCAACATTTAGAGTGGGGAAGGAGTATCAAAGCTAGTCAAGGCTTTTGGCCTAAGGCAGGAGATTGACAATAAATTGCCTAGGGAAGCTAGCAGGTGAGGTACACACTGAAACTGGGGTAGAGTAGGCAGTGATGTCCTGAAGAGCAAATGCCTCGTTTGAAGGGTCAGCTCCAGTTGGTGGTTTCATGTGGGAATCTGGCATCTGTCTTCTGGGTATTTTGGGTCCTTTTGTGTTCCTTTAAAAATCACGAAGACTTGGATAGAAACCAAAGAAAGGGAAACAAGAAGGGAGTTATTCAGGGCTTGTCATAGTTGAAATGAAATCATTCATTTTACTCTAACTCACTGAAATCAAAAGCAAACAAGCATAGGGCTTCCCTGGTGGCGCGGTGGTTGAGAGTCCGCCTGCCGATGCAGGGGACACGGGTTCGTGCCCCGGTCTGGGAAGATCCCACATGCCACGGAGCGGCTGGGCCCGTGAGCCACGGCGGCTGAGCCTGCGCGTCCGGAGCCTGTGTTCCGCAGCGGGAGAGGCCACAACAGTGAGAGGCCCACGTACCGCAAAAAAAAAAAAAAAAAAAAAAAGCAAACAAGCATAAATGAAACTAAATGAAAGAAATGACTGCCCAAACTTCAGCTTCTCCCTCAGAGTCCCCATGGATGTCATTGATCACCTACTAAGTTATTCAGCTAAGAAATCTGGCAGTCTTTTTTGACTCTTTTTCTCCCTCAGCCTTTACATTTTATGACTATTCAGGGCCAATAGATTTCACCCCCATGAACACCCACATCTTTCTCCATCTTTATGGCCACTGTCTTATATTAGGTTCTCTTGTATTTTGCCTGGATTATTCCAAAGGTTTCCTTTTTGGTATTTCTAACTGATTTCATGAGGAAACAACACAAACAGACTCTACACATTTTCTTCCAGAATTAGGTCTGTGGCTAGGGCCTGTGTCTGAATCCACAGGTAGAGGTGAGCAGATCCTCACCTGGGGTGGACAAGGCAAGAGACCAGAATGTTTTCAGCAGTGGGCAGGTCTGCTGGAGTAATTTCCAATTCCAGAATTAGAACAAAGAAGAACACAGGTCAGTGCAATCTAGGAACTCTCTTCTTCCCCTTCTGATTGCCATGGGTTAACGCTGACAATATATCCATACAGTTATGAAAGTAAGGTCACAAATTAGGCAAGTTTCTGAAAAATGTACAATAATGAGATGAAATGGATCAGGTCATGATTGTTTTGCACCCTTTGTCTCACCAGCCCCAGCGGCCTATTAGAAAGTTAAATGCCCATTCGTTAGGTGGCTTTGAGGTCCATAACTAACTTTAGGTAAAACATGAGACTGGAGAGAAAGTGATCTTCTCAAGGTTAAGCCATCCTCTGGCTTGGAAGGTTAACTTGGGAAGTACCTTCTGGAGGCCTACATCTTCCAGGTCTGATTTAGAGAAATCCCAGCAGGACCACAGTCACAGACACTAATTTTCCTAATGCTAACTTGAAGGGAATGAATGATTACAAAACTATTAACTAGAGTCTATCAAAGAATTAAAAAAAAAAAAAGAACTCTGATTGGGAAATGTCTACTAACTTGTTTTTAACCAGAAAGCCCTATAGTTACACTGCTAACTTACTAGCTATGAGATCTCAGAGAAGCTACTTATTCATCATAACTCTTACTCCCCTCATTTATACAATGGGGAAAGTAACATCACCTACCCCAAATTTTGTGGTAAAAATTAATAAGAACATACATAAATACCTTAGCAAAATAGCTAGCATATAATAGGCAATTGATGAATTATAACATCATTATACTTATTCCTCAATGAAAGTTTATCCCCACCTCTACCTGTATTGATATAAAATCATTTTAAACATACAGGCATTCCTTGATATGCACAGGGGATTGGTTTCCAATACCAAGAACCAAAATTTTCAGATGCTCATTTTTTTATATAAAGTGGCTGAAAGCCTTTGTATCACTCACCTTTTTCAGCCAGAAAATTTCCCTCCCACAGGTAACCAATGTTACCAGTTTCTTGAATACTCTACTATAGAAAATTGATGCATCTGCAAGCAAAAGCAAAAAGGCATTTTTCCCCAATTGCTTTAAAAAACGTTTTAAATCTAAATTTCCCATCTATACTGATACAAAGAATTATTATTGTTTTCTATAAGGACCTGAGGTCCTGTCACTTTGATACATGTATGTTTATTGTAATTTTTCTAAGATCATATCTAAAATTTATCTTACATCTAGGCTGCCGCACTGTGATACGTATTTTATGGCTCTAGTATTTGTGCCAAACATTACCTTGTTGTATATTGAATTTCTATGGCAGTTCAATATGGTTAGGCCCAGATGACAAAGAACTTTCTGTGCTTAATTAAATTGACTGGTACATGTGCACCCTGATGCAAATATATTTTCCTTACAGAGAAATGTTCTGCCCTTTGCAAGACGTAGGAAGTCTGAAATTAGCTCTGTTTTTTTAATGAGTTTCAAAATGTGGTCCCTGAAATAAGGCAGCAAAATACCATGGTGGAATTGTAGTTCTGAAAAAAATGTTTTTAGGACATCCTTCTTCTTTATTCACTCTTTCCAGACCAAATATAATATTTCCAAACTATAAAGAGGTATTGACTACTGAGAAGTGAATGGCAAACTCTACCCAGGACTTACAAAAAAAGTCTTAGGAGAGTGGGAAAGCCTAATTGTTCCTTTTAATACACTACTCACAGGGCCACAATCACCCTTCAAGCAGACTATGCTATAGGAATATGAAGTCTTGGAAACTGTAGTGAATTCTATAGGTGCCCCATCTAGACCCCATTGCCAGCTGAAGCACTCCCCACTCCCACCCTGGGTACTTTAAGTGCTTCAGCTAAGGCTTGCTGTTACCTGGTTTTCTGGAGAAATGCCCTCAGTCAAATAGGAGCCATGTCGTGGGAGGTTATAGGCCCAGTACTAAGGAGCAGTCCTTAGCCAGTGATGGACTGACACAGGGATTCTTTAAGCCAGTTTCCTTGCCCAAAGGTGGAATAACTCTGTGAACCACTTAGCCTTCAGCACTTGTTGTGGGATCAGGCTGAAACTAGACTCCAGCTGAGACCTCATCACTGTTTAAATGTGGAGAGGAGCTACTGGAGAGCAGGGGTTGGGGGGGGGAGTGAACAGATGTTAGAGACCTCACTTAGAATGGGGTGGTTCTGAAACCAATGTGGCAAAGATCTGCTGAGAAAAAGTGAAAGGATTGCTCCTTGCCCATTCTTCTTCTATCTCAACCCTTCCTGATTCTGTTGCAGTGAGCCAGTTTTCAAATTGATTCTAGCAGAGCCTGCTGCATCAGTGATATGGGGCACTGTCCACAGAGTTACTGAAATTGCTCCTTGCACCGTTAAACTTCTGATTATTTTTCCTGTACTCAAGGTCAGTGATAGAGCTAAAATACTGTTTTTTCTCTTCCTTTCACTTTTATCTAAAATTCGGTAAGAAGAATTGAAAGAAGGAGTCACCAACAGCAGTAGGAAGACAAGGGACACCTGTTTTCTTCCTATTCTTTCTTTTAAGGTCCTCACTTCCTATTCACAGGCAGACTAGGTCCCTGTGTTTTAGTCTAGTGCTATTTATATGCTTTATTTTTTAAAGCAATAACTTCCAGAACCGTGGGAAGGAAGTACAGGTAAACAAGCTTTAAGCGACTAGGTGAAATTCACATAATTTGGCACAGCTTTAGGAACAGCCTGTTTCCTGACTCCCCACATACGTACTCAACTCTAGACCCTAAAAGAGAGTGGGTAAATATTTTTAGCATTTAGTAGAACCTAAACAGAAAAAAGGACATTCAGTATGACAGAGTAATCTATCAGTTGAAAATGAATCAAAGTCATACGATCATCTTCACTTGAAACACCCAGAAATACTTCATATAATACAACAATCATTCATTAAAATGCATGGCTGGGGCTTCCCTGATGGCTCAGTGGTTAAGAATCTGCCTGCCAATGCAGGGGACATGGGTTCAAGCTCTCATCCAGGAAGATCCCACATGCCGCAGAGCAGCTGGGCCCGTGAGCCATGGCCGCTGAGCCTGCGCGTCCAGAGCCTGTGCTCTGCAACAGGAGAGGCCACAACAGTGAGAGGCCTGCGTACCACAAAAAAAAAAAAAAAAAAAAAAAAAGAAAGAAGCATACCTATGACACAAGGACAAAGAAATATTGAGAATTAAAGAATGCAATATATATATATATATGTGTGTGTGTGTGTGTGTGTGTGTCAGGCAAGTATTAAATAAAACAAGAGTCAGTTATAAATCTATAATATTTTCAGACAAAATAACTCTAAGGCAAAAGTATTGTTAGGGATTAAAGTGGTTACTTCATAATGATGAAATACATATTTCAACAGAAAAATAAAACAATTCTAAACTTACAGGCATCCAATAACATAGAATTAAAATATATAAAACAAAAATCAACAAAATTGCAAGGAAAAAAAGACAAGATTTTCAGAAATGTCTCACAGATCTGATAACACCATGTAACAAAATTTAGAGAACATTTGAAGATTTGGAACATCTGATTTTTATAAATAATATAATATACTAAGCCTTAGATACAAAAAAACAGACAAAGTATGAGAGAGGAAAATTTATAGATCAGTCTCATTCATGAACATAGATTTAAAAATCCTGAACAAAATATTAGTAAATCAAATATAGGAATGTGTATGTTATATATTATGTACATGTATATATATGTTAACAGATACATATATTATATATAAATATAAAATAATAAATATATACTTAAACAAATGCATCTTGACCAAGTTAGATTTATCCACAAGTACTAAAATGATTTAATATAATTAACACAATAGTAGATCAAAGGGAAAAAGAAGCTTATGATCATTTCAGTACATGCAGGAGAAAAAAGTGTTATCCTTCAATAACCATTTCTGAGAAAAGAAAACTCATGGCAGACTAAAAGGAGAAGTCTTATCCATGAAAGGGATAAGATTTATCCATTAAAGGGAACCTATTAAAAATCTACTACAAACATTATTATCCCTGGTGACACATTAGAAGCATTCCCCTGAAAATTAGGAATAAGGTAACAGTGTTTGACAATAATATATGATTTCATCTATGTACTATAGGTTTTAGCTTGTGCCCAAGGAAGGAAAAGAAATAAGATGCATAAGGACTGAAAAGAAACAAAACAGTAATTTGCATAACATATGGTTGTCCAGATAAAAAAACTCAAGAGTATCTTTAAAAATATAATTGCTGGATTGATACGAGAAAATCATTTCCATGACTATATACCAACAATGTGCACTTATAAAATAACTGGTTTGAATTGATCATTTTCACTTCATGGAGCTGTAGCGAAGCAACCCTTACTGCAGATCAAGGGAATTCTTTTTACTACCTGAACGCAAAAGCAGGTTCTGTTAATAGGGAAGTGGACTAGTCATTGTATTGGGCAAACAAGAGACAGTGTCTCCTTTACTTTTCAGAAATTATCTGTGTAGATGACCAAGTTTTTTGTGTTCTTTGTGTGCTTGAAAAAGATGCTTAATCTCTAATTGTTGGTTGCAGATACTCTATGCACTCATAGAATGAACCATATATGTCCATTCTATCAAATTTCTAAATTGTCGTGTTCAATCTCATGCAATGTTAACTTTTTGAGTGTTTGATCTATTCAGTTTCTAAGAGTTAGTGCTTCTAATGCTAAAATATACCAGTAGGTTTGTGGTTTCTCAGTTAAGACTGTCTGCATTTACTATGTACTGTGTTACTGATATACTTGGATATATTCCTACCATCATTTTTCTCCATTATGATCATCCTTTTTTTGTTGCTTTATCCCTTTTTACTTTTTTGTTTCTGTTTTATCCTTCACATTTTGGGAACTTGCACAGTCTACTACTTCATGATTCTCTTAAATTTTTAGTATATATAGTTAACCAAAGTTTGAAGTTAATTAGTATCTTTACCCTTTTCCAAAATAATACAAAGATGTTAGATGATAAACCCCATCTACTCTCCTATAGTCTATGTCATACTTATCTAGTACTTTATTTCCAACTTGTTTTTTTTAACCCTCTTCTTACAAATTAATAATTTTTACCATCAGTTTTAATTAAGACCTACTTATTTTGTTTTTCAAATTCTAATTTTATTTCCTCACTGTTGCTTCTTGTAGATTATTTCTTTATTAGAGGTTCTATTTCCTTTTTTGCAGAAGTGTTCTTCCACTAATTCTTTTAGCCAGAGTCTGAAAGAGTAAGCTAGTTTTCTCCCCTTGTATCAGATGTTTCTGTTTTTCAACTTTTGACTGATTGTTTAGCTGGGAATAGAGTTTGAGATTGGCAGTTATTTTTCTCTTAGCACACTTTAGTAGTTATCTCTTTGACCTCTTGTTCATGTGAAATCTCTTGTACATCTAAATGTTGTTTCTCTTTTCTTTTTGTTTCCTTTAAGATTTCCTTTACTACAGTTTCTTTTAGTATTTGATATTTTACACATATTTATTTATACTTATTTTATTAATCCTGTTTCTTTTATATGAAAATTTATCAGCCATGATCTCTTTGAATATTTTTCCTTCACCATTATCTATATGCTTCCTTATGAAACTTGAGCTTGAGTTTCTCTTTCTCTTGTTCCTGTTTCTTTTTTATTTTTATTTTTTTTGCGGTACGCGGGCCTCTCACTGTTGTGGCCTCTCCCTTTGCAGAGCACAGGCTCCGGACGCACAGGCTCAGCAGTCATGGCTCACGGGCCCAGCCGCTCTGCGGCATGTGGGATCTTCCTGGACCGGGTCACGAACCCGTGTCCCCTGCATCGGCAGGCGGACTTTCAACCACGGCGCCCCCAGGGAAGCCCTTGTTCCTGTTTCTTAATCTCTCATGTTTTACATCTTGTTATCTTCTGCTGCTATATTTTTGATGATTTTCTTACACGAATCTTCTAGTTTGCTATTTCTGTCTTCAGCTGGAAGTCTGCTGTTTTACCTGTCCTAAGTTAAACTTTTGTGTGTGTGTGATACACATTATTCACAGAGCATAGTGTGTCAACCATATATAGCAATAATATAAAATGCATGTACTCTCTACTTAGGTAACAGAATATTACTAATACCTTAGATTCATGTGTGTCCCTCGCCAATCATCTACCAACCATCAGGTAACTGTTATTCTGACTTTTTGTTAAGTATTTGTATTAGTTCCAGAGAAGCAGAATTAATAGAATGTATATGTGTAAATATAGATAGAAGAATTGGCTTATGTGATTATGGAGGCCGACAAGTCCAAAATCTGTAGCATAGACCAGCAGACCAGAGACCCAAAGAATAACCTGTGTTGCAGTTCAAGTCTGAATGCTGTCAGGATGGAAACCCAAGGAAGAGTTGCTGTTTAAATCCAAAGTGAGTCTGCTAGCAGAATTCCTTCTTGCTCAGCAGAGGTCAGTCTTTTGTTTTATTTAGGCTTTCAACAGATTAAATGAGGCTTAACCATGTTATTGAGGGTATTCTGCTTCATTCAAAGTCTCTTTAAAGTTCTGATTTAAAAGTTACTCATCCAAAAATATTCTCATGGAAACATTCAGAATAATGTTTGATTAAATATCTGGGCACTGTGGCCCAATGACGTTGACACATAAAACTATGCATCACACATCTACCCCTTGTCAACTTGGCATCCATACACGTCTCCTTAAACTATACTTAATCTCCAAATAAAGACAATAACAAGTTTATAATTACACCTAACATGATACAACCATTTTGTATACAACTGAAAATGCACTAACACTTTCCCCATAAGAGGATACAAAATTCCTGTGTGACATTTACCCTTTCCCTTCACACCCTGTAACTTAAATACTATGATGTAAAGTTTACAATACTAAATGACATGATATAAAGTCAATATATTTTATGTTACATGATAAAGGAATAAAAGATAGAGGAAAACAAAGATATTTTAGACATATACACACAGATACAAAAATATTTATAACAAAATAAGGAAGTAGCTGGTATTTAGAACTACCTTCTTTCACTACCCAATCCATATTCCCATTCCCCTCAGTAAACACCTCAGTGGGTCATGGATCTTAACGTGGTGGGATGACCTCAACCTTCATTCCTAAAGGATCTGTCTGGATTAGGATGTCGTATTTTTCCATTGACTTTAATCACAGTATCTCCTGTATTCCAGACATACTCTTCCTTATCTGCACTGTACGGTATCAATCCAAGTTTTCCTTGGTAATCAGGATTAACCATTTCAGCCAGCACAGTAATTCTCTTCTTTGCCTGTTGATTTAGGGATGAGGAATCCAAAGTGGCTGCTTGGGAGTCTTAACTTCCAGTTTAATGGAATCATTGTGTTTTCCTGGTGGGAGCATTCATCCTTTGGAAGTAAGATCTCTAGTCCAGCAGAACATAAAGTTGTGGGGGACAGGTAGCAAAAACTTTGTCATTGGGTCACTAGAGGTATTAGTGAGTGATACCCCTCCCATTTCCACCCCTTGATTCCTGGACCCATGAATTCTTGCTGTGGGAGAAACAGAGCCATATACTGGATGCTGATGCAGAACATATATGATTTCGTGGAGGACCTTGCCACAGCTCTGAAAGGAACTCTCACCTAGCTGTCACTGTAACTAAGTCTTCAAAAGGCTGTTGCAGTACTGCATAGCAATCAGAGAAGAAAAAGAAAGAAAAGGAATCCAAATTGGAAAGGAAGAAGTAAAATTGTTGCTGTTTGCAGATGACATGATACTATACACAGAAAATCCTAAAGACACCAACAGAAAACTACTAGAGCTCATCAATGAATTTGGTAAAGTTGTAGGATACAAAATTAATATACAGAAATCTGTTGCATTTCTATACACTAACAATGAACTATCAGAAAGAAAAATTAAGGAAACAGTCCCATTTATCATCACATAAAAAAGAATAAAATTCCTAAGAATAAACCTACCTAAGGTGGTAAACGACCTACACTTGGAAAACTATAAGACACTGATGAAAGAAATTGACACAAACAGATGGAAAAATATATGGTGTGTTTGCATTGGAAGAATTAATATTGTTAAAATTATCATACCACCCAAGGCAATCTACAGATTCAATGTAATCCTTATCAAAATACCAATGGCATTTTTCACAGTACAAATAATTTTAAAATTTGCTTGACAAAAGACCCTGAATAGCCAAAACAATCTTGAGAAAGAACAGAGCTGGAGTAGTCATGCTCCATGACTTCAGACTATACTACAAAACTACAGTAATTAAAACAGTATATTACTGGTACAAAAACAGACACATAGATCAGTGGAACGGAATAGAGAGTCCAGAAATGAATCCACACGTCTGGTCAATTAATCTATGACAAAGGAGGTAAAAATATACAATGGAGGAAAGACAGTCTCTTCAATAAGTAGTGCTAGGAAAACTGGACAGCTACATGTAAAAAAATGAAATTACAACATTCTCTAACACCATATACAAAAATAAACTCAAAATGGATTAAAGACCTAAACGTAAGACTGCATACTATAAAACTCCTAGAGGAAAACATAGGCAGAACACACTTTGACATAAATTGCAGCAATGTTGTTTTGGATCTGCTTCCTAAAGCAAAGAAAATAAAAGCAAAAGTAAATAAATGGGACCTAATTAAACTTGAAAGCTTTTGTACAGCAAAGGAAACCATTGACAAAATGAAAAGGCAACCTAATGAATGAGAGAAGATATTTGCAAGTGGTATGGCTGATAAGGGGTTAATACTCAACATATATAAACAGCTCATGTAACTCAACATCAAAATAATAAACAACCGGATTAAAAAATGGGCAGAAGAACTGAATAGACATTTTTCCAAAGATGAACTGCACATGGCCAACAGGCACATGAAAAGATGCTCAACATCGCTAAACATCAGGGAAATGCAAGTCAAAACCACAATGAGATATCACCTCACATCTGTCAGAATGGCTATCATCAAAGAGAATACAAATAACAAAAGTTGGTGAGGATGAGGAGAAAAGGGAATACTGATGGTGGGAACGTAAATTGGTGCAGCCACTGTGGAAAACAGTATGGAGGTTTCTCAAAAAACTAAAAATCGAACTACCATATGACCCAGCAGTTCCATTCCTGGGCATATATCCAGAAACACCAAAAACACTAATTCGAAAAGACACATGCACACCAATGTTCAAAGCAGCATTATTTACAATAGCCAAGCCATGGAAGCAACCTAAGTGTCCATCAACAGATGAATGGATAAGGAAGATGTGGTATGTATATACATATATACATAACAATGGGATACTACTCAGCCTTAAAAAAGAATGAAATTTTGCCGTTTACAGCAACATGGATGGACTCGGAGGGCATTATGCTTAGTGAAACAAATCAGACAGAGAAGGACAAATACTGTATGGTATCACTTATATGTGGAATCTAAAAAATAGAACAAACTAGTGACTCACAGATATAGGGAACAAGCTAGTTGTTACCAGCGGGGAGAGGGTAGTAGAGAGGGGGAAATATAGAGGTTGGGGAAAAAAAGGGTTGTTACAGGATTATATGAGATCATGTGTGTGAAACTATTGAAAATTGTAAAGCACTATAGAATGTAAAGAATCTTTCATTCAATTAAAAATAAAGGCCATTCCTCTATTCTGTCAAACCAGCTGATGAAGGATGGTGGGGAAAATGGTAAGTCTAGTGAATTCCATGAGGCTAGGCCCATTGCTGCATTTCATTTGCTATGAAGTGAGTTCTTAGAAGAATTGCTGTGTGGAATACCATGACAGTGGATAAGGCATTCTTTAAGTCCATGGATGGTAGTTTTGGCAAAAACATTACATGAAGGGAAGTTAAGTCCACATCCAGAGTGTCTGTTTTAGTAAGAACAAAATGCTGTCTCTTCCATAATGGAAGTGGCTTAATGTAATTAATCTGCCACCAGGTAGCTTGCTGATAACACCAGGGAATGGCGACATATCAGGGACTTAGTGTTGATTTCTGCTGCTGGCTGATTGAGTACTCAGTAGTAGCTGTGGTCAGGCCTCCTTTGGAAAGCATAAACCCACGTTGCTGAGTCCACGCATAACGTCTATTTCTGCCACCACGGACAGTACATCCATGAGCCCACTGGTGATGATAGTGGTGGCTAAAGAGACTAATTGATATCTACAGAACAGACCATCCTATCCACTTTGACTATTAAAATACTCTTCTGCTAAGGTCACCTTTTGGTGAGTATTAACATGGGACACAAATATGTTTAGGTTCTTTTTGCCCATTCATAGAGGTTTATCTTCAGACCTCTTTCTCAGATTTCCTTGTCATCAATTTTCCAGTCAGGTTCCATCCAAGTGCCTGACTATCCAGCCAAATCATTGGCCACAGCTCATGAACTGGTATATAAGCACACATCTTGCCATTTCTCCTTCCAAGCCAAATGAATGACCAGGAACACTGCCTGCTGGGAGGATTTCCCTTCACCACTGTCCCTCAGGGATGTCCTAGAGAAAGGATGTAGTGCTGCAGCTGTCCATTTTTCAGTGGTGCCTGTATATTGGAGAGAGTAATCTGTAAACCAGGTCCCAATTTTCTTTTTCTCTGTCAGTTGATTGTAGCGAACTCCCAGTGAGGAAGTATGTGCAGCCTGGTGACACAAGGTAGTGCAGCAGGAGTAGGGACCACGGCATTTGGGCCACTTCATGTAATTTACTTGTGCCTCCAGGGCCTGCTTGGGCTTGACCTCATATATGCCACTTCCATTTGATGATGGAGTGCTGCTGTGCACGCCCAACTTCATGGCTTGGCGAGTCAGATAATACCTAGTACGTGATAGACAGACAGCTCAGGTCACATGGTAACTTCTTGGCCCATGGTTAAGTGTTCAGGCTCAACTGAACCCTAGTAGCAGGCCAAGAGCTGTTTCTTAAAAGAAGAGTGGTTATCCCAGAGGATGGCAGGGCTTTGCTCCAAAATCCTAAGGATCTGTTATGAGGTTCACCTGTTAGAGGCCTGCCACAGGCTCCAACCAATATCCTTATCTGCCAGTGACACTTCAATCACCATTGGATTTGCTGGATCATATGGTCCAAGTGGCAGAGCAGCTTGCATAGCAATATGGGTCTGTTGTAGAGCCTTCTGTTGTTCTGGGCCCTGTTCAAAACTAGCAACTTATGAGTCACTTAGTAAGTGGGCCAGAGTAGCACACCCAGATGAGGAACGTATTGCCTCCGAAATCCAGAGACGTACTAGGCATTGTATCTCTCTCTCTTGTTATAAGAAGGGTCAGATGAAACAACTTACCCTTCACCTTAGAAGGGTTATCTCAACATGCACTATACCATTGGCCCCTAGAAATTTCACTGAGCTAGAAGGACCTTGAATTTTTATCACGTTTATTTCTCATCCTCTATCATGCAAATTTCTTACCAATAAGTCTAGAGTAGTTGCTACTTCTTGCTCACTAGGTCCAATCAGCATAATGTCATCAGTGTAATGATCAGTGTGAGACTTGTGGAAAGGAAAGACAATCAAGATCTCTTTGAACAAAGTTATGACATAGGGCTGAAAAGTTGATATACCCCTGAGGTAGGGCAGTGAAGGTAAATCGCTGGCCTTTCCAGCTGAAAGCAAACTGCTCCTGGTGGTCTTTATTAGCAGAAATTGAGAAGAAAGCATTTGCCGTTTTATTAGCTGCCTAAGAGGTACCAAGGGATGTGCTAATTTCCCCAAGTGATGAAACCACTCCTGGTACCATGACTGAAACTGGAGTTGCCATCTTGTTAGGCTTACAGTTATCTACTGTCATTCTCCAAGATCCAACTCTCATCTGCACAGGGCACAAAGGTGAGTGAAATGGAGATGTGGTGAGAATCACCACCCCTGGATCTTTCAACTTTCTGATGGTGGCGCTAATCTTTACACCCCTTCAGGAGCATGGTATTGCTTTTAGTTTACTTTCTTTCCAGGTAGAGGCAGTTCTAGTAGCTTGCACTTGGCCTTTCCCACCAGGATAGCTCTCACTCTACAGGATGTAGGAATTTTTCCAGTTGCTAGGTATGTTTATTCTAATTATGCATTCCAGAACTGGGCAAATAACCAGAGGATGGGTTTGGGGACTCACTGAGTCCACTGTGAGATGGACTTAAGCTAAAACTCCATTGATCACCTGCCCTTCATAAGCCCCTACTCTGACAAGTGGACCACAGTGATGTTTTGGGTCTCCTGGAATTAGTGTAGTTCAGAGACAGTGTCTAGTAGTTCCCCAAAGGTCTTATTATTTGCTTTTCCCCAGTGCACAGTCACTCTGGTAAAAGGCCATAGGTCCCTTTAGGAAAAGTTGGGAGAAAGATTAACAGTATACATTTTTGGAAGTGTACCAGGATCCTTCCTCAAAGGGAACCAGCCCCTGCTTCACTGAAGGGGTCCGAGGCTGTAAACTGGCTCAAGTCCTGTTTGGATCTTAGGAAGCATAGAGCACCTGGCAGGGCTATGCTGTGGCCCAGGTACTAAACTTTTAATAGGGATATTATCAGAGGGAGTAGGATGTTTTGAATTTCTGCTTCTAAATCCACCATTGCTTACCTTGACTGCTCAACAGTAAATAAAAAGAGTAATTTCGAGAGATGAAATGGCTATCCCCAGCTGACCCAACACCTGGGCATGGAGAGGAGAGAAGGCATTTTATTAGAATATGGTTAAGACAAGTCAAGTAGAATTAAGAAATGAAGACAAGCTCACCCAAGCATCCTCCTTCAGGTTAAAAAGATAGTATGACGGCAATAGGTATCTGCCTCTTGAATCCTTCTGTTCCAGTACAAACTGGTGCATTTACCTATTTTTTGTTCAGCTGTCATTCTCAGGTCATCATGTTCTGTTCTTCTTTGGATCCTCATCACTCCTCCTTTTTTGGATTTCCTGTTCCTACTCCTTGTGTGCCATTAGTATTAGTTTCCTGTGGCAGCTCCAACAAATCACCATAGCCTTGGTAGCTTAAAACAAAAGAAATGTATTCTCTTACAGTTCTGGAGGCCAGAGCCCTGAGTTAGTTTCACTGAACTGAAGTCAAGATGTTGACAGGACCATGTTCTCTGTAGAGGCTCCAGGGGAGAATCTGTTCCTTACTTTTCCAGCTTCTGGTGGCTGCCAGCCTTCCTTGGCTTGTGGACATATCAGTCCAATATTCAAATCTTCAAATCTCCCAGCTCAGTGGTCTTCTCCTCCATGTGTCTCTGCATTTCCTTTTCCTCTATGTCAAATTACCATCTCCCTCCCTCTTATAAGGATACATATGATTGTATTTGGCGTTTACCTGGGCAATCCAGGATAAAGCATATCAAGATTGTTAATCACATCTGCAAAAATGTTTTTTCCCAAATAGGTAATATTTTTAGGTTCCAGGGGTTAGGAAGTGAATATTCTTTTGTGAGGAGGGGCATTTTTTCATCCTACCACAGGATGTCTTCTTCTTTCTTCATTCTCTCTCTCCCTGTCTCTGTCTGTTTCTCTTTTTGTTGGATACATCTTCTAATAGCTTCAGAGAGTGAATGCATGGGAAAAATTATTTGAGACCCTACAATTTTTATTCTACCCTCATATTTGATTGTGCCTTTGTATGTAGAATGTTAGAATAGAAAACATAGCTCAGGAAATACATACAGCAGTCTCTTTTCTTATCGCTCTTCAATTCCATTTCAGAAGAGGTTGAGCATTTAAGGTATTAATTTATAAATCATCCTGAGCGTCCTGCAATAGTATGATTTTTTTTTGGGAAACAAGTCCTTTAACTTGTGCTTGCATTCATTTAAAGCCTGTTGGAAATTTTTAATCAAAGTATTCAATGAATGAAGCACAAAAACTTGGTTTGAAATTGTTTAGTCGATTGCAAGGCAGTGGCCTTTATTCTGTAAAACCAAGTGAGCTGTTGAACAAAGTAAATGATGAGAGCTCAAATGCTGTTTTAATTTTTTAAAACTATAATTTTGATTTGGATTGTCTTGATTTATAGGAAGACTCTTTTGATGGAGTTCCTAGTTAATTTGATAATTTATTTATTTTTTTACCAGAATGGGATATATTGAGAAGGACTTCAATTTTCTAGCATTTAAATTTCAGTCAGTTATGGAGAGAATTTAGATGATGAATTTTATTATGTAAAAATATTTGCCAAGTAAGGTGCTTTGAATGAAAATATTTGGTCTGAAATAATCATATGATGCAATAGGGAAAAATTAATATTACTCTGAAGTTACCAGGTACTTCAGCATCTGTAGGGAAAGTAGTTTTTCAATTAAAAATATGGCCTACAGGGCTTCCCTGGTGGCGAAGTGGTTGGGGGTCCGCCTGCCAATGCAGGGGATGCGGGTTCGTGCCCCGGTCCAAGAGGATCCCGCATGCCACGGAGCGTCTGGGCCTGTGGGCCACGGCCGCTGGGCCTGTGCTCCGCAGCGGGAGAGGCCACAACAGTGAGAGGCCCGTGTACCGCAAAAAAAAAAAAAAAAAAAATGTCCTACAGAGAAAAATCAACAAAAGGTGTCACCATTTTCCAATTTATTAACCCTTAAATGTAGAGTAATGAGGTCAATTTTATGAAAACAAAACTACATGACCATAACAAAAAAAACCACATTCTTTATAGAAATACAAATGACACACTATTGGAGACAGAGATGCGTAAGAAAATGGCTAATGTAAATGAATATGTACCAAAAATAATCATTCTGCTTATTATTTTATTTTCAGAAAATTGATATGAAGAAGTTAATTTGCTTTCAATTTAATAAACACGTTACTTTTCTTAGAAGCAATTTTATTTTTGAAGCTAGTTTTTGAATAGAACTGTCAATGAAATAAACCAATTTTTCAGTAAAGAAATTTATAAAAATTACCTAATTTTAAAGTGTCCTTGATAGTATGATAGATAGATTATATGGTCACTTTACTCACATTGTATGTGACCTATTTTTTTATATTTAGACGTTTGTAGAACCTTTTTATTTCTTTGTCTCCTGTGTTCAAAATTGTTGCAGTGATGTATGTTGGTGAGACTCTTGGGCCCCTTTCAATCTGGAAACTTATTCATTTTAGAGCAGTACTTTTTGCAGTAGTTCATTAAAGATTTCATTTCTTCAATTTTCATGTTTTCTCTCTTTCTGTATTTTGTATTCCTTGATCTTAGACGTATGGGATGATTTTCTAATTTTCTTATATTTTCTGTTTTCTTCTCTTTTCATTCTACTTCTGGAAGATTTCCTTAACTTTATCTTCCAACTATATCATTGAGTGTTTCATCTTCACTGTAATTAAAAAAAAATTTCCAAAAGCTCTCTTCTTGGCACGTGAAAAGATACTCAACAATGATAATCATAAAAGAAATGCAAGTCAAAACCACAATGAGATAATGACTTCATACCTGTCAGAATGGCTATCATCAAAAAGACTACAAATAACAAATGTTGGCAAGGATGTGGAGAAAAGGGAACCTGTGTACACTGTTGGTGGAAATGTAAATTGGTGCAGCCATTATGGAAAACAGTATGGGGGTCCCTCAGAAAACTAAAAATGGAACTACCATATGATCCAGCAATTCCACTACTGGGTATATATCTGAAGAAAATGAAAACACTAATTTGAAAAGGTACATGCACATCAGTGTTCATAGTTCATCGTTATTTACAATAGCCAAAATATGGAAGTAATCTAAGTGTCCATCAATAGACAAATGGATAAAGAAAATGTGTTGTGTAGATATACAATGAAATATTACTCAGCCATAAAAAATAACGAAATAATGCCATTTGCAGCAACATGGATGAAACTAGAGATTATCATACTAAGTGAAGTAAGTCAGAAAGAGAAAGACAAATAGCATATGATATCACTTATATGTGGAATCTAAAAAAAATAGATACAAATGAACTTATTTCTAAAATAGAAAGAGACTCACAGACCTAGAAAAAAAATTTATGGTTATCAAAGGGGAAAGAGAGGTGGAGGGGAGGGATAAATTGGGAGTTTGGGATTAAGATATACATACTCCTATATAGATAACCAACAAGGACCTACTGTGTAGCACAGGGAACTATACTCAATATTTTGTAATAACCTATAAGGGAATCTGAAGAAGAATATATGTATAACTGAATCACTGTGCTGCATACCTGAAGTTAACATGATATTGTAAATCAACTATACTTCAATAAAAAAGATTTGGTGTATATGTACAAAGGAATATTACTAAGTCATAAAAAAGAATGAATGTTCTGCCATTTACAACAGCATGAATGGACCTGGAGGATATTATGCTTAGTGAAATAAGTCAGACAAAAACAAGTACTGTATGTTATCACTTATATATGGGATCTAAAAAATAAATGAGTGTATATAACAAAACAAAAACAGACTCAGATACGGAGAATAAACCAGTGGTTACCAGTGGGCAGAGGGAAGAGGGGAGGGGCAAGATAGGGCTAAGAGATTAAGAGGTACACACTACCATGTATAACTTAAATAAACTACAAGGATGTATTATAGAGCACAGAGAAATATAGCCATTATTTTGTAATAACTTTAAATGAAGTATAATCTATAAAAATATTGAATTACTATGTTGTATACCTGAAACTAATATTGTAAATCAACTGTACTTCAATAAAAAAATAGAAAAAAAAGACAAAAACTCTCTTTTTTGTTATTTAAATATCTATTTTATTTTTATAACATCTATTCTTTTACATGGATTCCCAAATATTATTCTCTCTCTGGGGATATTAATGTAATGATGGTTTTATTTATTCATTCATTTCTAAAGTTTTCTTCTCCCTTTATAGTGTTGGTCTCTTCCAAAATGATTGTTTTGTGTGTGGCTCTTTTAGTCTCTGTTGATTGACAATTCATGGTTAAGAGCCTGGGATTTAAAAGCTTATTGGAAGATCTGAGTGTGTGAGGGAGGCTTTGAACATCACTGAAGGGCGATCAGGCTCTCTAGGTTTTACCTCAAGGGTGGGTTAGCTACTCAGGAGAAGTCTGTTCTGTTATCCTACTGGGTGGTAAAGGTCTGACTGTGTTTTGGGAGCCAAGCTATTCAGCTTGAAGGAGTCACATGGTCACTTTACTGTGGTCTTCTTGGTACACATCGAATACAGACCCTCAACTCTAACTGGCATATACTTGTCCACACAGTCTTTCTTTACCCTGTCAGAGAAGAAACCTCCAAACTTCTGGGGCAGAGATCATTGTTCCAAAGAGTGGACTAGAAAGGTAAAGGAGAGGGAATCTAGTCTTAATAGAAATTGAACTGTTTCTGAAATAGCTTTTGGCAATTTCTTGATTGAATCACTTCTCCTTCACTCATAGTTCCAGAGTTACTAAGTATTGCTGGTTTCAGAATCTCTTAGGATTCTGTGATGGAATGGATTTGATTATCAGCTTTTCTGACTGCCAGTTTTGTATTCATCTTTCCTGGATCTCCTAAGTCATTTACACTGGTCCTGCTTTCCAGCTTTCAAAATTCTGTCACTGTTGTCTCCCCTGCTGCTCTTTTCATCTTTATGGATTAAACATTTTTTTCCCTATATTTGACAGGAGTGAGTAAAATTATACGCATGTGTTCGATCTCCCAGCATAACCTTTATATAGATGCTTTATGTCCTTCTTCAAGTCTATTTTTTTGTAATGATTTCATCATGGTTTCCATTCCTTATTATTTTCTTTAATCATTTCAAACATGCTGATTTTCTAATTTTTTCACATTGTAGAAATCCTCCAGTTGCTGAAGCGAGACCTTATCAAGGCGAAACTATTTTCCAATGTGGTTTATAATTTTTTAAAAAATTATTTAATTTTTATTTTATTTTTGGCTGCATTGGGTCTTCGTTGCTGCACGTGGGGTTTCTCTAGTTGCGGCGAGCGGGGGCTACTCTTTGTTGCCATGCTGCGGGCTTCTCATTGCGGTGGCTTCTCTTGTTGCAGAGCACGGGCTCTAGAACGCAGGCTCAGTAGTTGTGGCGCACAGGCTTAGTTGCCCTGCGGCACGTGGGATCTTCCTGGACCAGGGCTCCAACCCATGTACCCTGCATTGGCAGGTGGATTCTTAACCACTGCACCACCAGGGAAGCACGGTTTGTAATATTTTAGACTGTGAGCCTTTCTCATCATCCAACACACCTCCTCCTCACCCGCATTCCTGTGGGAGTTGCCTGTCTTTATTCATGGCAGAAATGTTGCTGTAGAATAATTTTGCATTTCCATCTGCATCTCACCTGCTCCAGACTAGTTTATGTTAATTTCTTAGTTTGAGACTTCTTGCATTTCATAAATCATGTAAATTCGGATTCCTCATGTGTGTGTTTTGGAAGCTCTTACTTTCTCATGGTAGGTTATGTGCATCCAGAGAGCTTCCTTACGGCTTGACGAGGCTGGTGGTGCTTCTTGTGCTGAGAGGGCTGTTCTTCCAGGCTCCTGGCTTTATGCGGGGTAGCCAGTTCCAGTCCCTACTTTGTAAGGACTCAGCACCTTGTGTTTTAGATAGACTTTCCCAGAATCAGGCTCTAAGGTGAGGATCCAAATTACAGTAATTTATTAGTAAGTGTTCCCAGAAAAGATAGGGGTTTGGAGAAATAGGACTGGAAAGGGAATTTTGTCTAGCAAGGGCATGGTATCAAGCAAAGTCCCACCCAGGAAACGTGCTCTCAGGTTTGAAGGGCAGATTTGAAGTTTACATCTTAGAGCCCTCCTCATCAGATGGGATGATTTATATGCCAGTCATTGTTAAAGGCTTCCCCCAGAGGGATGTAAATTCCTGGGAGGTTTCTGCTTTACTTGAGCTCTCAAAGGGGTTCTAGCGGCGTGAAGCAACCCCCTGCCAAAAATTACAAGTACTGACTGTTGGAGTGAAAGTGCGCAGGGCAGCTGGGGCACAACGTAGTAAAGAATCCAAAGTAATGTGGGTGGGGAGCATTGCCAGTGCTTGTTGCATCTTTTCTCAGCCCCTGCTCAGGGCTAAACCGCAGCCTTAGCCCATACCTACCCTGCACTCCTCCCTCACAGCGCTGCCCTGGCATGGGGGAGAGCTTTATTTCCCTCTTTGCTGGGACTTGGGCATTTCCTTTCTTTTTTATTAAAAAAAATTAGAACAGGGTGGTGGTTTCCTCACTTTTATGCGCCTGAAGCACTACAGTGTGTCCCCTTCAGTATATTCTGTCATGGTGTAGACCTAAGTCAAGTGTGGATCACCTAAACAAGCAAAACACGATCAATTTCACTGTGTGTAAAGCGATGACATGGATGCAGAAAAGAAATAATTTGGATCCTTTCAGAAATTACATGCTAGATAGTTCTAGAAAGAATTGTGGAGTATAGTGATTTGGCTTTTAGGTAATATGTTTATTCTCTACAGTTTAGCGTAAAGACTGATTGATTTGAAATTAGGTGCTAGTCTTATGAAATTGCAAACTGGGATTTTTTTTTTTTTTTTTTTTGCGCGGTACGCAGGCCTCTCACTGTTGTGGTCTCTCCCGTTGCGGAGCACAGGCTCCGGACGCGCAGGCTCAGCGGCCATGGCTCACGGGCCCAGCCGCTCAGCGGCATGTGGGATCCTCCCAGACAGGTGCACGAACCCGTGTCCCCTGCATCGGCAGGCGGACTCACAACCACTGCGCCACCAGGGAAGCCCCTGGGATTTTTTATTTTTTTGCAAAAATTATCTCCTTGAACTTTACATTTCATTTTATTAGTGACATTTTTAGGACAATAAAAAGATGTTTTACCAAATATAATTTAATGTAAAGAGTATAGTAAAACTTAAGAGTAAAAAGACTATATCTTAGATGATGGTCAATTTACGTTCCCTCCTATGATCTATTCCTTTACTTCCTAAGATGTCACAGCATTCTGAGAGACCTGGGCAAATAATGCACAAATGAAATCTAGAGTCTTATAATTGTAGCGTGGCTCTTCTCTTACAGTGTTTGATCTGATTTGTGAGGATGTGCAGGAAGAAATGCTGTGTGTGTGTGTGTGTGTTTTAAACAGATCTGAATGGATCTTGTGCTCACTGATTATGTCATCTCTGGATGCTTAGGGCTTAAAACAAAGGATGATTTTCTTCTTAGAAGTACTTTATGACAGAAAAACAAAATGAAGAATGAAAAAAGTAAAATGAATGGACAGGCATGTAATGGACATGAACTCTGGAGTCAGATGTGGCAGGCTTCTTGCTTTATAGTTCTAGTTTTGCCACCTTCGTCAAGTTCCGTAACACTTGTTAAGCTTCAGGTGCCTCATCTATAAAATGTGTGTGACAATCATACCCACTTCTTGGAGTGTGATGAGGACCAGATGACATAATGATGAATTGTACCTACCACAATGCCCAGCCCCTGGCTAGAGCTCAACAAATGATAGTGACTATGATTATTACTGCATCATTGGTGTCAGACTAAAAACTAAGGGCCTAGGTAGTGTGCATCTTTCTGTTACGTACTTCAAAATCAGTAACTTTAAATCCACACAGTATTATAATAAGTGTGAATCACGTAGCGTGCCTTCCTTCCTTCATTCTTCGCAATTTTGTGTTAGATTCTAGTTCAGAGTAATATTAAAATATTGCCCTTCCCATCTCAATCATATGTATGATTAAATCAGGAAATACAATCTTTCTTAAATCCCAATGAAAATTCATATAAATTCACAGAAGCCTTTCCAGGTTAAACATCAGTTTCAGCTTGTTGTATGTGAGAAAACATGGCACTTGCATGTGAAAACAAAACTACTTCCTCCCTTTCAAAAAGAGCAAAGGCAAATCGTTTCCTAATTCCAGACACCATGGCACTATGTGAATTTAATCTATTAATTCACTATAAACCTAAGCTAAAGCACATTCTTAGGTTGTCATTAGAAAATGAATCATAGGTTTAAACCAAACAAGCCAACAAACACACAAATATGGCCAGAGGATTTGCATTACAAATAGAATTGATTTTACAAGATAAACTGGTCTAAGGACATGTTCATATCTTAAATCTTGACACATCATGCAAGGGCTGGGTTAATAATACTAGTTGATTTTAATATGTAAAGGTTAACAGTAACAGGCAAGTGCTGTTCTGTCAGCTTAGCTTATTTTTTTTTAACATCTTTATTGGAGTATAATTGCTTTACAATGGTGTGTCAGTTTCAGCTTTATAACAAAGTGAATCAGCTATGCATATACATGTATCTCCATATCTCCTCCCTCTTGTGTCTCCCTCCCACCCTCCCTATCCCACCCCTCTAGGTGATCACAAAGCACCTAGCTGGTCTCCCTCTGCTATGTGGCTGCTTCCCACTAGCTATCTGTTTTACATTTGATATTATTTATAAGTCCATGCCACTCTCTCACTTTCTTCCAGCTTACCCTTCCCCTTCCCCATGTTCTCAAGTCCTTTCTCTACGTCTGCATCTTTATTCCTGTCCTGCCCCTAGGTTCTTCCTATTTTTTTTTTTTTTAGATTCCATATATATGTGTTAGCATATGGTATTTGTTTTTCTCTTTCTGACTTACTTCACTCTGTATGACAGACTCTAGGTCCATCCACCTCACTACAAATAACTCAATTTCATTTCTTTTTATGGCTGAGTAATATTCCATTGTATATATGTGCCACATCTTCTTTATCCATTCCTCTGTCGATGGACACTTAGGTTGCTTCCATGTCCTTGCTATTGTAAACAGTACTGCAATAAACAGTGTGGTACATAACTCTTTGAATTATGGTTTTCTCACGTTATATGCTCAGTAGTGGGATTGCTGAGTCGTATGGTAGTTCTATTTTTAGTTTTTTAAGGAGCTTCCATACTGTTCTCCATAGTGGCTGTATCAATTTATATTCCCACCAACAGTGCAAGAGGGTTCCCTTTTCTCCACACCCTCTTCAGCATTTATTGTTTGTAGATTTATTGATGTGGCCATTCTGACTGGTGTGAGGTGATAACTCGTAGTTTTGATTTTCATCTCTAATGATTAGTGATGTTGAGCATCCTTTCATGTGTTTGTTGGCAATCGGCATATCTTCTTGGGAGAAATGTCTATTTAAGTCTTCTGCCCATTTTTGGATTGGGTTGTTTGTTTTTTTTGATATTAAGTTGCATGAGCTGCTTGTAAATTTTGGAGGTTAATCCTTTGTCAGTGGCTTCATTTGCAAATATTTTCTCCCATTCTGAGGGTTGTCTTTTTGTCTTGTTTATGGTTTCCTTTGCTGTGCAAAAGCTTTGAAGTTTCATTAGGTCCCATTTGTTTATTTTTGTTTTTATTTCCATTTCTCTAGGAGGTGGGTCAAAAAGGATCTTGCTGTGATTTATGTCATAGTGTTCTGCCTATGTTTTCCTCTAAGAGTTTTGTAGTGTCTGGCTTTACATTTAGGTCTTTAATTCATTTTGAGTTTATTTTTGTGTATGGTGTTAGGGAGGGTTCTAATTTCATTCTTTTACATGTAGCTGTCCAGTTTTCCCAGTACCAATTATTGAAGAGGCTGTCTTTTCTCCACTGTATATTCTTGCCTCTTTTATCAAAAATAAGGTGACCATATGTGCGTGGGTTTATCTCTGGGCTTTTTATCCTGTTCCATTGATCTATATTGCTGTTTTTGTGCTATTACAATACTGTCTTGATTACTGTAGCTTTGTAGTATAGTCTGAAGTCCGGGAGCCTGATTCCTCCAGCTCCATTTTTCTTACTCAAGATTTCTTTGGCTATTTGCGGTCGTTTGTGTTTCCATACAGATTGTGAAAGTTTTTGTTGTAGTTCTGTGAAAAATGCCATTGGTAGTTTGATAGGGATTGCATTGAATCTGCAGATTGCTTTGGGTAGTATAGTCATTTTCACAACGTTGATTCTTCCAATCCAAGAACATGGTATATCTCTCCATCTATTTGCATCATCTTTAATTTCTTTCATCAGTATCTCATAGTTTTTTTGCATACAGGTCTTTTTTCTCCTTAGGTAGGTTTATTCCTAGGAATTCTATTCTTTTTGTTGCAATGGTAAATGGGAGTGTTTCCTTAATTTCTCTTTCAGATTTTTCATCATTAGTGTATAGGAATGCAAGAGATTTCTGTGCATTAATTTCGTATCCTACTACTTTACCAAATTCATTGATTAGTTCTAGTAGTTTTCATTGAGGACGATGTTGGCTGTGGGTTTGTCATATATGGCCTTTATTATGTTGAGGAAAGTTCCCTCTATGCCTATGTTCTGGAGGGTTTTTATCATAAATGGGTGTAGAATTTTGTCGAAACTTTTTCTACATCTATTGAGATGATCCTATGGTTTACTCTTTCAATTTGGTAATATGATTTATCACATTGATTGACTTGCATGTATTGAAGAATCCTTGCATTCCTAGGATAAACCTCACTTGATCATGGTGTATGATCCTTTTAATGTGCTGTTGGATTCTATTTGCTAGTATTTTGTTGAGGATTTTGGCATCTATGTTCATCAGTGATATTGGCCTGTAGTTTTCTTTTTTTGTGACATCTTTGTCTGGTTTTGGTTTCAGGGTGATGGTGGCCTCGTAGAATGAGTTTGGGAGTGTCCCTCCCTCTGCTATGTTTTGGAAGAATTTGAGAAGGATAGGTGTTAGCTCTTCTCTAAATGTTTGATAGAATTTGCCTGTGATGCCATCTGGTCCTGGGCTTTTGTTTCTTGGAAGATTTTTAATCACAGTTTCAATTTCAGTGTTTGTGATTGGTCTGTTTATATTTTCAATTTCTTCTTGGTACAGTCTCATAAGGTTTTGCTTTTCTAAGAATTTGTCCATTTCTTCCAGGTTTTCCATTTTACGTCCAACTGTCATACAATTGTTTGTCGTAATGTCTCATGAATCATTGTATTTCTGCAGTGTCAGTTGTTACTTCTCCTTTTTCATTTTGAATTCTGTTGATTTGAGTCTAATCCCTGATTTTCTTGATGAGTCTGGCTAATCGTTTATCAATTTTGTTTATAATCTCAAAGAACCAGCTTTTAGTTTTATTGATCTTTGCTATTGTTTCCTTCATTTCTTTTTCATTTATTTCTGATCTGATCTTTATGATTTCATTCCTCTGGATAACTTTGGGTTTTTTTTGTTCTTCTTTGTCATATTACTTTAGGTGTAAGTTTATGTTGTTTGAGATGTTTCTTGTTTCTTGAGGTAGGATTGTATTGCTATAAACTTCCCTCTTGAAACTGCTTTTGCTGCATCCCATAGGTTTTGGGTCATCGTGTTTTCATTGTCATTTGTTTCTAGGTATTTTTTGATTTCCTCTTTGATTTATTCAGTGATCTCTTGGTTATTAACTAGTGTATTGTTTAGCCTCCCTGTGTTTGTATTTTTTACAGACTTTTTCCTGTAATTGATATCTAGTCTCAAAGCATTGTGGTCAGAAAAGATCTTTATATGATTTCAATTTTCTTAAATTTACCAAGGCTTGATTTGTGACTCAAGATGTGATCTATCCTGGAGAATGTTCCTTGAGCACTTGAAAGTGTATTCTGTTGTTTTTGGACGGAATGTCCTATAAATATCAGTGAAGTCCATCTTGTTTAATGTGTCATTTAAAGCTTGTGTTTTCTTATTTATTTTCATTTTGGATGATCTGTCCATTGGGGAAAGTGGTGTGTTAAAGTCCCCTGCTACGATTGTGTTACTGTGGATTTCCCCTTTCATGGCTGTTAGCATTTGCCGTATGTATTGAGGTGCTCCTGTGTTGGGTGCATAAATATTTACAATTGTTAGATCTTCTTCTTGGATTGATCCCTTCATCATTATGTAGTGTCCTTCTTTGTCTTTTGTAATAGTGTTAATTTTAAAGACTATTTTGTTTCATATAAGAATTGCTACTCCAGCTTTCTGTTGATTTCCATATGCATGGAATATATTTTTCCTTACCCTTACTTTCAGTCTGTATGTGTCCGTAGGTCTGAAGTGGGTCTTTTGTAGACAGCATATATAAGGGTCTTGTTTTTGTATCCATTTGTATCCATTCAGCCAGTCTATGTCTTTTGGTTGGAGCATTTAATCCATTTACATTTAAGGTAGTTATCTATATGTATGTTCTTTTTCCCGTTTTCTTAATTGTTTTGGGTTTGTTATTGTACATCTTTTCCTTCTCTTGTGTTTCCTGCCTAGAGAAGTTTCTTTAGCATTTGTTGTGGAGCTGGTTTGATGGTGCTGAATTCTCTTAACTATTGCTTATCTGTAAAGGTTTTAATTTCTCTGTCAACTCTGAATGGGATCCTTGCTGGATAGAGTAATGTTGGTTGTAGGTTTTTCCCTTTCATCACTTTAAATATGTCTTGCCACTCCTTTCTGGCTTGCAGAGTTTCTACTGAAAGATCAGCTGTTAACTGTGTCGGGATTCCCTTGTATGTTATTTTTGCTTTCCCTTGCTGCTTTTAATATTTTTTCCTTGTATTTTATTTTTGATAGTTTCATTAATATGTGTCTTGGTGTGTTTCAACTTGGATTTATCCTGTTTGGGATTCTCTGTGCTTCCTGGACTTGATTAACTATTTCCTTTCCCATATTAGTGAAGTTTTCAACTATAATCTCTTGAAATATTTTCTCAGTCCCTTTCTTTTTCTCTTCTTTTTCTGGGGCCCGTATAATTCGAATATTGGGTCGTTTAATGTTGTCCCAGATGTCTCTAACACTGTCCTCAATTCTTTTCATTGTTTTTTCTTTATTCTGCTCTGCAGTAGTTATTTCCACCAGTTTATCTTCCAGATCACTTATCTGTTTTTCTGCCTCAGTTATTCTGCTATTGATTCCTTCTAGAGAATTTTTATTTTGATTTATTGTGCTGTTCATCATTGTTTGTTTGCTCTTAGGTCTTCTAGCTACTTGTTAAATGTTTCTTGTATTTTCTCCATTCTATTTCCAAGATTTTGTATCATCTTTACTGTCATTACTCTGAATTCATTTTCAGGTAGACTGCCTATTTCCTTTTCATTTGTTTGGTCTGGTGGGCTACAACAAATAGACATTTGTTGATGATTTTACTATGAAAAATAGATGCTAGACACTTATTGCCAAACTAAAATTTGTCTTGTGATACCATTTTCCTAAAGAAATCATAGTATTAATATTTCTGTGTCTTTCTTATATCCCCCAGCAAGTGAGACTTTGTAAGAAGCAATATAAAACTGATAAAGAAGGTCAAACTGCTCTTTTCATCAGATGGCACTGATTAAGAACTGGACTTATTTGGTCTGGAAGAAGCCAAACCAGTCCTATATGCAGAGTTCGAACACTTCTCCCCTCTTGCTGGAAAAGTTCCCAAACTCTCAATTTACTAGAAATAAGTACATTTGGACTCTTGTTGATCAGGGATCATTCCTGACCCTCTCTCTTCCATAATATGGAGATATTGATCTCTTGGGCTTTTGTGAGGATTAAATAAAATGATATATTTAGAGTTCCTACACGGTGCTCACAATTGAACTCAGTGCTCACAATTGAACTCAGTAATGAGGTTTCCATTTTTCCTTGATTCTGAGTCCAAGACAATGTTGGAAATTTCAACAGAATGACATACAGTCATGAATAAGACACGGTAGAAATTGCTTAAGTGTCTAATGTCTGGTGCAGAAAATAAAAGCAGAGGAGACCCTAATGAAGTAGAGGTCCTTGGATGCCATAGTCAGTTTATAATGAGACATGATGTGGCAGTTTGGTGGAGCTGATGTTGGGAGGAAGGGTATTTATTATAGCTTCAATATTCAGTGTATTTTATAGCACTTCACATCTTTGGAAAATGGTAGTAATGAATATGCCAGATCTTATGGTTCCAGAATACTCGGCATTTCAGTGTACTCTGTGCTTTGTGTTGTTAAAGTGGACAAACGACATAGTTTAGTTATTTCAATTTAAGCATATTCTAAGTTGCTTTCTCAGAAATTTCTGGCTAAGACTAATTTATCTATGGTACATGTAGAATTTAACGGACTGAGTGTGACACAGTTAATGTGAATTAGCAGTTTTATTAAAGATAATCTCTAATTTAGCCTCATTAATTCTCAAAAGAAGTTAGTTCTGAATCTTTTACAAATTGATACTTCACTCTTGATAATTAGGATTTTGAGGGAACACAAATTATCAAGCTCTAGTGAAATGTTTCACTGTAAGTGCTATTGGAAAGCTCTGACAGAAGAACCACAGTTCTCAGGGGTAGATCATGAGTTGAAGGTGGGGATATAAAACAAAATGCAGGTGGAACCATGAGGGAGGGACACCCAAACTTTGAATTAGTCTAAATAGTCACTGAGCTGTACATTCGATTGGAAATTTACTGAATTTATGAGGCATTGTGGCAGAGTGGAAAAGGCATTAGTTCAAGAACTAAGGAGAGATGGATCCAAATACTGGTCCACCAGTGAGGCCTGCTGTCCTTGTGCAAGTAACTTAAATCCTTAAGCCTTAGATTTATCATCAGTAAGAAACAAAAACACAGCAGTAACAGCAAAATACCAACTGAACACATTTTATAGGGTTATTATAAAAATATATTTATTTATTTAGCAGGTGGTTATTGAGTACTTCCTAAGTGTCACTGGACATTTTCCACATGGCAGTGAACAAAATCAGGCTGGATCTGTGCTCTCCTAGAGCTTGAGAGACAGATAGGCACACACTCAGATACACACAAGAATACATGTAGAATCTCTTCTAAAGGAGTTTCCACAAGGGAGAAAAATATGGTTCTGGAGGTGGATTGACTTGTCAAGTTTGCTAAGGCTTCCTTGAGGAAATGGTTATGAGCTTCAGTTTCAAGGATGAATAGGGAGTAAGGAATGAAGAGAGGTCCCAGTAGAAGGAACAGCAGGTACAAAGGCCAGTCGGATAATATGAGGCTACAGCAGAAAGAGTGAGGAGCAACTTGCTGTCAACGGAGGCTTGAAACAGAAAAAGGGCTTTGTAGGCAATACTAATGATTTGGCTTTTAATCTGCAAACAATGAAAAGTCACTGAAGGGTTTTAAGCTGTGAGGTGACAGAATTGGATTTTGTGGCTACAAAATGGGAGAACAGCTCATAAAGGGCTAGATAACAGGAAGCTGCTGTGTAGTCTAGATGAACGAGTGATTGTCTTGACTAGAGTCTCATGGGGTTGTGGACAGAAATGAAATAATTCGAGAGATTCTTATGATGAATTGAGTGTAGGGGTGGCTGAGAGAGAGGTGTCAAGCCTGACTCCTCTGTTACTGGATTGTCTGAATGGCTGGATGGTGATGTCTTTCGAGAAGGAAACCACTGCAGGGGAGAAAGAAAAACTCAGTTTTTAATATATTACATTTGAAATGTTTTTGAGACATCCGAATGCCGGTGTCAAGAAGAATTTGGATTTTAGAGAGGAAAAATTCTTGTCATTTTTGTTATTCCTTCTTTTACTTGTGTCCTCCACTCACTTTCTTTTGGATCTTTCCTTATCAGCTTTTTAAACATTCCCAAGACTTTCCCAGTTTACAAACACAAACACCCTAAAAAAAGAACTCTTTCACATCATATTTCTCTTAGCCATTGCCTCACCTCATAGTCAGATTTCCAGAAGTCATTGTATTCATTGTTTCCATTTTTCTTAATTCTTACTCACAGCTACACTTACTGATGATAAATCTAAGGCTTAAGGATTTAAGTTACTTGCACAAGGACAGCAGTCTTTGCAACATGAACTCATTAATTCTCAAAAGAAGTTAGTTCTGAATCTTTTACAAATTGATACTGCACTCTTGATAATTAGGATTTTGAGGGAACACAAAGTAAATTGCTGTGAAATATAAGATGTTTTAACATGCTGCGAGTTTTTAGGTTTAGGTGTGCTATACAATATTTCTTCCTTTTTTTTCCTGTCAGCCTCTGGAGGGGAACTCTAGCCTGGATGTGGAGGGATATGTAAATTTAGCTGGTGAGATAAAAAATTGGTACAGTGAACTATGAGGTAGTTTTGCGGCTTGCCCACAAATTTCTGCAAATTCCATGTGTATTGCTATTGATATACTGCAATAAAATTACCTCCCACCCTGGGAGTTGGCTGAGAAGAATTTAGTATTTAATGAAAGTTTGGCTCGGTAAGTCCTATTTTCCAAATCAGAAAATAAAACTTTAAGAGGAAGAAATTTGGACAGTTGTTCCATGAGTTTGTAGACATTAGGGCTTGGCTTGACACTGCTTTTAATTACATAAGCCTATTGGGAATATGGTTAATGAAAAAGGATGTGATATGAAACTTGAATAATTTTATGTATTGAAATGTTCCTAGTTGTTAATACGATAATCAACACTTTTAGGCAAAGTCTAAGCATATTATTTTCCCTTTTCCATGAAAGTAGAGAGAAAGCCATAGATTAAGAGAAAGCAGATGTTTAATAACAAACAGTAGTAATCTGGAGTTGGTTAGCTTCATGACTATCCATCATAAGGAAACATATTTTCCAGTAAAGCTGTCAATACTCCTGAAACTATTTTGGGAACTCTAAAGGGTATTTTGTCATAACCCTATAATGTCTGGGTGTTATAAACTTCTGTCTTCACTGCAATTTGGGCGTCATTGGGCCAATGATATCATCCATACGGATGTACAGTTGAGTGTAGAAGCTATGTTCCTCCAGTAATTAACTGATGTTTTATTTTTTCTCTGTAGTGTGGGAAACAGAATACTTTGATGTGATACCTCAATAAATAAATGCCAATGTACTGGCATATTCCTTCTTTTTTTTATTGTAAACATAATGTCACAAAATTGAAGAAAGATTGCCTCCCAAATAATACCTATAATCTCACTATTCTAATAAAACAAATTTCATGTTTACATTAAAAAATCTATTCCATATTTACATGCATAATTGCATACTATTTTATGATGGTTATATTCCATTTCATCAAATCAATGTGCAATAATTTAATTAATTATTCCCATTTATTTAACTTACAGATTACCTTGAATTTGTATGTTTATGTCTTTTGCCCAATTTGGGAAAGTTTCATTCATTAATCTCTTCAAATATTTTTCTGCACCAAACTCTCCTTTTCTTTCTGGGACTCTGATGACATGACTGTTAGCTTTTTCTGTTTATATTGTGCCATAGGTCCTTGAGAGTCTGTTCCCTAAAAGAAAAATCTTTTTAATTCTCTGTTCTTCACATAAGATAATTTTAGTGGATCCATCTTTCAGTTTACTAATTTTGTTCCTCTATCATTGTCATTCTCTATTAAGATCATCCAGTGAGTTTTTATTTTGGTAGTATATTTTTTCCTAAAATTTCCATTAGGTTTAAAAAATAGCTTATATTTACGATTTTTTCAAGCCTATTGTGTAATAAATTATCCACCCAAACTTACTCAAATTCTGCTCTGTTTGTATCTATAAAATTTATGGACTTAAATAAAATGTAAGCTTTAGTAAGTCATTATTAGATGTAGAAGTCAATTTTACATCCAATACAGAAGACATTTTTGCGGTGTGATATATTGGAAATAGAAGTAAGATTCCTAAGAGGTAGCATTGAGAAATGATCAGAAGAAATACTGCAATTCTAGGGCTTCCCTGGTGGCACAGTGGTTAAGGATCCACCTGCCAATGCAGGGGGCCCGGCTCCGAGCCCTGGTCTGGGAAGATTCCGCATGCCGCGGAGTAACTAAGTCCGTGCACCACAACTATTGAGCCTGCGCTCTAGAGTCTGTAAGCCACAACTACTGAGCCCACGTGCCACAACTACTGAAGCCTGCATGCCTAGAGCCCATGCTCCACAACAAGAGAAGCCACTGCAATGAGAAGCCTGAGCACCACAACGAAGAGTAGCCCCCGCTTGCCTCAACTAGAGAAAGCCCATGCACAGCAACGAAGACCCAATGCAGCCAAAAATAAATAAATAAATTTTTTTTTTAAAAAAAAGAAATACTGGAATTCTGTTTTCCGGTAGTCCAGAGAGAGGTCTCTTTGGGCTCCCTTGTCTATGAAAACAAATTGAAGAAAAAATAAAAGGTGAAACTTTGCCACAGTTTTTTGGACAGTGGATAGACTAAAATGTGATGGTTATGATTTGTTAGTTTCTGGTTGTCCCTGAGATAATTTTTTTATTTATTTTTACTTTTTTATTAAATTATAATTGACATACAGTATTCTATTAGTTTCAGGTGTACAACATAGTGATTCTATATTTTTATACATTACAAAATGATCACCATAAGTCTAGTTGCCATCTGTCACCATACAGAGTTATTGCAGTATCGCTGACTATATTCCCTATGCTGTACGTTACATCTTTGTGACTTATTTATTTTATAGCTGGAAGTTTATACCTCTTAATGTCCCTCACCTATTTCACTTATCCCCCCACTTCCCTCCCCGTGGATGACCACTGGTTTGTTCTCTGTAACTATGAGTCTGTTTCTGTTTTGTTTTGCTTGTTCGTTTGTTTTCCTTTTTAGATTTCACATATAAGTAAAATCATATGCATTTGTCTTTCTCAGTCTGACTTATTTCACTTAGCTTAATACCCTCTATATCCATCCATGTTGTCACAAATGGCAAGATTTCATTCTTTTTATGTCTAATAGGCCATTATATATATATATGTGAATGTGTGTCTGTATATATGTATTTATATATATATATATACACACACACATATATATACACACACACACACACATCTTTATCCATTCATCAGTTGATGATCACTTAGGTTGCTTTCATCCTGAGAGGATTTTTAAAATAATGAATTCAATCCAGTTTTTTGATTTACGATCCTTCTTTTCCTCTCTTTTTTCCACCAGTGCTATTGAGGACGTACTCTAAATAAGCCAGCCATAGGGAATATAGAGATTTAAAGACGCCATGCTTTTTAAAAGTCTATTTGGGAAGCAGACATGCAGACGGAAACAGAATACATTATAATAATTATGATAGTGAAGGTAGGAACGTGTGTGTTGTGGGAGGAAAGACCAGGAAGTGCAAAATCGGCTTGAGGAAGGTAGATCAGGCTCGGCAGAGAACGCATTTCCACCAAACCACAAATATAAGTTTGGTATGTTCAGGCAATGTGCCTGTAATTCTTCATAAAGTCACAGCAATTCTGTCTGCATATACATGGACCATGACTGATGTATTAGTCAAGTTTCAGTTGCAAAAACCAGAAACCATCTGAGTTAGTTTAAACAGAACAAGATTTAACACAGGAAACTGGATGCTTTCCATTTTATTAGAAGAGCTGGAATACAGGCTTTGGGCCAAGCTTCCAGGAATGAGTCTGTGACAAAGAGCATAGAGCTGGCTTGTCAAGGGGGTTGCATCCTGTGCCATGACCGGCACGTGGGGGACTTCTCCTTCAGGTTGGGAATCAGCCTAACTGTTGTCGCCAGTACACACAGCCTCAGAAGCAGTCCAAGGATCAGAAAGCCACCACCACAATTGTTGGTTCTAAAATCACACCCTCTGTCATCCATGCCAACAGAGTGGATTCACTTTCTTAACAGCTATGAAACGAGGGACCAATCAATCACTACAACTTCTGTTACTGTTGTAGTAGAAATCCAAATACCTCTACCACCAGGCTTGCCAGCCAAAATACTTGAAGCAGTGGGAGAGTGGTCTCTATCTCATTCTGCTATCCAAGTCTAAATTACATGTGGGTCTAAATTGCATTTGGAAATTTAGCTGCAGGGGAGTCTGAGAAGTGTCATTTTAGTTTCCCATTTTTGCATGATAGGAAGGTACATCTAAAAGGGTTAAAAGGTTTTTGAGACAGTTATTCTGCAATACCTATCTCTCACAGTATCTGCTGTAGGTGGTAGAAAGATGAATGAAGTAGATGCCCAGAATTCTTCATTCTATGACTACTGATATCTTCAGTGTAATCACTTTCACATATTATGTGCTGTTTTTTATGATGTCTCTTTCTCAATACTGGTGTAGACTCTTATCTTGGATCTGTACTGGAGCTTGTGCTTTTTTTCATTGAATAGGTTTGATTATGATGAATATCTATTGAAAATGAATTTGAATACTGGAAATAATACTAAATAATGGTGAATAAGATAGATTGTCATAATAGATAATACTGTTTACATTGAAAACATTCACACAAAAAATATATTGTCAGCCAAACCATTGTCATAGCGAAAAAAACAGTCCTTGTGTGGCAGTTCAGGCCAAGTGCCTCACCCTTCACTACCTGCAATGCCTCAATCGTTAACTCAGGTATTTATTGAACATTTAATATGTGCAATGGCTGTGTAGTGTTTTACATTTAGAACTTTCATTGTGCTTTGCTTTATAGCTCTTTTACAGTGTGCCTTCCTTTATGTTGTCTTATTTTGTATGAGTAACCAGCTTATTTTTTAAAAAGAAACTGAGACCTAGAGATTTATTGTTAAGAATGCCAACCAAAAAGAATAGTTCTATTGGATATTTTATTTTGTGAAATTTATTTCATATGACCAATACCATTCATATTCCAAAACTGAACCCATTTTGTCTTCACTTGTGATTTTTGACATACATTGTTTCTGGGTTGTGTTAGAAATTAGAAAATTCTGACTGAAGATCTTGTTACTTTCCTGTGAATTATATGAAAAATGTCATATTCTATCACTAGTGGCTGTTATCATTAGATGTTGAACAGCTTCCTTGGAAAGATTTTTATATAAGGTACCTTACATTTTATTTTCCTCAAAATGGATTGAACATTATATTTCTCTCATTCAACCATAAGTCTACTTTATAAACCACACAAAAAAATTTTTATTATTTTAGAGTTACACTCACATTTAAAGGCAAAACTGCTGCTGCATATGTAATTTCAATTGTTATATGTGACAAAGCTTTTATATTTTATTGACTCCATCTCTCTCTCTATTTTTTTTACTACTGTTACTCACTATGTACTATTATTTACCTGTTCTAAAAGGGACAAAATAAGGATGAGTTTATTTTATATTTTGATAAATTCTAACTTTTTCTAAGCAGATATTTAACAAATGAATTAATCTGCATATCAGCTATCCTACTTCTGATTCTTTCTAAATTTTCCACTATTAATAATTTTTTTAAAAACTGAGGGGGTTGATATAACTCTAGTTAGGCAATTTCTAAGCCTTTCTTTTCTTGCTAAAAATCACCAAAAAAAAGAAAGGCAGAAAGAAAATATCTCTGTTTATATCTTTCAAGCCATTCATCCATCCATCTTATTTATCCATTGGTCCAATTTTTCTTGTTTATTTTGTGGTGATTTGCATGATTC